>NC_016089.4:18930258-19245088 GCF_000004515.6 Glycine max
TTTCTATCATTTATGTGGTAATGTCGACCTGCATAACTGCGTAATTTACTGAGAGTACAATAGTATGAGCAGTTACCAATAATGGCAATGAAATTTTTTGTGTCAATAGCTGTTTTCCTTGTTTCTCTGTTCATAGTTGTAATGTCAACATTATGTTTGTTTTTAAAATGTCGTTTTTAATAGTGTGTGTTGTAGTCTGAAATTTCACAGATGACATTCCATGTTCCTAATTGATGGGTTTTTCTGGAACAGGACCATTATAGCAAGTGAGGGATCATCACCAGGAAACAACTCTCATTGTAAGTTTGCATGCTTGACATACCTTAGTTGTGTTTGCATCTCCTTAGGAATACTATTTTCTTATGAATGATGACCATGCTTTTGTGTTTTCATTCTGTGAATTTAACAGCTATTTGGTCTATTCATAATTTGTTTGATTAGTTTAACTATTTTAGTTATTTGATTATGATATAAACATGTCTAGGAAACGAATTTGGTAAATGAAGTTATCTAGTTAGTAGGACGAATTTTCACTATACTAACTGGTAGTATAAATTATGTTTATAAATTAGTATAAATTGTTACATGTCTATCACATATAAATAAAATGTCTGATGTGTAAGAGTGAGACACATTTAACATGTCTTAGAACTAAAAAAATGATAAATGACCAAAGCCTAACAAAAATTTAATTAGTCAAAATTTAATTTATTAAAAATGATAGTTTAAGAGTGAGACACATATAACATGTCCTCTAATTAGTCAAAATTTAATTTATTAAAAATGAAAGATTTTTTTAGTTTGACATTATTCAATTTATCCAAATATATTTTGTTTCAAAAAGAAAACAAAAATAACTCAATATTTCTGTCAAAAAGAACATAATACTATAATAGTCTGGACGACTGAGTTTTCCTGTATGGCAACTATAAAATAATCAATAGTCTGGACGACCTTCTAATTATAGTATGCCTTGCCCTTTGCTGCCTAAAGGCTCCTTCAAGCCCCCTGCTTGAAAGCCTTCTCTTTGAGCCTCCCAAGCTAGGACTAGCCATTTTCATTTTTCAAGAGTTAGTAATTTTTTTGGTTTTCTTATATTTTTTTCTTTAGGCTTTGTTGGGCTTATAGCTTGAAGCTTTGAATTGAAGTTGTGTTGTGTTGTGAGTGAGTTTGTTTAGTGAGGGGTGAAAGGGTTCTTATATAACCAGCTTTTCTTCCAATACCTTGAGCTGTTCTAGAATTTGTAACCTCTCTTCCTCAAAGTTCGCCAATGATTCCTCTAAATATATATTGGCAGATCAAAGAATTAATGACAACAACTGCACCTTTTACTTCTTCCTCCCAAAATACAGGTCCAGCGAAAACAATTAGTAATAAGTGTTATTTTTGTAAACCTCAAATCGCAATTCAAAGCCAATAACCAGTGCCCAAGGAGAATAGAGAACAGAACAAATCATGTGTATAATAAGTTCACAAATTTAAAACGATAACTTAAAAAAATGAAAATTGAGATGGGTTTTGTGTTAGGGAGCAGGGGTAGGATTTTTATTACTGTTAGGGAGCAGGAGCAGGGATCAACCTATTATTGGCCTTGGTGGTGTTGTCCCTCACCTGAGAAGTGCTTGCCAGCCAAATGCTCTTCCCAGTCATTGGTGAGACTCTTTCATTATGGCAGAATACTCCTCCTTTGTCATCTCCTCAGGCTTTCTCATCCAAATAGGCTTGTGCTTGTTCACCAAGGAGCATTCATGTGACACTTCCTTAATCTTCTTTTTCTTTTTTTCTTCCTTCTCCTTCTCTTCATCAACATCCTCCACCTAAGTAATTTAAAATGTTACTTTTTTATTTTTTGGTATTTTTTTAATTACAATTTTACTTCAATATCTAATTTTTTAATCTACTTAGGTCGTTTTTTAATATAAATATGAATTTAAAGGTGATATACTTATAATATAAATTACTTGCTAATCACAAATTACGATATTAATAAATTTATAATAAGTTATAATTTATTATTGGACAACAGTATAAATTTAGTGTATAGTCTTTTTTTTTTCCTATAATTATTTATTAAACATATATATTATTGACATAATACTTAAAGTGGATTCTTGAACTTCAATTTTTTGCTGATCAGCCTTTTAGGTTTGATCACAAAACCACATGGACCAAAGAGTTCATTTAATTCAGAAATAATACACGTAGTCAACCAGTAGTGTAGCGGGAAAATAATGGAATCTGATCCCCCACCGTTGCTTGTTTCTGACCATTTTCTTTCAAATCAAGCTCATTCACTACCATCTCTTGTTGACATCATCATCTTTTCTCTTACCTCATATTCATGAACCTTCTTTCTATATACTTGAAGCTCCTTTTCTAGCTCTAGCTTCTCTTTCTCCCTCTTCATCATGAGCCCATTCAAGAGTTTCAAAGCCTCCTGATCATACTCAGATTATTCTTCCATCATTCTTTGATACTGCAAGGCTTCCATCTGCATTGTTGCTTTCTCTTCAGGAAGCCTATTTATCATTGCCATTGTTTGATTGGCTGCTATAGCATATGCACTTCTGTCTTCTTCAAGTTCTGCATATAGAGTACTTAAGGCTTTCCTTTCAGATTTCAATGTTGATTTTAAGTTATCAATTGTTACTTCACCACCTTCTATATCACTTATCACAGTTCCATCCAATGACTCTTCTGTTCCTGATTCTTTTTTTATTTATTACTTTTTCATTGACCTTGCAAAGCACAAGTCCAGTGTTGTAGTTATTTAAGCATGAATTCCTTCCCCTTTCTTTCTTTTCACATTCGGAGGCATTATCGAAGTGTGTAGGTGCTAGGTTCTATGCTTTTTGTTCCTTCCATTTTGAAGAGGAAAAATAATATAGAAAAAAATAAGGGTATTTAAGTCTGTTTAAATAAACTTTCCTCTCCCTTTCTTTTCACATTTGGACGAATTATTAGTGTGTGAGCCCATGCTTTTTGTTCCTTCTTTCTCTTTTTCTAAGTGCTCCAAACAAAGAAAAGAATAAATAATTTGGTGTTTTTCATCCTTTCCATTTTTTTTTCTAAACTAACTGTAAGAGGACCTTGGTAGGGGAAATTTTTTTCGTTTTCTGGAAATCAAAGGTTAGAAAACTTAATTTTTCATGTTAGGTATCAATTTTTAAAAAATAATTATTGGGAAAGGATATTTTTTAACAATATTTTTTTAATTAGTTTTCCATGAAAACTATTCAATGGAAAAAAGGTAAAAATCTTATTTTCACAAGTAATTTTTCTTTTAATACAGTGAAAATATCTTCTTACTCTTTATTAAATTATTTAATGTATCTTTATTAAATTATTTAATGTAGTAAAAATATCATATAACTCTTTGGTTGGTTATTGGAATCTTAAATAAATTTCTTAGAAAATATAATTGTTAAAATTCATAATTTTCAAAAATCATGATTATTGGGAAAAAAAAAAATCTCTCTCCTATCAATCGTGTTTAAGCATTGAAAAATGTCAACCAAAATTTTGGTATAATTGCTATAACCTTATTTTGAATCAGCTAACAATGTAAAAATGCCAATCAATCAAATAACAATGTCAAAATTATTTACAGTGTTTGTTCATCAATCAATTATTCTTATCGAATAAGCTTGGTTATAGAGTTGCCATAACCTTAAAGTGTCAGCAGTCAAAACAAGCAACATTTTTATACTCTACATTGGGTTGTACAGGGAGAGGCATTCTTGTAAGCTTTTCTGCTTGTGTCTGTCTTTGCCAGCAAATGCTTTTCCTCATGGGATTGGGGCCATGCCGTGTGTGTTTGTTTAAGTTTTGTGATCATACCAATGCTCACATCACTGCCCATAAGCTTAGGCTGGTTGAATCTTTGTGGTAGGACCTTCAAAATTGCAAGCAATCAAATATATGGTATCATAATTGATGCCACAAATGAGTTGTTATAATAAGTCTACAACTTCTGCTTCCCTTTAGAATTGCAAGCAATCAAATATATGGTATCATCAACTTTAGTATTCGCCATGTGAACGTGGGGACCATGTTAGTACCACTCGTGATTATCCACAACATGAACCTTTCACAAAATATTGACATCCAAAACAAAAAGAAACACATGACAGAAAAAAGTTCATTTAGCAGTTAATATAGGACCAAGCCTGTGAGAGTACAAAGTTAAGATTCCCTGTTACCTATAACAGATCAACAAGTACAGAAGCGAGAATCCCACTGGACAGTGCATTATTTCATTCACTACTGATATCAGTTTTCATTCTAAAATCTAAGTCACCTGAAAGTATTTCCCTTGATCCAAAGTTCAGAAGAAAGCCCTGCTTCCATAAAACACACGGGAGTTAGTGCTCTTTGGTGTCTGTATCTTCTGTTCAGAGCTAGAGTTTCCTGAACTAGTTGGTACACTTTCAAAGTCCATAGGAAGCTTCATTTTCACCAATGACTCGGTGAATTGTTGCATGCTTTTCATGTACATGTCTACAAAATCCATAGAAATCTTCAATAAATTTTTCATTTATTGATTTCTTAATCTGTGCACTTAATATAATAGTTAGCAGGAGAAAAGATAAAAAGGAATGAAAGATAGAAAAGAAACAATTTTCGATATTCTTCACTTGCACACACATTATTTATCTCATTGTTCATTCACCTAGCTATTCGAATTTAACTTCACCATCCTTGAACACCAACAAAAAACACACTTGTCATGATAACAAATCCAGTTTATTGGGGTGCTTGATTCCCCATTCTGTTGACTTTGAGCTTCCACCATGGAAACCCATTTAGGCCAACTACAAGGAATAAAGTTCATAACAGAATTAACAGCATATGCCCAGAAGATCAGACAGTAAAAACAAATCAAAGAAAACTGAATCCAAGTCTGATTTAATAAATTGATATCTGATGACGAATTAAAATTATTGCAATTTAGAGAATGGATTACTGAAGGAGATGTTAACCAGAACCTTCATATAACTAATACTATGAGAACAATGTGTATAAGATGCAGAAGAGAAATTTGGATTGTAAAGGGTTGTAAGTTGTAAGAACCTTGCATACATGGCACAAAGTCATGGAAAAAGAGGTGAAAGTGGGGAATTGGTTAAGAATAAGGAGAAAAGGGGAAAAAATGAAGGAGGAGAGGCAGGAAACAATTGACTAAGCTAGAGACATTTTGGGAGGAGTGGTATATTTGGTGAGTCTGCAGAATTTCAGTTGTTATTTCTTTCCTTGTGTTTCCATTATTTGATTCCCTCGACAGAGGGCTACTTCTGTTTGTATTGTAGAGGAATCATGTAGTTCCTAATTTTGATTAAAACTTTGATGCTAGCATGTCCATGTTTATATTCACTTAGGCTTGTTGACTTTGACAATGAAAATGAGATTCAAATGATGATCTGCTCAGATCTGCTCTGGTGTTTGGCTGTTAGTGGCCTTTTCTTTCATGTGTGTGTTTATATTCACTTTTCTTTCGACTGCTTGCGAAATAAGGTAACCAAATGCTGTTAGTCATACTTCATATGATTAGAAACACAGGTAGAGTTTAATCAATGCGAATACCAAATATGAAATAAAATATAGTACACCATTAGGCATTGTATCTTCAGGACCATATTTGTATTCTACCCTCTTTGAGAAACATGCTTTTCAATTTCAGAATAGGTTTCATTTTAGTCTCCGAATGCAACAATGTGTGTGTTTTTGTTTATGTGTATCATATATAAGTGTTGCATAACCACTGAATGCATAGACAAACAATGCTAAGAATTTCTGTGTAGTAATCGTTACTTGGTGACTACTTAAGATTGTATTTTATTTCAGCAGGGTCATTCGAATGACGACACCCCCTCCATCTCCCACACAGTTCGAGATTCCTTCTGATGGGATGTCTAGGAAAACTAGACAAGCCACTCGGCTAAGAAGGTTGACAGCAAGAACATTGGAGCAAGCAAGGGCAACAGTCAGTGTGAATCCAGCAACTGGTAGAGGATCCGGACCTCACAAGGATCAGTTTCACAGTTACCTTGGAGTTGTGGCACGAGACAAGATTCCAATTGTTCACGCTAGCTGGAATGATGTACCTGAAACACTGAAGAACATGATATGGGATGACATATTGGTAAGTCCCTCATGCTGGTCATTTAATATTTGTTACACACATTCATGTTTATGCTTTTTTGTTTCACGCACATGTTTTGAAGGCAAAATTCGACATCCCCGAGGGTGATAGTGCCAAAAAGAAGGTGATGTCAATTGTGGCAACGCGTTGGAGGCAATTTAAGTCGGCGTTGACAACTAAATATGTGTATGGTAACACTGACGGCCAAGCAAAAGATGATCCTTTGGTTAAATATGGCATTAATGAAAAAGATTGGGCCGAGTTTGCAAAAATGAGGCAAACCCCTACCTGGCAGGTTATTTCCAGTTTTAATGTTTTGAGTATGTTACAAACTGTTAATGCTTTTCCTTGGAATACATGTTTTGCATCATCATTGACAAATGCTTATTTTTTTATTTCAAGGGGATACGAAAAAAGGCACAAGAAATTCAAAAGTACAATGACTCTCTGCACCTGTTGTCTAGGGGAGGCTATGAGCTGCTAGAAAAAAAAATTAATAGCTGAAAAAAGGAAGATACGAGAAGAACAAGCAGCATTTACCGAGGACCCTTCATTGTATCTCCCACCATCACCAATTTCTAGACACGAGAAATGGAAGAGTGCACGCACAAAACAATATGGCCAGATGACATCTCAAGCCGCCAAAGAAATTGCTGACAAAATTGTAAGCAACTCTTATCATTAATTGTTACTGACAAACAAATCAAAGTTTTCAATGACAACTTCCTTTATGCCTTGATCTTGTTTTGTGTTATATGAATAGGACTCTTTGGAAGAGCAAAGCAGGCAGGGCAGCATTGTGCCTTCGGGACGTGACGATATTTTGAACATGGCTATTGGAAGACCGGAGCATCCTGGTCGTGTACGTGGGGCTGGGACAGGGGTTACAATTACGCAGTACTTTGGTCCATCATCGCGTCGGTCTACCACTTCATCAAACATCACTGTAGAACAGTTGGCTGATATAATTGGTAACCTAAAAGAAGAATGGCAAAGACAGGCTGAACAAGAAAACATTAAAAGAGAGGAGGTGTGGATGAGGAGGGTAGAAGAGGAAAAACAGCGCAATATGGACACATTTAAAGGACAAATACAAGAAGCTATCAAGTTGGAGTTGTCACAAATTGCATCACAACATTCAGCCCCACTTCAGCCAAATGATATACAAGTATTAGCAGCAAGGGTAAGCACGAAGGGAAGTTGTGCAGCAGCAGAGACAAATTCATTAGCTAAAAAACCCTTTGAGTTGAATGGTGACAACGTCGGGCTGCATGTAACCATTGAGAACTCCAACAAATTAGTGGCAGTGGGCAAACGGTGCGACAATTTTGGCACCATCCACAACATGCCCTATGCTGATGATGTTGTTCGCGTGAGTGTGGCGGAAGTTATTTTCGGTGATGCGGAGGTTCCAATCCCTACATCAGAAATAAAGTTTGTCAAAGAAGCTTTAGGTAGTTTTGTTCCATGGCCAACACATTTGGTCAAACCCATCTTGCCTGAGGTACGTAATAACATGTTTAATGGATAGTAACATTAATTCCTATAATTTAAAATGGTTACTTACGTAAGTCTTCTTTAAATGTTTTGTACTCCTGTAGGAAGCAGAGAAGGATGTGAGCTCACCATTGAAGACTGTTGAGGAGGAAAAGGCAGCTGAGGTTATTGATCCATTGGGAGAGTTGGTAAAGAACTTGTTCGACATTTACCAAAGGCCTGTTGAGGTGTCATGGGATGGTGCTAAATTTGGGATCAATAATGTCAAAGATGGCTTCTTCATCACACATGTTGATGTGAGCGAGATAATATTAGGAGACAAGTGTTTAAACATCTCCATTCTACAGCTATGGCTTATGTAAGTGTATACCCATATTAGCTCAAACATTTGTACACTGTACAACTGAGTTAGCTAGTTTAAATAACCTATTAACAACTTTTATGACACCATGAATTTTACATAGGTTTATTCATGATTGGAGTGTGAGCATTGGTTATGGAGCATTGTATGGGTTCCTTGAACCTCAGTGTATCCACAATGCAAGCAGTAGACGTCAAGAGTGTGAAAATTACATTGGAAGGTGGTTGAAGGAAGCAGGAAAACAAATTTACATAGCACCTTATTTAAACCAGTAAGTTGAGCAAATAATGTTGGTCAAGTACGGTAATGTTTAACATATTGACTTAATGAAGTATCTTTACCTGTTCAGGGCCCATTGGCAGCTCCTTGTATTGTGCCCAGGCGACAATGTAGTGGTTTGGTTTTTTTCTTTGAAGAAGAAGCCGGATGCTGCCATCAAGGGTGCAGTAAACAGGTTAGTGTTGCCTCTACCGTGCCTCAATGACATTTTGCACTCCTACAGCAAACCACCAATGATCGTAATGCTTTGTTTCTATTTTGAAAATAGTGCAATGAAATCAGTCACCAAAACTGCAGAGGGAAAGCCACCTCAGCATGGGCCTCAGTGGATTGAAGCAAAGGTACATGTTTATTTAAATTCCAAATGCCATATGGATGTCATTTCTGTTTGCGTTGACTGAATTCACAACGTAATGTGTGTGCGTATGTCATGTAGAGTCATGTTCAAACAGGAAATTATGAGTGTGGATACTATGTTATGCAATGGATATGGTGCATCATAAGTGGTGGATTGAAGGATGACTGGATTCACGTATGTTTCTGATTATTGATAACTTGTTAATGTAATTAGACGTCATTAGTTTTTACCTGATGCTATGTGATTTACTAAATTCATATATACATGTGCAGTGGTTTTCTAATCGATCACCGCTAACAGAAGAGACCATGACCACACTCCGGCATAAATGGGCGGCATATTTTATCCAAATGAAGAAATGCGAACCAAGAAAAAATTTGATAACTTAGGAACAGTTTTCGTTTCCGCCATAATTTTATTTGTCTGCTGAGAACAGTACATTGTTTAGATAACTTGAGTTGTATATTGAATTTAATTTTCTCTCAGCTTGAACAATTTCCTATCCAGCCCTTCAATGTGGGTGTGTTCCTTGAACAGTACATTGTTTCAGTTAATGCTTGAGTTGTATACTGAAATTAATTTTCTCTCTACTTTTTGTTTCACTTAACATTTGATAACTAACTTTTTTGCTTGTACTTAATTGTCTATCATAATGTTGTCGTGTCATTAACTTTTACTGCTACAATTGCTGACTTTAAACCCAGCTAGGTAACTTCTGCTCAGGGTGGTGGTGACAAGGACTACAAGGAGGTACCCCCACCTCCTTTGTTTAAACCTGCAGGTGAGCTGAAATTACCATCAGGGTGGTGGTGACTTTGTTGTTCCTCTAAATTACCATATTTAAGTCCATGATCTATTGGGTTTGTTTGTTGTTGTTGCTACAGGGAGACACATCAACCAAGCTATGACCTTCAACAGATCTTATTACAAGGTAATCAGTTCAATGAAAAAATGGTTGAGTCACTAGGGATCCTTAATTAAGCTCTGTGTCTTAATTTAATGACTTTAAAATCAACAGACATTATATATCATGCATGTATCCTTCTAAGAAGCATTTTTATTCCTTAGGATTTTCATCTTCTTATATAGTTATACAACCACCTTTATTGAACTCAACATCATGATACAACCACCTTCAACAGACATTATATCATCTTTTTACTCCTTAATTATGTGCTCTTATGATTAAATTTGACTAATCAAATGTATATTTCTCCCGATTATTATGATCAGGTTCAAATTATAGGACAATTGTGCACGTACTATAACCTGAACAGCCATCCACAAGGCTTGGGTTAAAAAAAAACCGTGGAACCAGCACATTATTACTGCACAATTTTCTGTTTAAAAAAAATACATTCCACGACGGTTCTAAGGACACGACCGTCGTAGAAATGTGATGTTTCTAAGACGGACATACACAGCAAACCGTAGTAGTATTAGTTCCCTATTTTACGACGGTCGTCGACAACAGAAGACCGTAGTAGTATGAATACAATTCTACAACGGTCCTTACCATACAACCGTCGTAGAACACGTTTATGTCAACGGCGGTGCTGTATCGTGACCGTAGTATTATTAACACCGTCTCTTACGACGGTCGTCCGCAACAAAACACCGTTGTAGTAATAGGACCATTCTACGACGGTTCTCAGAAGACAACCGTCGTAGAACAAGATTATGTCTACGACGGTGCTGTCCCCATGGCCGTCGTAGTCTTTTGTTACTTCTACGACGGGGCTGTCTGGCAACCGTGTTAGAATTGTGGACCATTCTACGACGATCCTTAGGAGACAACCGTCGTAGAACAAGATTATGTCTACGACGGTTCTGTCCCCATGGCCGTCGTAGTCTCTCGTAAGTTCTAAGACGGGGCTGACCAGCAGCCTGTCCTAGAATTCTGTAATATCTACGACGGTTTTCTATGACCGTCTTTGAAAGCCATTGAATTTATTACGTCGTCGCAGACAACGACGGTCTTCAACCGACGTAGTATATCCATTTTAACCGACGTTGAATTCTGCTTTTGTAGTAGTGAAAATCAGCATCTCGACATTATTGTTTCCGTCTATAATTATTATTGCATCAACAAGTAACTTCTTAGCTTTTCTTTTAATTTTTATTATTAAATTTTCAGCACATTAATCTCTCTAGAAAAGTATATCTTTTATTTTTTGTTTTGATTAGTTTCAGTTTTAGGTAGTTTAAAATATAAAAAGCATAAAATATCTTTATCTAAAAGGTTTTAATTTGAGCATTCATCCTTGCACTATTCTTTTGGGAGACGACTTGAACTTCGGTTCAATACTACAATTGGGATTCAGTTACACTTGGCCGACGTAAATCCGAACGTAATTAAAATGTTAACAGTAAACAAGAAACCATTGTTTCTTTTCTACTGGCAACAGGAGTCGAGAAGGTATGACCATTATCCCAAGAGCTACTTAATATAGTTGGAGCGTCATAACCTGACCCTTCTGAATAAATTATCTTGAATGTTGTCGACCAAACCTATTGTTTCACTTTTCAAATCTTCCACTATTTTTGAAGACTTGAAGGGTATGTTCTATTTCTCTTCGGCATTATTTTTTCTATATTACATTGTTACTTATTAAAGTTTGTTTTTCAATTATACTCAAGTCTACCGAAATGGACACCCTTGATTTTGCAAATGTTTGTCGAGAAGTAGGTGTGTTTGCTAGCAATGTTACTATTGTTTGGCCTCTGATCCAAACCCTTTTGCTCATCTAATGCCAAATGATTTTGCTCCTCCTGCTGACAAGAATAAAAAAAGGTAGGAAGGAAGGTGAAGAATAGGCTCGTCATCGAAAAAAGTTACACCAACAAATGTTGCATCAATTGAATAATCCTCTTCCTGGCTCCCTTGAACCTCTTCCCTTGGTGTTAGGGAAAGAGTTGTTCAACCCTTCGTATCATCTTTAAAGTTTGACGCCGAGTAGTGAGATGTCGAACCTCGACAAAGATATCCTACAAGGTGCAGACACACATTCTACTTGGGCGATGTATTGTGACCTTCAAGCTAGGTTGAATGCCATTGCCCAACACATGATTTTGAGCAACTCTTCGACTAATCGGAAAATGCTTAAATAGAAAAACACACTCGAAAGGATGACAAAGGAAAGGGATCAGGCGCTTAATGCTAACATTGAGTCGATATTCGACAACTCTAACTTGAAGGCCGATATAAAGAAATTTGAGGATCAGGAAGCTTTGAGGGGCCAAAAATGAAAAAGAGAAAAAGACTATGTTGCTCCTTTGAAGGTGTTGCAACCTACCTCACGATGGGACGGTGAAAGCAAAATAAATAAGCCAAAGTTTTTGTCTCCTAGGGAGAAAACGAGTGGAGTCGCCACCAACGTTTATTCAAGGAAAACGTTAGAAAAACTAAAAAGAGGTCTGCGAATTTTGAAAATAAGGGTTCGGGAGTTGTTTATGCATAGGGAAGGTATTAGTACCCCATGCGCCCGTCACAAGGGACGACAGCCTTTAATCGAGTGTGCACAATGTGACTTCAAAATTATTTATTTTTCCCTTTTTAAATTTTTTATTTTTTTAGGGTCGACAAAGGGGCTGGCCTTGATCCTACGTATCCTCAGGTGCGATGAAGAATACAGACCTACGTAGTTCTTTAAGTCTGAATGTTTGTGTGTTAAATTGATTTTATGTTTTTTGAAATATTTATTTTAATTGCAAACAATGATTTATTTTAATTGGTTTTGTTTATTAACTTTCAATCTCTTTAAAGACAACTTTACAACACTAGTGATCGGTTAAAATTAAACTTTACAAAAAAAACGAGATTACCGATGATAGATGGAGAAGATGAATGTGCACATAACAAGGGAGACCCCTAAGGGTACATAGATCACATTCAATGCTTAAAAATAAAACTAACCAATTATCGCATGAAGAACACAGAATAAGAAACAACATAGGAAATGATCACGGTCGTGATTCAGTAGCACCTCAGGCTCGTTTCCTTTTCTTTCTTCTTCTTCTTCTTTCTCTCTTTCTTCTTATTCTCTCTCAATTCTCTCAATTCCTTCAAGTGCTGAACTTTCCAACCCCTTAACCCCCCCCCCCCCACCGTCATGGCTATTTATAGAGAAAAAGCCATTTTGAGGCGGTTAAAGTTCGCCCAGGTGAGCTGAAGCTTAGCCCTGAAGTAATGAGCTTGCCCAAGTGAGTTGGTTGCTTAGCCATGAAGCCATTTCATGGCCTAGGCAAGCCAGATGCTAGCCTGGGAGTGTTGGGGTCTAGGAAAATCCATAAAAAGACCCTTTTGCTCCCTTCTTTGGTATCCTTTTGTATTCTTGATCAAAACACTGAGTGATCTCTTGCTTCGTGTGATAACTGGGGCCAAATATCATAATTCGACTAGCAAGAATCAAAATATCATATCGAACGATATTCCCCTAATGAGATTAGGGTCTGATAGAAGGCTAAGGTGGACAAGCTGAAAGAGCCAATGTCTAGGGCCGAGGAGGAGATAGAGAAAGGAAGGAATGAATACCAAATTCTGGCGCGAGGTGCTCATGAAAAGGTGTTTAAAAAGCAAAAGGCCAGGTTTGACAAGGCTATTTGGCAAGTATGACATGCATTTGAGATTCTAGATATTACTGAGTTCGACATCCTTAAGGATGTGCACGAAGGTGTCTTGATGTCAATCAAAGACATTCCGAAAAAGACTCTTTGTGCAAGCTTGACACCCACTCCCCTGACTAATACTTTGCTAACCAATTTTGACTTAGGTGAAGAGGAGGAAAGACAGATTGATGAAGTTGAATTCAATAACTAGGTGATCGACTGTTGTAGTATTTGGTCGATAATGACTTTAGGATGTGTTTCCTTATGTTTTTATTTTGCTTTTTTATTGTATTAATCCTTTGTCCTCATTAATGAAAAATGCACTTGTTCTAATTTACTCGACTAATGTTCTTCAATTTTTATGTTGTTTCATGACTCATATCAATGTGATATATGTTTGTCAATAAATTGAAGATATCCTTAACCAAGTAGAGTACTAGGAGAGGCATTATATTACTAAAGTAAAGATACATTTCAAACCGAGTAAGAATACTTGTAATAAAACAAAGTAACGATATTGAAGGTGCCTTCTTTATCGAGTAGGGTTACTCATGGGAAAAACCATAGTCAATATAATAATGTATATCCTTGGTTGAGTAAGGTAACTTAGGAGGCAAACCTTTGTTGATTTTTGAAGGTACATCCTTGTTGAGTAGGTGTACTTGGGAGGGAAACCTTGTTAATTTGAATAAGGTACACATCCTTGGCCAAGTACGGTTACTTGGGAGGGAAACCTTGTAGGCGAGTTTGATGTTGAAATATGTTTGTTCAAAGTAAAAATATGTAAAATTGAATCATAAAGCAAGATATGACTAGAAATTTTGTATTCGTATATTTGGTATAGGGGTCTTGTTAAAACCTTATCGACAAAAACCTTTTCACATTCTTATAGGAAAAAAGTCGAATAAGGAAAAAGAGTACACCTTTGAATACATTAGCTGCAATAAAACTTGAGGTAGGTAGAGTTCTAGGTGCATGTTATGATCTTGTCGGAGAGCTATTCCAACTTATACGCCCCGTTTCAAAGACTTTGTCGAATCCTTAAGGGTCCGGCCAATTGGCAGCTAGCTTTCCCTCTCAGGAGTCTTTCCTTACTTCTCCTTGTGCTCTCCAAACTAAGTTTCCTTCTAGAAATTCTCTTGGTTTCAACTTAGTATTAAATCTTTTGACATTCTCTACTTGCATGATTCAGCTATCACCTTTTCCTAGTCTCGAGTTTCTTCAACAAGATCAAGTTCGGCCATCAAGTTTTCCAGGTTGTTGGCCTCGTCATAGTGTACTTGCCAGAAGATAGGTTCCCCTATTTCCACTAGATCAAGGCATCGGTTCCATAAGTTAATTGAAATGTCTCATTTGTTGTTGATTAGGGTGTGCACTGAAGTCCCCATAGAACTTCTAACAATTCTTTGGCCCATTTACCTTTAGCTAAGTCAAGTTTCTATTTAAGTTTAGCTAGGATCACCTTGTTTACTGCCTCATCTTGTCCATTTGTTTGATGGTGTTCGACTGATATGACTCAGTGTGTTATGTTTAACGCTTTCATTAAGTCATTCAATTTCTTGTCTGTGAATTGCAACCCATTGTTTGTTATCTCTGTGTGCAAAATGTCAAATCTAGTGACTATGTTTTTCCATAAAAACTTTTTCACATTATTAGCTGAGATGATAGCAAGGGGTTCAACTTCTATCCACTTTGTGAAGTAATCAACTGCCACCAACAGGTATTTGCATTGTCCTTTGACAAGTTGGAAAGGTCCAAGTAGGTCCATGCCTCACATAGTGAAGGATCGAGTAGATGCGAGAACGCGTAACTCATTGCCAAACTGATGGATGAGGTTGCCATGTTTATGGCATTGGATGCATCTTTTTACAAATTCAGTGCAGTTAGTCCTCAATGTAGGCCAGTAGTACCCTACCCTGCATACCTAAGTTGCCATTGTTCAACTACTTGAGTGTACTCCATAAATCCCCTTTGTAACTCTTTTATCACATACTCAGCATGTTCTTGGTTCAGGCATTTAAGGAGTGGTGACGCGAACCCTTGCCTGTATAGATCCCATGCTATGACAATATATCTTACTGCTTTTGTTCTAAAAAACTTTTGCTTCTAATGTATTTTTTGGAAGTTTTCCTTGTGTGAGGTATGCAAATATGTCGTTCATCCGTCCTTTCTCTCCCGCAAATACGTTTGTGCACTTCTTTAACTTAATGCTTGGTTCCAACAAGGTTTCTTGTATCAATGTTCTTAAGTGGACGGGCTTCCAGTCACTTACCAATCGAGCTAGCTTGTCGTCTCTTTCATTGTGATCTTTGTCGATATGTTTTACTTGCACCTTCTTGAAATCATCTTTCAACCTCATGAACATATGGTAATTTTTAAATAGTTGACACTCTTTAACTAGATATTCCCCATTTATATGTCCTACTGCAACCTTTGAGTCACTCCAACATTTTATCATTTTTTCTCCCACTTCCTCGGCCAGTCATAGGCTGGCTAGGAGTGCCTCATACTCAACCTGATTGTTGGAAGCTTTGAAGCCAAATTTGAGAGAATGTTCTAGGTTCACTTAATTAGCTCCTTTTAACAAAGCTCTGACTCCATATCCTTTCCTGTAGAGGATCCGTCCACATGCAATGTTCATCATTGGTCTTCAAAGTAGCCTATAGGATGTAACTCATTGATGAAATCTATTAACTGTTGTGCTTCTATATATTTATAACCAATGTCAAATTCTGATAGTTCAATTGACTACACCATCATCCTTTCAGGTAGTTTTGGCTTTCTCAAGACTTTAGGGATTGGCAAATTGATTCTTACCACCACTTGATGACTTTGGAAATATTTTCGGAGACATCGTGTTGTGTGAACTAGTGCTAAAGCAACCTTTTCAATCAATTGGTATCTAGTCTCAGCTTCATGCAAGATTTGACTGGCAAAGTAGATGGGGTGTTGACTCCCCTCATGTTCTTGAATTGTTACTACACTTATGACTTCACCAGAGACTAACAGGTATATGGAAAAATTCTTCTGAGTGTCCAACTTAGCTAATCATGGTGGCGTAGCTAGTGTCATTTTCAAGTTCTGAAAAGGATTTTTCACATTCTTGGTCTCATTTGAACATTTTAGTCTTCTTTAACAAGTTCATTATTGGTTGGGCCTTCTCATCTATTCAAGGCAAAAACCTTGTTAATGAGGCTTTCTGGTTAGTAAGCCTTTGGATTTCCTTGAGGGTTTTCGGGCTTCTCATTTCAATGATAGCTTGACACTTATCCAAATTTGCTTGTATCCCCTATGGGAGACCATGAATCGTAGGAACTTGCCTCCTCCTACTTTAAACATGCACTTTTTGGGATTGAGCTGCATGTTATGTTTCCATATTTGAGAAAAAAATTCTTCTAGATCCAAAACATAGGATTCGACCTCATCAGACTTGACTGCCATGTTGTCTACATACCTCCATGCTTTTGCTAATTTGGACTTTGAAAATTGTATCCATAAGACATTGGTATGTGACTTCTACATTTTTTAATCCGAATGGCATAACCCGATAGCAATAATTAGCTAACTTTGTTATAAAGGTTGTTTTCTCTTCATCTCAAGGATGCATATGGATTTGATTGTACCTTGAGTAAGTGTCTAGAAAGCTAAGCAAGTGATGCCTTACTATTCCATTCACTAGTCAGTCTATGGTGGGTAAAGGGTATGCATCCTTAGGACAATTTTTATTGAGATTAGTGTAGTCGGTACACATTCTCCACTTTCCATTAGATTTTTTAACCATCACAACATTTGACAACCAAGTTGAGTATCGAACTTCACAGATGAATTGAGCTGCTAACATCTTTACAACTTCTTCCTGAAAGGCTATCTGCCTTTCCTCTCCCATTTTCCTTTTCTTTTACACAACTGGTTTAGCCTCTCACTATATTAAAAGTCGGTGACAATGGTAGTTATGATCCATGACAGCATTTCCACTACCGACCATACAAACAAATCGACATTTGTGTTTAACACTTCAACTATATGTTGTTGCTTTTGTTCTTCCAATTAGGTTCCTTCCTAGGTTACTTGATCTTTTTGATGTCCCTATTCGTGAGGTTTTGTTTTGTAATTAGGCTTCACCCTCTAATCCTCTTTAGTCCTTGGATCTAAATCTAAGCCTTCGTCGTGTTCAAATCTACCAGGGTTACCATGTTGGCTTGAGATCTTAGTATTTTCTGGATATGAGTGAGCTTCAAGTTGGTCATGTAACATTCTCGGGTGGTTTTTTTATCTACATAAACCATTATGATGGACCCTTTGTTGGATGGGAACTTCATTACAAGATGTAGGGAGGATACAATGACCTCAATTATGTTATTAATGGTCGGCCAAGCAGTATGTTGTAAGATGTACTGGCGTGAATGACCACGTATTTGACTACAATATCCTTGTACCCACTCTTCTTGGTGTTGAACCTTGTCATTAACTCTATAGACCCTCTTGTAGGCACCCTTTCTCCAGGAAATCCAAAGAACAGGTCATCACAGGGCTGAAGCATTAACTCTGGTACGTTCAACTACTTAAAGGTACTCCAGAATAAGATATCCATCGAGCTTCCTTGGTCTATAAGGGTTTTCCTTACAAAGCAATTGGCCACCTCGATGGTAATCACCATGGGATCATCTTGTTCTAGATCTAGTCCCTTAAAGTCTACACTTGTGAATGTTATGTTGTACATCTCTACTCTTTTTCACATGGTTACCATGTTCATGGATCACACATTGCATAAATGCTTCTTTCTTGTTGAAAAGGTGCATCCACCTCCAGCAAAACCTCCTACTCTGGTTTTTATGACTCTTCGTAGCTAATCAATTTTTTCTTTCCTCTCTCAGGAGCAACTTCTTGACCTTTTGTCTCTTCTCGACCTATTTCTATCTAACCTATATCCTCTATCATGCTCTCCGTACCTATCAGAGCTTTGGTGTTCAGTCGACTGTGACTTGTGGATAAAGTCTTTTAAGCAACCTTTTTTTATAAGATCTTCAATTTTGTCTTTTAGTGTTGTGTATTCTTCAATGGAATGTCCTTGGTTTCTATGGTACCTATAGTGTTTCAAGGGGTTGACTTTGAATGGTGCGCTAGCTCGTTTGCGCATCACCTTCACCTCGGTGGCCAGAGCTTGTTCAAGTACCCTGTTCATGGTAGTATTGAGTAGGGTGTAATGATTAAAACGAGGGCCTTTTCCTTTTTAGGGCTGGATACTTGGTTCCTTAGTTGTCGATTGTACTCTGTTAGTTCTTCTAATTGCATATACTTTGTTGCTCTACATCAGAGTTCATCAAGGTTGGTTGTTGGTTTCATACAAAGACTATTGACAGGAGGACTTGGCCTTAATGTTGTTACCTGATGGTGCATGGCCACTACGGGATCAAGGTTTCATAAATCCAAGGCTACTTTTTTGAACCTTCCCATGAAGGACCTTAGTGTCTCTTTTCTTGTTGAAGACTAACTAGGGCAACAAACATGAGGTGATGAGGTCAACTAGTAGCAAATTGGATTTCGAATCTTATAGTTTGAGTTTCAAAACAATCTATTGAGTTCGGTGGAAGTCGAGTAAACTAACTCAACACTTGTCCTTTAAGAAAGGTGGGGAATACTTTGCACAAGATGGCATCATTTATATAGGCCTACCTAGGCAACATAAATGTCAATGTGCTCGTCAGGGTTGGTAGTGCTATCATACTTTTCCAAACACACTCCCTTCCAGGTAAGAGGTAGTAGATTATCTATGATCCATACTATGAAGGTATTCTTAAGTCTAAAAGCTAGTGAGGTGTTGACAAGATTGGACGAGTTGTTCCTCCCAGATGATTGGCTTCCGGTATGTTGGACACCTTCACTTGGGATGGTTTTAGGTTGTCATGTTGAGAAGGGTGTTGTGACATCCTGGAAATTTCTACCCGGAATTTTGTAGACGATGCATTTTGAATGATTATATATATAAGTATTATTCAGTGTGTGTGTGTGTATATATATATATATATATATATACTCCTGGTAGAAGTAGGTATATTGGGGGAAAGATATGCGGGTTAGGCTAATTAACGAAGAGAAATCCATAACTAGATAGTTATAGGTTAATTCTCAATTAATTAGTCTAAAAATTATAGTTTTGCGTGCAACTTAAAATTTAATAAAACCAACCTCTGAACCACGCTCAGGGTTTCATTTTGAGCGTTTTGATATATATATTGCTTACTTTTGAAAATGGGCCCCGACGGGTGCAGAGAAACGCGAGGGACTGGAACCAGAGAAATGGCATGCAAACCGAGGCAGGATTTTAGCATTTCAAAAGGTCAGATTTTTCTCTTCTTGTGGCTGAGTATGAGTCACATCAAGAGAAAAAGTGGACCCCTTTTTGCTCCACTCAAAAGGAGACATGTGGCGTACCTTTTAAAAAAAAAAAGGAAGCCTTTTTAAACTAAAAAGCCACGTTCTCTCTCCTCACTCAGCCAAAAAGTTCAGAAGCTTTTCTCCCTCACTCTCACGTTGCTTTTCCCTTCTTCTTCCTCTCCATTGAAGCCTCCATCAAAGCTCCAAACTTTGCTCACCATTTCTGCTCCAAATCGCAAAAGGAAGCCATTTTCGGAGTCGTGAAGCGCACCTCTACGTTGTGAGACTTCAAATTTCAGGTTTGGGTAGACTTCTTCTCACATAAATTTTCGTGGGTATTGGGTGTTTGGGAGATATGATGGGTAGTTTTACTAGGTTTATACCTTATGGTAGTTATTTGTGAAGAAATTTGTTGAAAGCATGCTAAAATTATCATGTTTGATGTGAGCTAAATATACTCATTCTGTTTTAGGGTTTTATAATGATGCTTTGTGATGCTTGTGTGCTAAAATCGTTGGTAGAAAACTGATAGAGATGGAGGGTAGAGTTAACCTAGGGTTAAAAAGTGAGAATGGTGGTGAGATGAGTGGAAAAGTGTGAGGCTTTGAGGGTTTGAAAAGCTAAATCTGGATTTAGTGGTAATTGGAGGTTAAATTGAGTTACTCCTAGTGTAAAATGTCATTTAGGACTTGTGGGAAAGCTTGGGCTGAGCAAATGAGGAAAATGAGTGACCAAAGTGAAAATAAGAGCCATTTCTAGGGTAAATTGGGTGTTGAGGGGTCAAATTTTGATTTGGTGGAGTTTTAGTCGTAAAATCAGTTTGAGCAAGTTTAGATTAATGTTATAGACTTTGTGTGAGATGAGAGTTTGTCCAAAATTACCCCATTCTCATTTTCACTTCTCAAACCTTGAAAATCCACTAAATTGAGGGGTTTTAGATACCTAGATTTTGAATTGCTTTGGTCTGAAGCTTGTCTTTGGTTTAGATGTGATTTATACATGATTTAGGACTTGTAGGATCCAATTTGGGCAAAATTGGATGATGGTAAGAGGGATTTCGAAATCTGCCCAATTTGTGCAGCAAAAAGCTGTCAAATTTTGTGCAGCAGAAAATTGTGCTTGTGCAGAAAATGTTGTGTATTGCTGGTTGTGGAAAGGGTAGTACATATTGGGTTCTGGACATTTTCTAGCAGATCCCAACGGTAAAAATGTATATATATGTACTAGGGACCTCCAGTAAAATTTTCGAGTTGATCCAACGGTTAACGAATCGGAACAAAGAGAATGTTACTGGGGTATTTGAGTAGAGAAAACTGTGGTATTGGAATGTGTTTTGGGCAGAGTTTTCTACCTCTGCCCTGTTTTCTTGGTTTTGGATAGTTCATGATGTTTGGATGTTGAATTTCTTGGATGTTGTGGAAGCTTGGAGGGATTGATGGGGACCCGGTGTTGAGAGGAACGAGGATAAGGGCTACATGGGAGTACGTGAGCTCAGTTGAAGGTGGGCAACTGGGGATGGTGGATTTATGTGTGATTTGTGGATGTGGAGAGTCGACTTGCACCATCGCTCGATCGCCACCTAGTACCACATATGACGGGTACCCCATAATCCTACAAGCTTGAAGTGAGAAAGTGTGGAAGAGTCAGTCTTCCTACTTTTATTCGTTGACCATAGAGTGGTACCTGGAGATATGTCGCGGGGGTCAGGAGACCTTGGGGACGTCAGGTGGGATGCTATTTCCCAAAACCAAGCTTGACCAATCCCGACCCAACCCGGGCATAGTCAGTCAGTGAGAACCTGTGACGTACCTAAATAGGCGAGCTCCTGGCAGTCAACCAATAAAAGAACAAAGACCACAAAGCAAGGAGGCTTGTGTGGTGGCTGGCCAGCTATGGATCTTGAGTGATATCTGGAATATGGCCTCTGATAATCGATTACCAAGAGTGTGTAATCGATTACAAGGCTTAAAAATGAAGACAGGAAGTTAAGATGGCCTCTGGTAATCAATTACAAGGCTTAAAAATGGATACAGGAAGTTGAGATGGCCTCTGGTAATTGATTACCAAGGGGTGTAATCGATTACCAGGCTTAGAAATGGAAATGGGATATTGAGGTGGCCTCTGGTAATTGATTACACAGAGTAACAGGCCACTGGTAATCGATTACTAGTCATGTGTAATCGATTACACAGTGCATAGTGCAGGTTTCCATGTTCTGAAGCTGTGTAACTCGAGTTTGGCCTCTGGTAATCGATTACCAATGTTGTGTAATCGATTACCAGAGGAGAAAACCCTTGAGGTATACTTTTTAACTACATGTAGTGGTTATGGGACGCATTGTGTTGTTACCCGTAGTTAGATTTCTCGTGAAAGAGTCTACCCCTTTTCTTTTATTTCTTGTAGATCGCGATGGCAGCGCAATTAATCCATGACCGAGTGGAGATGGAGTGCCTAGAGGGAGTTTGGGAGACCCTCGAAGGCAATGTGAGGTGCCGATTCTGGGGCACGATTCGGTTCACGGCTACTTCATTGGTACGTCCAGAGGAACCCGCACGCATGCTTCAGCGCACTGTGGAGTGGATATTACCTACACCTACTCCATATCGACTAGTGGAGCCCGTCCAAGTGATAGAGGTGTCGTCATCTGAAGAAGACCCTGAGGAGGACCCAGAGGAGTTACCTCCTGAGCCTGTTGTGTATGCCATTGACTTTCCAGAGGGTGATGAGGACCCACTTCCTGATGTGGATTCTCCAGAGGACGTCAAGTCAGCATCTGAGGCAGACTCTACGGAGGAGAGCGGCCCTGGAGGGATAGTGACTAATGGAGACTCTTCATCATAGCAGACCGTATTTTATTTTATTATTTTCACGTGATGACCTAAAGTAATAGCTGGCATACTTTTCCTTTTGAAAAAGCAAAATGGTTTAGAGGTTATGAGTGATCAGAAAGAAATGACTCCGAATAGAGTTGTGAACTGGCCATTCAGGACTCTATATTGATGATTTTCCTTCTGAACTTAACTACTGTGAAAAAGAGAAAGAAACGAAAAAGAAAAAAAAATTCCCATGGTTTTTGTTATTTAAATCATTACTATTAAACCAGTCATTATTTAGGGATGCCACAGGTGTTGTGAGTGATGTTGCCCCCTTAACTCAATGTTCTCTTGTTGTAACACTATTATGTCCACAACATGCCTCTGTTGCATGTTTATGATCTCTTCTTGTAGGGCCTATATGGCCTCCCCGTGGCCTTCACTGACATGTGTTAGACACTTGACAATCCATCACTGGACAACTCAGACATATCTTACAATCTTAATGAAAACCAATGTATAAATTTATGTCAACCATGTTGTTGCATGTAAGTCAACAGGTTTGAAGACTGGAAGCAACACTAGGAGAGACCTATCTGTTACTGGATAACTTGCCTATTGGAAGCATGAAGTACTTGTCCAGTCCTTCCAAACAATGACTGGAATAAGCACTTTATTTGAATTATCAATTTATTCCAATTTATATGATTTTGTTTGAAAGGAACATAATTGTGAAACTATCTTTTATTTCCTTTTATCTGTTTAATGGTCATATTGAGTTACGAGTGATAAATATGAAAATTCTTGATCCTATTAGATAGAAACACGCATTATTCGCTTAATTTAGGAAACAAGATCAATTTGCACAACAGTGGTAACATTCATTTCCAAAGATTCTCTCTACAATTAAAAGTGTCTCTCTACTAATAAATATGACATCAAAGATTGAAGAAAATAGACAAGCAAAAATAAAAAGATAAGAGTTGTGAATCAAGAAACGAGAGAAAAAAAAACACTTGTTGAGAAACACATTGAGCTTAAGAGAATCCATCTTTTGTAGTATACATAGTATTAGTGAGAGATAAGAACCTTATTGTAAATCCACCCTTTGAGTCTTGTAAAGAATAAGAGACTCAATATCAAACTTTTGTTTGTGAAAGCCAAAAGTAACTTAGTGACAAAACAATAATTGGGTGTTCTTAGATTCTAGGAGAGTCTAAGGGTTGTGCCTAAAATGGCTTTATGAATACTTGTAAGCCAGAAGTGGCAAGAAAGAATACTTGTTGTAATCAAGGTTAATTAGTAGAACCATTTACTGGTTGGTAAAGGAGAACTAGGCGTAGCTCAGGTTGAGTAAACCAGTTTAAAACAAAGTATTTTTACCGCTCTTCATTAACTTGTTAAAGTTTTTCATTGTTCATTATTGTCACACTCTACACATAAATTTTTTACTGAAAGACAAGTTTTACATCTCATTGGATGATAGTCCATTTTTTGTCACTGGACATGAGTTTTACAAACATGTTTACTATAGCATCTTCCTTTTTGAAAAGGTTTACATTTTGACTAATACACTATTCAACCTCCTTCTAGTGTGATTTGTTTTATTTCAACATGAGGAGAAGGTGTCCGAATTGACTGAGGTAGTTTGGTCATCAGTTGTCACGCTGGTGCTTCTGCCATAAACCAAGTAGTTGCAACCATGCTCTTCTCGGAGCGTAGGGAAGTTTTTCCTGGGCCCCACATGGGCATCAAAATGTACCTACATGGGGGTACATAGGTAACTTTCCTTCTTTCTTATGTCTTCTTGACTAGCTTCTTCCTTTGCAATATAGTACTTGCCAATCTAGAGGATGGGGTACCTACAAAAGGCACTCCAACGCCCAAGTAAGGCCTCGCCTGAGAATCAATAGTGGTTTTACCTCGATATTCGTATAACTATTTATACATACCTTAGTGGGCCTTAGACCTACGGGCCCTTTCTTTATTTTACCTTTTTAGGAAATGTATTCCTAATTATCATTAAGGTGTTTGAATTTTACCATAATGGTTATCTATTAGTTAATTTAGATAACTTACTTTTAAATAAGTAGTCATGGGTGGGGTAAGGGTATTTGACATTTGGCCATGGCAAATACCTGAACACTATGGTGTAGGTTTCATGTGTAATAAATATGATACTCAGGTATCTAACCTGGTCAAGTACTTGGTAGTGATATGAATAGTAGGCAAGTCTTTTGTCGAATACCTAGTACTAGTATAAGAGAAAAGTAAGTTTTAAAGGATAAGATAATAGTACTCGGTATTTAGCATGGCCGAATACAAGCCAAGTACCTAGTATTAGTATAAAACAAAAATAAGCTTTAAAGGATAAGATAACAATGCCCGAGTATTCGACAACCAAACACCTGATACTAGCATGATTGCTTTTGGAAGGAAAAGGTAACATCAACACTCGAGTATTTGACATGACTGAATAATTGGCACTTCCAGAATGCTTTAGTGATCTAAAGGTTTTGCCAGGACATTTTTAGGTATTCGACTTAGCTAGATACCCTTACGGTATACCTTTGGTGGGCATAGTAATTTCAAATATGATTATTAGTCAAATTTAATGAATCAACAGCAATGTTAAACACATGTTTAACTATAATGTATTACATATTTTTTTAATAGATTAATTTTGATACACTGCCAGTATAATTTTATATTATCAATCAATTAAAAATTCTTCAAATATTTTAAATAATTATTATAAAAGTCAATCATTTTTTAATTATATGACTATACATGATTGGATAAGAATCAACTTATTTCAAATTAAATTCTTTTTCTTTTACTCAAGGGAGGGTCATTGGGCCTAGACTTATTTTTATGGGAATTTCTAGGGACACCCAGCGTTCTACTGGTACACCCAATAGAAGATGGGAAATTCCAATTTTACCCTTTCATAAGCTTGATATGGATTGTCAATCCGTACGTGGCTCATAGGATTTTTTAATTTTTTTTTCAAAAATATAATTTATGATTTAATTTAAAATTAATGATCCAAGCAAGAATCAAACTTATGTCTCCTGCATTATTAATAAAACACTCAAATCAACTAAATTAATAGACATATTATATTATAAATAAATAGTGTCGTTATATATAACACTAAAATTTCTAATTTATATTTAATGTACATATAAATTTGTAAAATAAATTTTGTGATGATTATTTTTTATCTAATAATTAATTTGTTTACCTATATAAATTATAAATAAAAATTATAGGTTTAATAAGTATTTACATATGTAAAAAATATCGAATTTATTTAATTATCAATTACAATAAAAACATCTAAATACATCATTCAATTAAATATCATACTTATTTAATTTTTAATCATTATAATAAACATCTAAATACATCATTCAATTAAACATCAAATTTGTTTAATTATCAAATTTTGTAAATAAATTAAATAAATATTTTTTTTAAAAAAATAATTTTTAAAAAATTAAAACATACAACAATTTGTATGGCTATACGGATTGACAATCCGTAGGAGTTAAAAAAAACTCATACGAATTGGTAATCCATGAGTTAAAAAAAAACTCATACGGATCGTCAATCCGTATGAGTCATACGAATCGCCGATCCGTAGAAAAGGTGAATGACATTTTAGCCCTTTCGCCGTGTTGCTGGGTGTCTCTAGAAATTTTCTATTTTTACTTGTTACTTCAAGTATTTTCCACTTAAACAAGAAGCAATATGTACAATGCATTATTTTGGGAGACTAACACTAATTATTGGAAGACATCAAGTATAACCTATCTTCATTCGAGTTGCAGTCTAACTTTATGAATTCATGATATGCAAACATGTTTTCTTGGGTCATGTTATGAAAGCATACAAGCAAGATTATCAAACTCAAGAGTTTGCGTAGACCTATGAGAGTTCTATATATTCGACTCGTGGACTCAACTCGTAAACTCGTAAGAATCCACTTCATATAAAAATAATAACAAACATCTATAAATAACTTATCAATTGAACATTTTAACAATATAATAAAATAAAATAGTAAGTCATAAATTTTACAATACTTAAATAATCAAGTCTAGTAATGCATTACTACTAGATAATAACTTGCAGATGTTATAGTTGTGGTAAATTATTTTCATCGAGAGTTTGATGTTATTAGAGAACAAGGATTTGATGTTATTAAAGGTGAAATTTTTTTTTATTCAACAACACACTAAATGCAGGTATGTTTAACACTGAACAGACAGAAAACAACCCAAAATGACTTATATTTTGGTCTAATTTTTTTTACTTGATTACTCGTTGACTCGGTGATAAACCCGAGAGTCTACCGAGTTTACTTCGAGTTTATCAAATTTACCTAGATTCTACTAAAAATAAAAGTTTACACACGAGTCAACTCATATAGGGTAAGTGGACTCAAAAACTCGTAAGAATTAGCGAGTTAACTCGAGAGTTTGATAACTATGTTTAAAGTTAACTACACCTAAAATTTCAGCATATGATTCAGTTTTGATGTTATATATAATCAAGAAAGAATACTATAATTGACATTTGCATAAAAAAATGTCATATTTATTTTTTTAATTAAAAAAATCAGAAAGTCAAGTTTTGGGGACAAGCATTTGAGTTTTAGATGGAAGTCATATTCTAGACTATGATCAAGAAGGTTATGCTAGTGATTAATCAATGAAGTCATGTAAGCAATTAACCCTTAATCATTAACATAATTTACCACTTGTCATTAGCTATTTCCTTTGGACGAAACATGCTGGCTTAGCTTCAACATTTTAAAATTATCCTACTTAGGAAATGAAAATCTTCTTCCACCTCTTTTCCTCCATTCTCCTCCATCTATACATTGTGAAACATTGCATAACTCACCAATAATCCAGGCATGAGCATTTCCCTCCTCTGAAATGATGGAAACGATAGCGGTCTCTCAACAATATATCTCTATCATAAAGTTGAGAAACAAGTTTAGCAAAGGCATGGCAGTCTCCACAAATGCGAATATTCTTCACTATTCGAATCGGTTGAGACGATGCAGTGCTAATAAGTCCAAAAGCTATTGCCAATTTTTCGCTATGAACATTCAGGGACTGCTCCATTAAGTTATCTTCTTCACTAAGTTGCAAAAGGTTAGACATGTCTGGTTTGTAACCAATTGGCTTAAACTTTTCTGAAATTTCATCCAACTTTGAGTAGATTTTTTGAGAAAAAGGATGGGAGTTATCACCCACCAGAAACTCATGCACAATACCATTAACATCGATTGAGCTACACCAAGGTTCTTTCTTCACATCAGAATCTCTCATAAGCTTTCTTAGATTGGAAACTTTCTCCCAGTCCCCTGCTTTAGCATATATATTTGATAAAAGGACAAAGGCTCCATGGTTACAAGGTTCTAATTCAAGTAGATTCTGATAAGCAAGTTCAGCAAGCTCGACATTTCCATGGCGACTACAGGCCCCGAGCAAAGCTCCCCACACAGCAGCAGTTGGTGGTATTGGCATCTTCTCTATGAATGATGCAGCTTTTTCCAGAAGACCTGCACGTCCAAATATGTCAACCACGCAAACGTAGTGTTGTATTTGAGGCACAATACCGTATAATGGTTCCATTTGTTCAAAAAGTTGCTCTCCCTCATTGACCAGTCCTGCATGGTTACAAGCACACAATATGTTTGTAAATGTCACAGCATTTGGCTTGATATAAGCTTCTAACATGCTTGAGAACAAATCTAAGGCTGCTTTCCCTTGCCCGTACATCGCCAGAGCACCAATCATGGCACTCCAAACATACACATCTTTCCTTTCTACTGCATGAAACACCTCCATCGCCTTATTTAGATTTCCACATTTAGCATACATATCAAGGAGAGAGGTTGCTAAATGACAGTTTAGATTAATGTCATGCTTCTTTATGTATACATGAATCCAGTGACCAAAATCAATTGCCCCCAACTGGGCACTAGCACACAATGCACAAATAAGAGTAACTTCATCTGGTTTTGCATCCTTACTGAGCTGCATTTCATGGAAGAGTGACAAAGCCACCCTAGGCTTTCCATTCTGTTCATATGCAGAGATCAGGGCATTCCATGCAGCAGTCCATTTATGAGGCATTGCATCAAATATACAGTGAGCCTCATCATAATTTCCTAATTTGGCATGACCGTCAAGCATTGTCGTCCAAGAAACAATATCTTTCTCTGACATCTTATTAAACAAATCTTTTGCATCATTAATACAACCGCATTTAACATACATGTCAAGCATTGCGTTATTCAAAATCAAGTGCTCAGTAAACCCATTGTTTTCAATATATGAACAGATCCACCTTCCAAATTCCAAGTCTATCTTCTTTGCACAAGCTGAAAGAACACTAACCATTGTGATAACATTTGGTTTCACATCTTTCATCTCCATTTCCTGAAACAAAAGCAATGCCTTATCAGGCAAGCCCCCAAGTGCAAAGGCATTTATCATAGCATTCCAAGAAACGACATCTTTTCCTGGCATGTTGGTGAAAACTCTATGAGCCAAATCCGGTGCCCCACTTGAACCATAGAAATTTATCAGCGAATTCAGTATGAACAAGTCTGAAGACAAGGATGCCTTAATAACCATTCCATGTAAAACGCTTCCAAGATGCAGAACTTTGAGCCGCGAGGCTGCCTTGAAGAGAAAGGGGAAAGTGAATTTGTTTGGGAATTCTGAACAGGAATGTAGCATATGTAAAAAAATCAAGAAACTCTGAGTAGGGTCTGAGCTGGAGGCATATCCACGAATAAGGGTGTTCCAACAATAGAGATTTGGTTGCGGGATTTGATTAAACACATTTTTAGCATATATGAGGCAAGAGCATGATGAGATAGCATAAGCAGTCAGCAATTTGCTGGCAGTATATGGATCACAAAAGCGGGATGTGCGGAGCATGTGAGCATGTATTTGCTTTAGCTGCATTGTGTTTGTACATTGGTCAATGAATTCCAGTATATTAGTTGACTCCACTTCATTTCCCTGATCACAGAACAGACAGAACTACAAGGATTAGGACAATAAATCAACAACAAAACTGTAACGTGAAAAGAGTACACAAAAGCCTGGCCACAAAGTATTTGGCATGCTAGAGCAATTTGTTTCTTGGAACAAACTACAAGATTACAATCTGCCCTTTAAGAAAGGAACCATTAGATATTGTTAAAAGTAATAGCATTTAATATAATGTCAGAATAGGATTTTTTTGGGTTCCATATACATAAAAAAAGTTAATACTCTTGGTACTTCAGTAACACTTCTAGCAGACAAAGCAGCATGCTGTATAATCCCACCTAGTCAAATGAAGTAACTTTCCAGAGGCCTATAAGAAGTGAGATTCACTTCCAATTGACACACAAACACTCGGTGTATTCAACGAAAAAGTGTACAGACATCAGCTAAAATAAAGACATCAATTCGTTTAAATAGGAATCACCAATTGACCTTGTAAATCTCTACTCAGTTTTGATAAAATTGGATTCTACTGCCTTGAGATTCAACTATATCAGCTGATCAAACTTTTGCCACTCTGATATGTAGAACAGATAAAAAGGATTAAAAGACAAAAGAATCGAAGGCCAGTCCTTCAATCTTACTTTCTTTACGGAACCATTTGATCCTAGAAATAAATAAACTAGAATGAACTTTTTCTTTTGAAGGGGACATTTATAAGTATCAATGTGAAGGGTGATGGACAAATCTCATTTCACACACGCTATATGTTTGCAGAGGGCAAATTAAAGTCCTGGGGTGTGTAAGAGGTTATCATTGTATTTTGGAGGGATAAAATAGCCTTCTATTGTGTGCACAAAGGAATTCTAAAACAAAGAATATTGTGAGAGTGCATATATTGGGGGTAAGATAAGAGTGCTATCTCTTCATTTACTTCATTTTTCTATACATTCTTACTACTAAAAACATAAATAGTGAAACAATGTTCTTACTACACCAGTAAAATATGCACCCTCAATGGTTTTTAATTTTATCCTTTTTTGTGCACACAATTTAAGGCTACTTTACCACTACAAACAACAGACTACATGCATTGTGAAATAAAACTAGATAGAACTACAGCTGTAGCAGCAATAACAATCAAGCCTTTTTTCTACAAGGTGGGGTTAGCCTAGCCACATGAATCAAGCTAGAATCGTGTCTATAGAAAAAATCATTGACTTGTATAAAACTAGATAGAAGAAATAAGGAAAAATGAAACACTGACATAGATTGTAGGCTCAACCACTTCATATAAACACAAAAATAGGAGCAGTCCAATCATTCCTTTTATCCATTGAGTAGAAAAGTAGATAAAAGGAAAAGCTCGTTATAAAAATTATGCTCAGTAAGGGAAATTACCTTCTCACCTTTCACAGCCTCAGTACAATTCATTGCAATTTGGCCTGGATTAATACAAGAGTAACAATCAAAACATGAAAGAAAGAAAAAAACAGAGACTAGGAACAAAATCAATAAGTAAATGACGAAAACCCATTAACTTGATGCATGTTATTTGACATGGTCAAGTAAAAACTAGCAAAAGCAGAGAACTTCAATAACTAGAGATTTAAAAGAGAAAAAAAAAATCAAATACATGCCAATATTTGTTAGAAGAATCAAATAAAAAATATATATATTTTTTATGCCACAAAATATCTCGAAATTCAATTTTAATTTCTATGAAAATTTGAAATATAAACTTGTTTTTAGTTCTTCACGAAGGATGAAAACACATCGTTTTTTGTCAATGCAGGAAATAAAGACGCATTAAATTTGCACAGGCAAAAACATATTCTACCCAAAAAAAATAAAAAATAAAAGACACACGAAACTCAGAACCCCATTTAGACGAACATGTGTTTTCCCCGGTAAGAATATTGAAACTTGAGAAAATTCTTATTTGAAGTTTCTGCATATTTATAGCAACAAGAAAGTCACCTAACGATAACGGTGTTGAAAGAGCAGAGCACTTGACAGAAACCCTTAGAAGTGTGGAGTTTGAGGTTGAGGAGCATGAAAACCTTCCACCAAAATCAAGGGAGAACGATAATGATGGCTGCAGTTGAAGCTGAAGAACAGTTACCAGTCCCATGTTAGAATGGTTTCATTGAGAACTGAACCAGAACGTGAAAGTGTGGAAGTGGAACTCAAATTGCTTTTTATCCTTGTATATTATATTATATACTTTTTGTTTTATATAGTTGTTATAAAAATATGTCAATTTTAATATGTTAAAAAATTTATGGTCACACTGACAATGTAAAACAAACTAGATTGCATCCAGGTTTTTACGTAAAAATTATAAAAAAATAATTATTTATGTAAATAATACAAGTGAAAAATTATTTCCCCACGTGAATAGTATTATTTTTTTTTTTTTGCCTAAAAGGAATCGATTTCTAAACTAAAGTTTTATTTTTTTTTATAGCACACCGATTTCATGACTTGTTTTTTCTTCAAATCAACATTATGAAATTAGTTCCCTCATAACTTGGTTTTTTATTTTTTATCAACAACCTAGATATCACCGATTGAAGCAATGCATATTAAATTGTCAAGATTTCTCCCATAAAATTAACGGTCAAGATCCCACCAAACGAATTGTGTTACTTTAAACTTTTCTATAAATACAATGCATATATTGTCATCATATACACTAACTCACACTCACTTTCTCTCATTCTCATATATTTTTCTTTAACTTTTTCTTGACATTAGTACCAAAGCCTAAATTATGGAATCTACAGCTGCTGTTCTTCTTTGGAAACAACACCTTTATAGATTTGGAGAAGTATATAATATATTATGTTTAATTGAATGTTAATTATGTTATGATTTACAAATAATGATGTTGCTATTATTTTGATTTTTGTAGGTAACAAACGATATAATCCAGTCATATGCTAAAGTTATGCCTTCTCCAGATCCCAAAATGGAATCTTTGTTGGTTGAAGCTAAGTTTTCATATGTTGCAAAGCTCGGACAAGTTAAGATCGACGATACTTTAGTGACTGCTTTGGTTGAAAAGGTGGAGACCTGATCATACACGTTTCATCTTCCAATTGGTGAATGCACAATTACCTTGGAAGATGTTGCTTTTTAACTGGGTTTACGCATTGATGAAATGTGCGTAGAATATATAGGTGTTGTTCCCCTAAAAATGCACTAGTGGGATTAATACTTAAACTAAAATGGTTAAAAGAAAGCATGTTGACTTTCTTAGCAGAACCCACACCACAACAACTAGCAGCCCATTGTAGAGCATACATTCTAGGGCTGATTGGTGGAGTGTTAATGTCAGACAAGTTAGGGAATAAAGTTCATCTGATGTATCTACCTCTATTAATAGATCTTGATCAAGTGGTTCGCCACAGCTGGGGTTCAACATGTTTAACACATTTGTACAAAGAAATGTGTAGAGCAATATCCAAAAAAATGGAAGGATGTACAATGTTGTTGCAGTCATGGTTATCAAACTCGCGTTTTAAATAGTAGAATCGTACGATTTTACAATTCCACTTAGCCTCAACGAGTTAAATCGAAAGAAGAATAAAAAATGGAGTAGACTCATCCGAGTTAGCATAGACTTGGGCGATTTAGGGTAGACTCGTGAGTCTACCACTGAGTCTGCGAGTTTACGAAAAACCCAAAATGACATCATTTTATTTAGTTGGGCTTCATTTGTGCTTTTTGGCTTCTTGTTGCGACTGTGGAGTGCGACGATGAAGGGACGAGTGTGTGACGATGAAGGGAGGTGTTTAATGTCGGAGTGCGAGTGTGCGACATGGTGAAGGGAGGCGTTCAGTGTCAGAGTGCGAGTGTTTTTTAGTTTTTTTCCCCTTTTTTATTAAATTGGGATTTATTTTGGGATGCTTATTGAATTATAATTTTTCCTTTACAATTATAAATACAATACTATTGTGTTTGACAGACTAATTGATGTTCTGATTCAAATTGGTTGATAAACTTGAGTGCTCTTGATGTTTTCGTATTTTTCACCTATGATTTTGATTCATTGATTTTAATATAATTGTGTGAAATTGTTTGAGGGTTTTACTCCCTATGTTGTGAGAAACATTTTGTATAAATTGTTATATTGATATTATGAAATGGTGATTCAAATTGTGAGTAAGTGACAATTTGAACCTGTGATGAATGGTGAGATACATGTGTATTGAGATGTTGTGTGTATTAAGTTGTGAGTTATGAACTGTGTAATCACACAATTGTAAGACCATTTAAGGGTGACGAGTTTTTGCACAACGAGTATCGTGTGGGAACCACTGTGGGGACCCGACAAGTTTAATCACAAGCGCGATGAGATAAAATTATTTTGAGAACAATTGAGGAGTCGTGTGTTTTGTACAATTCATAGATAAAGTTTGTGTGCTAAAATGTTTTCTGGGTTGGACTTGAATTAGGAGGGAGAGGCCGTGACAGACTGTTCGAAGTGTAGGCCTTTGGGGTAAATACACCTGGTTTGAGTGTTCCTTTAAGCTTGTGCTAATCCCACATGGTTGGAGCATTCTCGCAAAATAGCGTGACCCTGATTGGTCTCCTTGTGATTTTACCTAGTGAGAGTGACTTGACTTACTAGTGTGTGGTTTGTCTTGTCATGTATTCCTAGGCGCTTGACGAGGTTTTTCACTGACATGATACCACATTGCATATAAGATTGAGTCTTAGTATATCTGTTGCATAACGCTTGTGTATTGGTCGATATTGATTAATTTAGTGATATTGTATTTTGATCTTTGAGTACGTGAATGATGTGAAAATGAACGAGACGTGTTGTGTTGTGATGTAATGTTACACGACAAAGTGGTGAAATGACGTGAGCTATGTTTAAGTAAGTTGTATTTTATTTATATGATATTTATATCTACATGTTGTCTTATTTCTCTTTATTAGTTAGGAATGTGATAACTCATTCCTCGTGTGTTGTTTGTGTTTGGATCTTGTGATGATCTCAAACTTTGTGTTCATGGGAGTAGATGACTAGGTGAATTACTTTAAGGAACCTTGTGCTGAAGAATATTGGGATACAATGCTCTGATAGGATGTGACATTGGGGTATGAGTTTTGTTTAATTACATGATGTTTTGAGCCAAAAATGTTTCTGACAAGTTTTATTTGGTAATAGTGAAGTGAATATAAGCCTTTTACCCTTTTGAAATGCTTTTATTTAAATGTGTTTTAAAAACTTTTAATTAATTTCGATTTCTTATTTCTTTTATTATTAGTATATATGTGTGTGGGGTAGAGAGTGTCACATTGAACCTACAAAAGCATGACAATGCTTCCATCTACCTCGTATGATTTTCCAATTTCGTCTCCAACCCTTTTTCTCCCACTACAACACCTTTCGTTACAATAACATCCCATAATAAAAATATACTTTAAAACATGCATAAAATAAGAATTTAAAAATTTCAATGATTTGAATTCAAATATTATAAATAAAAGAGTTCTTACATAAATAAACAATTTTATTCTCAAACATGGACATCTACAAAGTTTAACTAATAATAGACTAAGTCTTCAATTCTCCCCCGTCTCAAAAGTTTATTCTTCAAACTCTTAAAACAACATTTTTAACGAGATAATAGTCTTAGTCATAAAACAAGTTCTAAAAGAGTTCACAAATAGTGTTGTTCATAGCCAGGGTGGTAATCGAAAAATCTAACCATGGTATTCGCAAAATTAAATTAAAAATAATATATACATAAATCACAAATTATTCACCAACGAAATAACATTCTAGTAAATAAATATTAACACTTCACTGCATTCAATTCCTAAACAAACAAACAAATACCACAACACAACTCAATGATTCTCAGAATAACTAGACTCAACTCTTTGGTTCTCAGAACCAGTGTGGATCTCAGATTCTTCAAAGGATCTATGAGTTCATATCCATGTAATGAGATCCCATTGCCTTCCCCATCATAGATGCAGGTATCCAGAATCTCTTTTCCAGCCCAGATGGAGGTATCTATAATCCCATCCTCATCTCACATGGAGGTATCTCATATCTCTTATTTATCCAAGATGGAGGTATCTCATGCATATTCAATTCTCAAAATAAAATGTACATTGTCTCCACTTCCCAAAAGAGGATGACCAATTCACCCATAATTGCAAACCATCATTCCATATAACTACCAAATAAATATTTTAATTACATACACAATAATAACTCACAAAGTCATACCCCAAATTATAGCATCATGAGTCGATTAATAATTAACTATGAAATAAAACACACACACATATTGAAATGTATTTTAGTTGATATATATGATAGCTAAACACAAAACTCAAGCAAGTTGATTCATGAATTTCAAATAAATTTCAAGATTTAATATGCAACCAATGAAGACATTACAATACCTCTTTTTGTAAAATTAAATTAAACCCCACGATGGTAAAAACTACATGTTTGTATGATTATATTAGACACTTAATTAAATAATTTCACACAAATATTATAAAACCTAAATTTTATGATCATCACAAGGATTAATTACACAAGGATCAAGTTTCAATTTATTGATTTTTGACGGGTAAACTCAAGAAGACACATTTCAAAAATATATACCATGGAAGTTTAGAAAAAAAATTATTTTACTCACCTCTTGAAGCACATATCAATTCATGTATTCTTTGCTAATTATTCATCTTCTCCATTTAGTGGGTCAACAAGATTCTCTTTGTTTCTTTTTTCTTCTTAATCCTATATGATCTACTAATTTTCTATTTTCTAAGAGAGACCGTCTATAAAATTTTAGGAAAAGAAAATTGTGTATCCTTATATAACACTAGATTATATGATTTAAGATTGGGTCACATGAGATATATTCTCAATAGATTTGACTAATCAAATTTTTCTTTATCTTTTTCTACTCTATTATCTAGATTTATCTAATTATTAACATTATCTAATCTTTTATTTTCTTCCAAGATATATTAAGACAAAACATGATAAGATTTAAATCATTCTCAATGATCACAAATTCAAATATAAAAAATATCTTATCCAATCTAGATACACAATGCTCTATTATTACTATAATAATTATCTTTACAATAATAATAATCTTTTTAATTAGGATATAAAACTGTTACAATCTCTTTTATAATTATAAAATAATTTCAACAATTTTATATCAACACCTAATATTTTTTATTGATAAAATAATTATTTAACTCGATCAATTTTAAATAAAGTAATTAAAAGAAATATTTTTTTATTTAATTATTTCAACCATATTTAATATATCATAATACAAACATTATATATATATATATATATATATATATATATATATATATATATATATATATATATATAATCATAACCACATCTCTTTTCGGTACTTTGGGTTGAGTTTGTGATTTTTAATTTAGGAAAAATGAGATTAAGATTTGTGAAAGATGAAATTGGTTTTGAAAATGTGAAATCTGATATCTAGTTTGATTATGAATGTGTTATAAGTCACAACATCAAACAAGGTCTCATTTGAGAAGTTTCGAATTGGAAACCCATGTCATGACATTAGGATTGAAAATTTGGGATTTGAGAAGGAGAGAAACACGATTAAATCTTAAAAATATGCCTGTAGAAATTTTCTAGCTATTTAAAATTGTCAAAATTGATTTTTTTTAAAAGCTAAAGTTTGACAGTTTTAAACCACCAATAATAATTAACTTAAACTTTTTTTTAATGTTGAAACTCAGTCTATAATAGAAAGGAACAAAAAAATAAAATAAATTGCATCATTTTTAAAACATAAATGACTAAAATAAATTTTTTAAAAGAGAAAAGATTAAATTGAACCAAAAAATAAGATGAAGGACAAAAAAATATCATTTAGCCTTCAAAAATAAATAATCGAATTTCTCAAGACTAAAATATGCTTTGGATTCAATTAAAATTAGTCTTTTTTAAAAGTTTGAATTTAATGGTCATGCATAGGATAAAATAATTTTATATTATTATTCAGTTACATATTATTGTTGATATGATTTTTATGATAATTATCATGAAAATCAACAACTTCACCATTTATATATGATAAATTATGATTCGATATTAATATAAAATCATTTTACATTATCAATTTTTTTTGGGCGAAACAAAGATGATATATTAAGATAAATGATATAGAGTTACCCACAAAATACAAAAAGAAATAAAGCAAGCTTTCTCGATTGGCCAAGGTTATAAAGTATTAATTACATACAATAAATAACTTTAAATCGAGGCTAAGGATAAAAGCCACCAACCAAAATGAATAAATATTGAACAGAACACAGAATAAATATTTTCAGTCCATGATATATTTTTTCTCTTCTAAAAGAAACATTTTTTTTAAGTTTTGAGTTATCATGATATTAGTATTAAAACATATTTTAATAGTTATGCATTATAGTTCATAATTAGTCTATGTTGAAACAATTGGTTGACCACCTTTACATATATTTGATAGGAGAGAAGTTTTTTTTTTATATATGTGAAACATAATTATTGAGAAAGTTGATTCCTAATCATTTTGATTTTCAAGAATTTGTAAAATAAATTTGATTAGTCTTTATATATTTCTTGAAAATTAGAGATTCATTTAAAATAAACAACTAAAATTTTTCTTGCACTCAAAAAAGTTGGACTCCTACCTTCTCATGAATTTTTCTTTTGCGAAAAAGTGAGATAAAAGAATCATAATTTCTTGACAATCTTTTTTCATTAATTACATATCAACTATGAAAATAATAATTTTTTACTTTAAGATTCTTGTTAAAAAAATTAAAACTTTCTATCTATCAAACCCTCCATTTATCTAATCATATTTTTTTTTTCTCCTACAAATTTCAAACCAGAGTCCTTGCCTAAAGCATCAGACTATAGTACCGCAAAATTAATGATATCTTGGTCATATACTTTGAAAGTAAAAATCCAAAAACTAAAATCAACCTTATTCAAAATAAAAAAAACTTTAACCAAAAATTAAAAAACCAAAAACACATCTTTCTTCTTGGGGCTACAATCTCAGCATCTCCCAGACCCGTTGATTGCACCTGTACAGTTAATCTAACGGCCTGTGATTCTTTTACTGGTAATTTGTAAAATTCTCGTTTTGTACGGTTGAGATCGTGAACCGATCTTGTAAAATTCTCCTTTGGAGTTTTGAGTCTTACCACACATTTCCACCTTCTACTTTTACTATCCAAACCTAGCAAATAGAATCGTTCCTTCTCAATCCATTGTAGCTTGAGAAGTCAACATTGTCCTTCTAAGTCTGATCAAGTTTGGTTCGAGTAAATCTCCTCTCTAGTATCTTCACCCAATTTTAATTTTAATTTCTTCTTTCACAGATTGTATTCCTTCATTTTTTTTTACCTAATTTCTTTGGTCAGGTTCTTTTGACCTCTTACATCTTTGAGTTCAATTGTCGAAGATCTGATCTTATGGGAACCATTGAAAAGAAGGGGTTGATTTGTCCCCCTGAATCACAACTTTGATTTCCTTGATTAAAAAAAGGTACCTAATGTTATTTTAAGTTTAAATAAACAAAAAATAAGATATGGCATGAATAAGAAAAAAAGTTTAAATGCTTTTTTTAGCAGGTAAAAGAGTTATTTAGTTCAGTTTTAAATTATATTTTCCTTAATATTGAAAAGTTAGGTGATATTTTGGAGTTGATAAACCAAAAGAGCTGTGCCTTTTGAACTGTTATAAATTCCTTTGGCTGGATCTGCTTCCCCCGTGGACTAAATTTTTGGCGTGTATTTTATGTGCTTGTTGGGTGATTATACTGAATAGATCAGTTGAATGTGTGGGAGTGTGTTATTATGCACAACAGAGTTTTTTTTTTGGTTCTGCAGAAAGTACCCATTGTTTTTAGTCTGCAGTGTGACCAAAGCTTATGTTTGAGCTCTAATGTTAGCCAATCTCTTTACTGTAATACGTGATATTAGGATTCGTTGCTATGGTTGAATTTGTTGTTATTGAGATCCTTGGTTACATGTCTCACAGTATCTCTCTGTCTAGCATCACAGCCTCAGGATTTATATTAAGCTAAGTATCTGTTTTGAAATTTATCTAGTATTCCATAAGAATATGAATGGGATATGCTTCCTGTGTGAAGACTGATATTAACCTTTGGTTATTGGTGATTTAAACTATGACATTAACTTGTAATGGTTATTTTGTACTTGTGTGTTGGCTGCCAAGCATTATTTTGTAATGCTTAATGATAGTGCATGTAATATATGAAGTGCTTGGTGTGTTATTGCTCTTTAAGTTGCAGAATGTGGTCCTCAGTTAAGATGCCTTATAGCTGCCAATAGGTATTTATACGCATACTTTTGCCTAAACAACATGCTAAAACCAATTGGGATATGTTGTTGCATAATTATGCAGTAACACAGGTGCGGTGCTGTATAGAGTGGCGAAATTGTGTTTGAGTTCATTGACTGATCACTCTTGTTTAACATCAAACCCCAGACCTTGAGCCACACCAATGATTTGACCAAGGGTTCTGCTACAATAATTCTCTAAACCAGTAGATCGGCTATAGAGAACTCTGTTTCTGCATAACTAGGCAACATCAATTTGTGATGTTGCATAATGAGTGCAAATCGTGACTTTATGTACCAAAGTGCCTCAATTGTGTTTTCTTGCTTATGACTAATTATTAGATTTAAAACAAAGACAAAAAAAGTTCTTACACCCAGTTGTGAGGCCTAACAGTCAACATAGCAAAATACAGAACTAATGTGCATTAGAGATGAAGATCAACCAAGCTTGAACTAAGACTAGTGTAGATACTAATTTACATGACACTCTATCTGCCATATAGTTTGCTAACCTTTATCCAATATGTTATAGGCAGAAAATCACCCAAGAAGGGATTCTCAGTGTAAAAACAAGAATACAATGCCAATTGGGGTAGTATTTGAAGTAGAGACATCATAGGATCCAAACTACGATCAATGGAATTATCCAATGTTGTCTTACCATCCCTTTGTTAGAAACAGCCCCTAGGAGTATCTTGAACTACGTTTCTACGTTAAATAGATTTGAACAAGACTGAATATAGTTTGTTGCATAATTATTAATTATGCAGTAATTTCAATATTTAGTAGTGCATAATTAAGCATTGCAAGAGTCACTCAAACCAAATTTATGAGTGAGATATGCTTTATGCGTGAAGAATGATATCAACCTTTGGTTGGTTTAGGTGACTTTTTTTTAACACAAAAAAGGTCATTTATTGAAAAACCGGAACTTAACAAGGTATGATCAAGTCTGAAAAAAAAAACAAAAACAATACATCCAGATAAGTGCCGCCTTATATCAGGTATACCAGTACCGAATCAATCATTTACCAACCCATCCACCTAAAGCTGTTACAGATTACAAGATGCACACATAAAACAACCAATATCAAGCAGAAACAATTAACCCTTCCCTTAGCACATACAAGAAAAGCATAAAGTCTTCATAAAAATAAGATCTGATATTTGTCCTTTGCACAAATCCGCTGCATTATCATTAAATCCTCCTGCACGTACTAAACCAGATGCTAATCCAAGACATACTGCCAGATTGAAAAGCCATTGTGAAAGAGGATAGATGAATCCCTTCTTTTTAGCTCGCACCACTTCCATGATTTAGTCATAGTGTAACATCCTGAAAATTACAACTCAAGGTATGTGTGTATTTAGTCTTTTTGAAGTATTTGCCTGTGATCGAATTGACCGTGGATTGTGATTTAATTAAAAATCACGATGTTAAGTTATTTCATTATGAGTGTTTTTAAATAATTCGTTTCTTTGTGACTAATTGTCTGTGGGTGTTTGCCCGTAAATTATTTTGCTTGTGATATTTTGTTGTTGATTTAGTTCTTTGTAAGAGAAGAAATATATATTTGATCATTGGAATTTATTTAATTACACAAAAAATATCTCAAGTATTAAGTTTTATAACTTTTTAATTGGTTAGATTTAATTCCTAAAGCTAGAAAATTATTTTTTTTTGTCGCTAGAAAAAAATAATTTCATAGTGCAAGGTTATATTGTGTAAAATAATTACACAGTGTAAACCCCATATGGCTCAAGTGATTATTGAAATTAAGCAAATTATAAAGCATTTGTCTTGTTTAGGAATTCTAGATCCAGACGTCTCCTTGATTGTAGAAACTAATGCCTCACACATAAGGTACAGAGGAATCCTAAAGCAAGTTTCAAAAAATTCTTCTAAAAAACAAATAGATATTATTCGAGCGTTTGACATCCAACTCAACAAAAGTATTTCACGGTTAAAAAGAAATCTTATCCATTGTTTTATGCATTACCAAATTTCAAGATGATCTATTTAGCAAACATTTTCTAGTAAGGACTGATTGTAAAGCAATACCAAGTGTTTTAAAGAATGATGTAAAAAATTTGATTTCTAAACATATTTTTGCTAGATGACAATCTATACTTTCATTTTTTGATTTTGATATTATTAATATCAAAGGGGATAAAAATGTAAATCATGCAGGTTTCGATGATGTCAAAAAGAATTTGTTTGATAAAGGGGGAGAATGTGAATCATGCATATCTTGATGATGTCGAAATGAAATCACTTGATTGTCATCATAAAAAAGGGAGAGAATGTGAATGTATGAATACATGAATTTTGATGATGCCAAAGAAGAATCAAACAAGGCCGCTTCAAAGAATAAACATTTGTTTCAAGATTAATTCAATAATGCTTCAACAAACAAAGCCTTGTTTCAAGATTCACTAAAGATCAACCCTTGCTTCAAAACAAAGGGTTTCAAAGTCATGCAAGGCTCTAGTAATCAATTACCAGGAAGTGTAATCGATTACCAGAAGGGAAGAATGAAAAAGAGCTGTTGAAAATGGTTTTGAATTTGAATTTTGAACATGTAATCGATTACCATATGTTTGTAATCGATTACCAGCAACGGAACTTTGGAAATTCAAATTTAAAAATCATAACCCTTCAAATTATAACTGTGTAATCGATTACACAAACATTGTAATTGATTACCAATGGAGAGTTTTCAGAAAATCGGCCAACAATCACATCTTTTCATTAAATTTGTGAATGACCATCAAAGGCCTATAAATAGGTGACTTGGGCACGAATTTTATCAGAGAATTTTGCTGGTCCAGAATGTCTTATCCTCTCAAAAGAAAATGAGAGAGATTTCAAGAGAACTTCATTTTCAAATATTTTCTCAAGAACTCTTGGGCAAAACACTTGCAAATCCATTAAGAGTTCATCCATGGATCTTCATTGTAATATTCTTCTCTCGAAGAGAGAATTCTTCTTCCATTCTTCTTACTCATTGAAATTGATTAAGGGACGGAAGGTCTCTTGAGTTGTAAGGATTCCTGAACACAAGGGATGGGTTGTCCCTGTGTGGTTCAGAAGTTGTAAAGGATTTTACAAAGATAGTGGAAATCTCAAGTGGGTTGCTTGAGTACTGGACGTAGGTACGGAATTTGCCGAACCAGTATAAAACTGTGTTTGCATTTTCTCTTCGCTTATCTCATTTATGTTATTGCAATCAATTTTTTCTTGCATGTTTAAAGAACATTATTAAATTGATTACTGCTGTTTTTTCTGCATTCTAAATCTATCCCTCTTAAGATTATTGAGGCCACAAGGTATAACAAGTGGTATCAGAGATGGATTCTTGTATAAAGTTTAAAAATTTCAAGAATAGATATGACCTCATCCAACTTTCTATTTCGTGAGGGAAAATCTATCAGTAGGCTCTTATGTTCAATGGTGAGGGTTATCATTATTGGAAAACTCGAATGCAGATCTTTAAAGAAGTCATAGATTTAAAGATATGGGAAACCATTAAATTTGATTCCTTTATTCCTACAATGGTAAAGAGAAATGCAACTACATAAAAAAAAACTATAGAAGAAAGAAGATGATGATGAAAGAAGAAAGAAGAAGATTCCTCCTTAGCCCCAAAATGTTGAATGCGATCAATCTGGGCACATGAGATTCAATTGTCCTGTCTTCAAAAGAAGAATGAAAAATCTGACAAGAGGAATTTCAAAGAGAAGAAAGAAAAAAAAGGATACACCACTTGGGAAGATAATGTCATAAATTCTTCAAGTGATTCAGAGAATAAAATCATAAGTCTGGGTATCTATGATGAAAGACTATGAAAACGGAGAAGAGCAAAGTCGATACATTGATAGCAATTTCTCCAAACACATGGCATGCATCAAAGTTTATTCATATTTCTCCACAATATAAATGGATATGTGATTTATGAAGACAACAAACAAATGTCACATTTCTCCTCAAGAAAAAAGTGAATCCCAAGAAATGTGGAAACGTGATTTATGGAGACAAGAAACAAAGGCCACTTGATCAACAAGCCCAACAAGTAATATCAAATGATACCAACAGGTCACTTGTCTTTGATTGATTATTTTTTATAATTCTTGTCTATGATTGTTAACTTCTGATGCTTGTTTTCTGCTTAAATTTTTTATTGTCATTGATGATTATGATTGATAGTTATGTTGATTGTCCTTGATAATTGTGTTTGATTGTGTTTTGTTGATTTTTTTTTATTGTGTGTTTGATTGATTGTGTTTGATTGTGTTTTTGATTGATGTGTTATTGTACTTGTTTTTGCTTGATCAATATTGAATGATTGGTTTAATGCCTTTTGGTATCACTTGATTCTCATACATTTTCATACATTGCAACAAGTGGTAACATTTTTTCTCCTCTCTATTTATGATTTGTTTTTGATGTTGACAAAGGGGGAGAGAAAGATAAAAGATAAAATAGTAAGGAAAAATTATCTATTCTTTATGAGACAACTTTTTTATATGTGGAAAAAAATATGAAATCTTCAATTGTCTCATATAAGCAATCATTGCAAAATCAAGGGGGAGTAAACTATATGCAAATAAATATTTTTTCTTTGTTGTTGCTCCTAACTTATAGGTGGTTGTCATCATCAAAAAGGGGGAGAAGGTAAATCATGAAGATTTTGATGATGTAAAAAAGATCAAGCCTTGGATAATGGTTGTCATCATCAAAAAGGGAGAGAATATAAATTATGCAGGTTTCGATGATGTCAAAAAGAATTTGCTTGATAAAGGGGGAGAATGTGAATCATGCATATCTTGATGATGTCGAAATAAAATCACTTGATTGTCATCATCAAAAAGGGGGAGAATGTAAATGTATGAATACATGAATTTTGAAGATGTCAAAGAAGATTTAAACAAGGTCGCTTCAAAGGATAAACATTTGCTTCAAGATTAATTCAAGAATGCTTCAATAAACAAAGCCTTGTTTCAAGATTCACTAAAGATCAACCCTTGCCTCAAAACAAAGGGTTTCAAAGTCATGCAAGGCTCTGGTAATCGATTACCAGGAAGTGTAATCGATTACCAGAAGGGAAGAATAAAAAAAGCTGTCGAAAAGGGTTTTGAATTTGAATTTTGAACATGTAATCGATTATCATATGTTTGTAATCGATTACTAGCAACGAAACTTTGAAAATTCAAATTCAAAAATCATAACCCTTTAAATTATAACTGTGTAATTGATTACACAAACATTGTAATCAATTACCAGTGGAGAGTTTTCAGAAAATCTGCCAACAGTCACATCTTTTCATTGGATTTGTGAATGACCATCGAAGGCCTATAAACCGGTGACTTGGGCACGAATTTTATGAGAGAGTTTTGCTGGTCCATAATGTCTTATCCTCTCAAAAGAAAATAAGAGAGATTCCAAGAGAACTTCATTGTCAAATGCTCTCTCAAGAACTCTTGGGTAAACACTTACAAATCCATTAAAAGTTCATCCATGGATCTTCATTGTAATATTCTTCTCTTGAAGAGAGATTTTTTCTTTCATTCTTCTTACTAATTGAAATTGATTAAGGGACCGAGGGTCTCTTGAGTTGTAAGGATTCCTGAACACAAGGGATGAGTTGTCCCTGTGTGGTTCCGAAGTTGTAAAGGATTTTACAAAGATAGTGGAAATCTCAAGTGGGTTGCTTGAGTACTGGACGTAGGCATGAAATTTGTCGAACCAGTATAAAACTATGTTTGCATTCTCTCTTTCCTTATCTCATTTATGTTATTGCAATCAATTTTGCCTTGCATGTTTAAAGAACATTATTAAATTTATTGTTGTTGCTTCTTCTACATTCTAAGCCTATCCCTCTTAAGATTATTGAGGCCACAAGGTCTAACAAAAAATTCTTTGCCAAATTTTCTAACAAGAGAATTTTTGTAGGGATCAAAATGAGTAGTAGTAAAGTAATGTTAAGAGATCAATATGTCCCTTCACTAAGTGGTAACCTCTCAATATCATTACGACCAGTAAAACCTTCAACACTGATTCCTCCTTCAAGCTCAACACTTTCCTGAAAGCCACCTACTATGGCTCAAGTTGTTCAACAAGCTCCTATTAAAATTGACAGAAAATCGACAGCTTCACAAAATCCTCTAATCATGTATTACAACAAATTTATTCCTTTCCAATATCATAACTCTTCAGTTAAGCCTTCTGACCTCACTAGAAGCCAACCCTCTTCATCTTATTCGGAACAAAACTGCCAAGAAAAACTAGAGCTTATGCTGATAATAATAACTGAAAAAGAATGGTCCAGGTTTCACCCTAGAGAAATAGCTCAAAGGGCACTTCCCCCTCAATACCATTACATCCCTCATGAACGAGCAAAAACAATAAAATTTTGATTTTAACCTAATTGATACAGTTTCAATAGAAATACACATCATCATGATGATCCAATGTGTCCGTGTATCGTGTTTTCAAAAGCAAAGCTTCTTAAATACTCTCAATTCAAGATCGGAATCAAGAACTCTATGAATCCAAGACCTTTTCAAGACAATTTTCTCCAAAATCATATAATTATTATGATTATATTGATGTTTGGTACAATACTTTTTACCTTTGGCCTTTTCAACATTCGCGGTTCTTCTAGTTCAAAAAGGGAATGCCCCTAAAGTTTCCAAAAAGGTTCATCAAGTGGTTCAACGATATTGGACCCAGTGTTAATTTATTCTTGCAACAAGTTAAAGACAATTATCAATATTTTAATGAAAAAACCACCTTTGTTCAAGGATATAGGTTTATATCATTTGTAGCCAGCCAATGCATAACTTGGATCATGTCCTACAATTATGATATGATTCAAGACTCAATAAAACTCTTTGGTGAGACAGACACTCAATATCTAGCTAGATCAATACGAGTTAAATGGTGGAACAAATTTGATATCTCGTTGGATAGGAAAGAAAAAATTGATGAATGGGTAAAAATGTCCCAACAAAAGGTCTGAGATAAAAGTTCAAACCAATAAAGAATAATCATTTTTAGCAAGAAAACAAAAGATAATGGCAACCTTGGCCTCCACAACCTTTGAAGAAAAATGGCAAGAAAGATTAAAAGAGGTGAGTTCAACACCATCGATGGACCTTAAGTACGAGGCCTCATCGAGCCCCGAAAATGTTTCACAAGACAATGAAGATGACTGTTACGGAATGCACACCTAAGCAAAAATTACATGGCACCACAAGACCCAAAATGGTACCACTGAAGGATACACATTTTCAAATTTTAAAATCTGAATACCAAGAGCATTCAGCCTTGCATAAAGCCAAAAACTTCTCTCATGCATAGATTTTGTTGTCAACATACAACCAAGAGTCTCTATTCCTTCATCATTGTCAGACCCTAATTTCGTTCGAGGACGATCACTTGCTAACGTTTTGATTCTTGCTAGCCGAATTGAGCTGTTTGACACCAATTGTCACGTAATCCAAAAGTTTTTTCGATGTTTCAGAAAAGAATAAGGAAAATACCTAAAATGGAGGGGAAAAGGTTATTTGGGAGTTTTTTTTCTGACCCCTGGCTCGTCCAGGCTAGCCTCTGGCTTGCTTGGACCCCCAAAAGACTTAGGGGTGAAGTATTAGCTCGCTTGGGCGAGCAAGGTTACTTCAGGTTGAAGCAATAACTCGCCTAGGCGAGCTGCTGATCAACCAAGTCCCCTCATTTCCTATAAATAAGCGTGAGGGGGCTGAAGGAAGGGGTTCAACCTTCATATATTGAAAGCATTTAGTGAAATTAAGGAGAAGAAGGAGAAAGAAGAAAAACGAGGTCGGGGTGCTTCTGAATCGCAATCGTGACCAATTCCTACATTGTTCTTCGTTTGTTCTATGTTTATCAATCAGTTAGTATTTATTTTAAGGTTTTGAATTCGCTCTATGCACCCTTAGGGGTCCTCTTTGTTGCTTTGCACATCTTCATCTCATTCTTATACCATCAGTGATCTCATTTCTTTATGTAAAGCGAATTTCAACCGATTGTTTGTGTCGTAATCCCATTTTATCATTGTAAAATCAAGTTTCAACCGATCATTTGTGTCATAATCTCATTTTATCATTGTAAAATAAAGTTTCAATCGATCATTTACTTCATAAGTCGTCTTTTAATGAGATTGAAAGTAAATAAGTGAAATCGAAGTTACAATCAACATGTAACCGAGCTTTTATCCACGAAAGTCACTTGAATCCGTTCAAGGTCCAATGCCTTAACGGTCTCTTTTACTTTTATTGGTTAAAATGAACCTTTCAAAAGTTTAAAATCAGCTCTACGGATAACTTTCTTGATTTTAAAGAACTATGTAGGTCTGAGTTTCTCATCGCACTTGAGGATACGTAGGAGCAAGGACAATGCTCTTGTCGACCCCGAAAAGTAAAAAAAACATAAGAAAGGAACAATAAATAAATATTGAAGTCATGATTTTGCACACTTGATTAAAGGCTTCTGTCCCTTGTGATGGACGCATAGGGTGCTAATACTTTCCCCGCACGTAAACAACTCCCGAACCCTTATTCTCAAAATTTGCAGACCCCTTTTTGGTTTTTCTAACGTTTTTCTCGAATAAACGTTGGTGGCAACTCCCACGCGTTTTCCTTTCTTGGAAGACGCATCATTGAGTCTTGTCTCGCCCTCCCGTCGAAGGGTAGGTTGCGACTTGGCGACTCCATTGGGGATTTTTTTAGAGAGTTAAGCCATTTAATCTGTGTGCAATATTTATCATGATTTTCTCTTTGTTTTTTTTTTCCTCTCTTTCTTTCATGTTCTTGTGTTCATATAACTCTTTCGATGCTTTTGTATTTGGTGTGGCTGTTTACTTATTACATGCATGTTTATAAATATTTGTTTATGCACACATGGCATGTACACCTTTGCACACACGGTGAGTTATTAGGGCCTTATACCCGGATCCATGGAAACATAGGAAGTGGAGGTTGATCTGTGGTCATGTTGAGTCTTCGATTGCTTGATGACAGTGAAGCCTTATCTAGAGTTTTTCTCTTTGATGATACGTTGTCGCTAGTAGTCCTTACCATCACAATGTTTGATATCAAAGAGGATGATATCTCTAGAGACCTGTGAAAGATGTGTGCCACCACCTTTCAGAGTTATCACTAAGTAGCGAACCTTTAGTCCCTCCCATTAGGTTCCTAAAATAGGGGCACAGAACAAACACACTATGTTTTGTTTCCTTGATATAGCCATGCATATCTTTATGATGTCATGATTGTGTGCGTCTTTACTATGTTTGCCATGTTGTTATGTCAATTTGGTATTAATTTATTGCATTGTCATGTTTCTATTTGTGCTACCAACCAGGTTCTCTCACGCATGCATACTCGTGCCGTGTCAGCACTCATGCATTACGTTTGTCACGAAGCTAGAAGGTTCGCATCACCTTCTTAATTGTCATGCATTGGGCACGATGGTGATGTTTGCAGACAAATCATGATACTTGATGCATTGCGGGTAAGAAGGGACGCTCTTTCGAATTCTTGTGTCCATAGATAAACCCGTATTGTCATGCATAGCATAAACATTCCCTCATGCATTCATCATATCTCTTTTATGATAGGGTGTTGAAGTATTCATCAATAGAGTTTTCATTTTAGCAAACATGGGGTCGAACTAAGCGCCCTCTTTTAAGAAAAGGTTCTATCTTGTCAAAGCCAAGAGCCTAAAGGTAGCCAGCTTGCGAGAGCTAGGGTAACGGATGGATCAAGTTCGACTCAAGCCTTTCGCAAAACATATGGGAAAATCTGGGATTTGGCTATGATAGAAGTTTCCGTTGAAGCCATTGCCTCCCTCGCTCAGTACTATGACTAGCTGCTAAGGTGCTTCACCTTTGGGGACTTTCAGTTGGTACCAACCATAGAAGAGTTTGAAGGAATCTTGGGATGCTCGTTAGGAGGAAGGAAGTTGTGTCTGTTTTCTGGGTTATACCCCTCCATGGCAAGAGTAGCAAAAGTGGTCAAGATCCTAGCACAAGAGTTAGACCGTGTGAAACAAAATAGAAATGGGGTGGTTGGGATACCAAGGAAGCGCTTGGAAGAGAAAACAAAAGCTTTGGCAGATCAAGGAGAGTGGAGTTCATTCATTGATATTTTAGTATTGTTGGTGTTTGAGATCGTCCTTTTTCCAAATGTGGACAGGCTAGTGGATCTAGCGGCGATCGATGCTTTTCTTGCTTACAACTATAGTAAGGAAAGTCCGGTCGTTTCTGTTTTGGCCGATGCCTATGATACATTCGACCGGAGATGTGAGAAGAGCAACCCGAGAATTGTTTGTTGCACACCCGCTCTTTATGTATGGCTGGTCTCTCACTTTTTTTGTCATGAAAGTAGATCCGTCTGTCCCCTACAAGGTCATCACATGTGTGCCGAGAAAGGGAAAACAAATTGGGAAGAACTCTTGGCAGGTATGGTAGGGGCATCCGTTAATTGGTTCCCCCGATGGAAGGAAGGAAGGGTCGGGGTTTTGTGCTCATGTGAAGGGTTCCCAAATGTCCCCTTGATGGGAACAAGGGGTTGTATTAATTATAATCCCATACTGGCCATAAGACAACTAGGCTACCCTATGAGAGGGGCGCCATCGAAAGAGATTATCACGCCTTTCATCGCACGAGGTTTCAGTGAAGGCGATGCAAAAATGCTTTAGAGAGTTTGAAAATTGTGGAATGTGGTGGAAAGAAAAGATAAGGAGCTTAGAGGAAGCAACAACGGTGTTATCAGCGGCTATCATAAATGGTTGAAGGATCGGACGCAAGGGATAACTTGGCTCCCGAAGCTAAAGATTTCAAGTGGGGAAGAAGCTGAAGTCCTTGAGGAGAGCGAAGAAGTGCAAGCCTTGAAAGCGAAACTTGAAAGGACGCGAGTGGTCAAGGAAAAGTTCAAGATGACGACCATCAGGGTCAGGAAAGAGTGTGACGAGCTGAGGGACGTCAACATGACCATGATCGAAGCATTGGAGCGAGAAATGAAGAGGGTTCGAAAAGAAGAATGGGCCAAAACAAGTTCCGAGGGGCTTTATGGGGCAGCAACAACGAACTCAAGCTTCGAAGGACCGAAAGAGACAAGTCGAGGGTGGAAAGTATGATATTAGAGGACAAGTTGAAGGCTTGTCAAAGGTTGAAGAGGAGCTTGACCAAACAATTGAGTAGGACAGAAGAGAATATGTGGACAATCATTAACCAGTATAAAGAGAAGCTAAACCTAGCTGCTAGCCATGAGCAAAGGCTAGAGGACGAGCATGCAAAAGTATTGGCTCTGCACGTGGAAAGGGAAGCAAGAGAGAGAGTGATAAATTCATTGCACGGGGAAGCTATGAAATGGTGATGCAATCCTACCCCCCAAGGGCATTGGATAGAAGACTCCAAGAAGATTGGGCCAAAGATGCAAGAGAAGGCCCTAGGGTTCTCATGAGCCTTAGGGTAGATTTCGGGCCTATGAACTAAATATGAACCCACTTATCTTTGTACATATTAGACTAGGATGTCATTATATTTGATCCTTGTATTTAGGGCTACATATTGTAGGTAGGGTACCCTAGAAATATAGGATTTTTCAGCCCTTGTATTTTAGGGCACCTAGACTAGTTTTTGTATTAGGGGTTGTTTTGTAATTTCACATGCACTAAGTGAATATTTGATGTGTGTGATTGGAAATAAATTTAATTGAATTAGTAGAAGCTCAATCCAATTAAATTTTAGAGGGGGAGGTGAGCATTTGCTTACTACACCCCATTGCCACATCATATAGTCACACTTTATGCATGTCCTTCATGCTTTACATGTCTCATGACACCTAAGCACACTTAGTGGAGAATCTTGGAATTGATCTTGGATTAGTGGGCTGAACCATAACTAAAATTCACTAATCATAATTAGTGAAATTTTGGCTCCAAAGTTTGGCTCCACAAATTCAATTTCAAATTCAAGTGAAATTTGAATTGAAATTCAAATTTTCCTCCAATTTTGTGTGACACTTAGGCTATAAATAGAGGTCATGTGTGTGCATTTTTTTGAACTTTGATCATTTGAATATTAACTTCAGATTTCAGAGCTCTTTTAGAGCACAAAATTTCGTGCTCTTCTCTCCCTCTCCCTTCATTCATCTCCTTCTTCCTCCAAGCTCTTATCCATGGCCTCATATGATGGTGAGCTTCTTCTAGACTCATCTTCTCCTTGAAGTGGTGTCTACTTTCTCTCTTCCTTCTCCATTCCGCTGTCATTTATCTTCCAAGAAGCAAAGGAATCCATTGATGAAGAAGATCTTAGGCCTACAAGCTCCAATGGAGCTTACATCAAATGGATGGATAGGTTCGCTCTCACTTTGAATGGGAGTCAAGAGCTTCCAAGGATGTTAGCTAGAGCAAAGGCAATGGTGGACGTATACTCAGCTCCCAAGGAAGTTCATGGGCTTTTCGATTATTGTCAGCACATGATTGAGTTGATGTCCCACATAATTAGGAACCGTTGAGGCGTTTGTATTTATGCTTTGACTTTGACAAGATAAACAATAGTCTCTTAATGAAAATGAGATTTGATTCAACCCTATGTCTTTGCTGAAATTTTTGTGTGGGTTCAATACTTCGACAACTTATCATTGTCATGCATTCATGTTTAGTTCATTGTCGCATTATTCATTGCATTTTGTTCTTTTAGCAGTCATAGTCAAAGTAAACACAATAACCAAAAAGAACGAATGCGCTTTATGACATCCCTATCAAACCCGTGCCAAAACTAAAATCATGAGTGAGTAAGAAGAAGTGCAAGAGCAAATGAAGGCCAACATGGAGGCCACGAGGATCAAATGACCTCCATGATGGAGGCCATGTTAAGTATGAGACAGATGATGGAGAGCAATGCGGCCGCAGTTGCCGCCACTAGCGCCGCCGCTGAGGCGGATCTGACTCATCCATCCACCATAAACCAAACAAGCCAACCAGTTCCGGACATGGTAGGTCAGGGAGGAGAGGCGTTAGGCAACACGGGCGGTCCCCATGTGATGCAAAATAGGAATTCTTTCCCACCATACGGCTTACCCCCCCAACTATACACCACCCAATGCAGTGCACATGCCCAATGAGAACGCCAACCACTCTGTTCCCATTCCCCTTGAAGGCCAGCAACCCTAGTTGGGGCATGCACCCTTTGCTCAGTCTGTGTGTAGCCCCGGGATCATGCTCTGGGTGACTTTGAACCATACCCTACATATGCCGCCGAGGGACCAATGTTTAGTGGTATGCCTCAGTCCAATGCCGCGAGAGCTCCTCAACACCGCCCGCTGCAACCTCTGTACTTCTCGGTGGGGAGACTGCCTTCGTCCATGGAGGAAAGAGAGAAGTTGGATCTCATAGAGGAGAGGCTGAGGGTCATCGAAGGGATCGATGATTATTTGTTTGCTGACATGGTGGAGTTGTGCCTAGTGCCTGACGTCGTCATCCCTCCGAAGTTCAAGGTGCCGAATTTCGATAAGTACAAGGGGACTACTTGCCCCATGAACCACTGAAAAATGTATTGTTGAAAGATGGGGCATACTCAAGAGATGAGAAGCTCTTAATGCACTTTTTCCAAGAGAGTTTGGCCGGGACGACAGTCACCTAGTACACTAACTTGGAAGCTTCTCGGATCCGTTCTTGGAAAGACTTGATGGCTGCTTTCATCAGGCAGTATCAATACAACACCGACATGGCTCCTGATAGAACCCAATTGCAAAATATCAGCAAGAAGGAGCATGAGTCTTTTAAAGAGTATTCCTAGCAGTGGAGGGACCTAGCAGCCCAAGTAGCACCCCCCATGATAGAGAGAGAAATGATAACCATGATAGTAGACACACTGCCAGTGTTCTACTATGAAAATATGGTGGGTTATATGCCCTCTAGTTTCGTAGATTTGGTGTTTGCAGGCGAGAGGATTGAGGTAGGCTTGAGAAGGGGAAAGTTCGATTATGTCGCTTCCACAAGCACAAGCAATAGGAGGTTCGGAGCGGGTGGAGCCAAGAAGAAGGAGGGAGACACCCATGCTGTAACTTCAGCTCCCACATGGCCTAAATCCCAACAAACCCCTCACAACCCTACTTACCAATATTCCCCGCACCAACCAAGTTATTTGGCCAACGTCGGAAACCCTCCCAATTCGGCGCCCATCCAACAAAGATTGGCCACTCAACCACAAAGGCCTCCCCCACAAAGCTCATTTCCTGCACAATCTCGTCCCGCCGACAACACCAATCCCATCACAAGTACCAATTCAGGAAGGAGTTTTCCAATAAAGAAGCCTATAGAATTCACTTTGATACCAATGTCATATGCTGACCTGCTACCATCCTTGATCACCAACCAGATGGCTGTAGTGAACCCCAGAAAGATCTACCAGTCTCCCTTCCCTCGATGGTACAACCCCAATGCAACCTGTGCCTATCACGGGGGTGTCTCGAGGCATTCAATAGAGCAATGTGTGGCCTTCAAACACAAGGTACAAAGTTTGATTGATGCGGGGTGGCTGACATTTCAAGAGGACAACCCGAATGTAAGGACTAATCCCCTCGTCAGTCATGGAGGCTTGGCGGTTAATGAGGTGGAAGAGTGTGGACCTCAGGGGCCAAAGCGGATGGAAGACGTGCTAACCTCTAGGAGGTTCATATTGGAAGTGCTGCGCGAAGCGGGTATGATTTGCCTCGATGGGGACAAGGGAGATTCTAGTTTAATATACCCGGGGGCATCACATGACGTGGAGATGTGCCCGGTGGTGGAAGAATTGCTACAAGGGATGATGGATAAAGGCCTAACTGAAGTTTGTAGCACAAGAAAAGGGGAAGGGGATGTGTGCATGCAGTCGGTTGATAAAAGCCCGAGCAAACCCAAGCCATTGGTGATCCACTTCACTAGGGACGTTGCCACACAGAAGCCCCAAGGTTTCTAGCCCGTCTCGGTTAAGAAGCCTACGCCTTTCCCTTACAAAAGTGATAAGGCGGTGCCGTGGAAGTACACCGTACAAGGGCTCGACGGAAGGAAGGACGCGTTTGTCGTATGTGTTAAGGATAGTCTATCCTCCGCTAAGGTCACAAACATATCCGGTACGAGTGGCATGACTCGTAGCGGACAGATCTTCACAACACCCGAACTCCCGGTGCGATCCAAAGACCCAAAGGGGAAAGCAAAGGTGGGCATGGAAGAGAGTGATAAGGCGGGCCTGATTCCGAATGACGAGGTCCCGGTTGAAAGGTTTGCCAAGGAAGTGGACGACTTCAGCAAAAAAGGAATATCCACTGAAGAAGCATCCGAGTTCTTGAGAATCATCTAACATAGCGAGTTCAAGGTAATTGAACAACTAAATAAAACCCCAGTTAGGATCTCCCTGTTGGAATTGCTTATGAACTCTAAGCCTCATCGGGCTCTATTGATCAAGATTTTGAACGAAGCCCACGTAGAACAAGACATATTCGTGGAGGGTTTCGGGGGCATAATCAACAACATTACGACCAACAACTACCTCAAATTCGTCGATGAAGGGATACCCATCGAGGGTCGGGGACACAACATAGCCTTGCATGTATTTGTCAAATGTTTGGGCCACATAGTGGCCAAAGTGCTTATTGACAATGGCTCTTCCCTCAATGTCATGCCCAAGGCTACTTTGGACAAGCTGCCTTTTAATGCATCACACCTAAGACCAAGGTCCATGGTAGTGTGGGCTTTGGATGACAGCCGCTGGGACGTAAGGGGGGAGATCGATCTCCCGATTCAAATTGAATCCCACGTGTGCCAAATTACCTTCCAAGTAATGGACATAAATCCTGCCTACAGCTGCTTATTAGGCCACCCTTGGATTCATTCGGTTGGGGTGGTCCCTTCAACACTACACCAGAAGTTGAAATTTGCGGTGGAGGGACAATTGATTATAGTTTCGGGAGAAGACATACTCGTGAGTTGTCCTTCTTCTACGCCTTATGTGGAGGTTGCAGAGGAGTCCTTGGAAACGTCCTTTCAGGCATTGGAAGTTGTGAGCAATGCTTATGTGGAGTCTTTCCCGGTTTAGCCACGCTCATCTGGTGCCGCGTTGATGGAAGCTCGGGTGATGTTGGGGCATGGATATGAGCCCGGAATGGGTTTGAGCCAGAATGGGAATGGTGTGGCAAGTCTAGTAGAGTTCGCAGAGAACTGCGGGAGGTTCGGATTGGGATACGAGCCTACGCGTGCCAACATGAGAAGAATTGCCCTAGAGGGGAGGGAGAGAAGCATGGGTCAGCTTCAAGGGCTGCAAGTGAAAGGAGTCCCCTTGTGTCACATCGATGAAAACTTTGTCAGCGCGGGGTGGATGTATGAGGGACGGGTTGCCGTGATACACGAAGAAACCCTTCAAGAGCAACCAAATTGGGTGCGACCGTGTCCTCCAAAGTTTGAATTGGGGAACTGCAAATCGTCAAACGTGGGATTTCCATGGCAAACTCAATGTAATTCGTTAGTTCTAACCCTATTGTTGGGCCTAGGCATTAGGGTTTGCTCCCTATTTGGGCATGTCTTTTGTTACCATGAAATTATAAATACACAATCCTTCTTCATTTGATCTTTCACTTTCGTCTATTTTCATTCTTCTGCATATTTACTTTTGTTGCAATTGAATGATACAGATCCAACAATGAGTCCTTTGAAAGTAGTGATACCGAGGACCCAGATGTTGATTTTGAGCAATTAATAAATCAAGCTGAGGAAGGGGAAGATGAGGATTGGAGGCTTCCTCCAGAGTTGAGAAGAATGGTCGACCAGGAAGACAAGGAAGTGAAGCCACACTAAGAAGAAACAGAGATTGTAAACTTAGGTGTTGGCAAAGAGAGAAAAGAGGTCAAGGTTGGCACGAGCATGTCCACGAATGTTCGAGATGAATTGGTAGCTCTGCTGCGAGACTACCAAGACATCTTCGCTTGGTCCTAACAAGATATGTCCGGCTTGAGTCTCGACATTGTACAACATAAATTACCTCTAAATCCCGAGTGTTCCACAGTAAAGTAAAAGCTGAGGAGGATGAAGCCCGAGATGTCCCTGAAGATAAAAGAAAAGGTGAAAAAGCAATTTGACGCTGGCTTCTTGGTTGTTGCTTGATACCCAGAATGGGTCGCTAATATCGTACCAGTCCCTAAAAAGGCTGGGAAGGTGCGAATGTGCGTGGACTATCAGGATCTAAATCGAGCCAGTCCCAAGGATAACTTTCCTTTGCCGCACATCGATATCCTCGTAGATAACACGACCAATTTTGCCCTGTTTTCCTTCATGGATGGGTTCTTGGGCTATAATCAAATAAAGATGGCACCAGAGGACATGGAGAAGATGACCTTCATCACCCTGTGGGAAACTTTCTGCTACAAAGTGATGTCCTTTAGGCTCAAGAATGCTGGGGCAACTTACCAACGGGCTATGGTAGCGTTATTCCACGGCATGATGCACTAAGAGATTGAGGTCTACGTGGATGACATGATTGCCAAGTCAAAGACCGAGGAGGAATACCTTGTCAACTTACGAAATTTGTTCAAGAGGCTGTGTAAGTATCGATTAAGGTTGAATCCCACAAAGTGCACTTTCAGGGTCAAGTCGGGAAAGTTGCTCGATCTTATCGTGAGCCAAAAAGGGATAGAGGTAGACCCAGACACAGTGAAGGCCATCCTCGAAATGCCCAAGCCACGCATCGAGAAGCAGGTCTGAGGTTTCCTAGGACGATTGAACTACATAGCGAGGTTCATATCACAACTGACCGCCACTTGTGAGCCTCTCTTCAAGCTATTGCATAAGAACCAGTCTGTCCAATGGGACGACTGTGAGATCCTGGAAATTTCTACCCGAAATTTTTGTAAACGGTGCATTTTGAATGGCTATATATATAAGTATTATTCAGTGTACGTATATATGTATATTCCTGGTAGAAGTAGGTATTTTGGGGGGAAAGATACGCGGGTTAGGCTAATTAACGAAGAGAAATCCATAACTGGATGGTTATGGGTTAACTCTCAATTAATTAGTCTAAAAATTATCGTTTTGCGTGCAACTTAAAATTTAACAAAATCAACCTCTGAACCACGCTCGGGGTTTCATTCTGAGCGTTTTGATATATATATTGCCTACTTTCGAAAACTGGCCCCGACGGACACAGAGGAACGCGAGGAACGGGAACCAAAGAAATGGCACACAAACCGAGGCAGGATTTTGGCATTTCAAAAGGTCAGATTTTTCTCTTCATGTGGCTGAGCATGAGTCACATCAAGAGAAAAGTGGGCCTTTTGCTCCACTCAAATGGAGACATGTGGCATAACTTAAAATAAAATAATAGAAAAGAGAAAAAACCTTTTTAAACCAAAAAGCAACTCTCTCTCTCCTCACTCAGCCCCAACATTTCAGAAGCTCTCTCCCTCTCTCTCACGTAGCTTTCTTCTCCCCTCTCATCCTCCATTGAAGCTCCAACAAAGCTCCAACCTTTGGTGCCCATTTCTGCTCCAAATCGCGAAAGGAAGACATTTTCGGAGTCGTGCAGCGCATCTGTACGTGTGGGACCTCAAAATTTCAGGTTTGGGTAGACTTCTTTCTCACTTGATTTTCGTGGGTATTGGGTTTTGGGAGATATGATGGGTAGTTTTACTAGGTTTCTGCTTCATGATAGTTATTTGTGAAGAAATTTGTTGAAAGCATGTTGAACTTGCCATGTTTGGATGAGTTAAGCTTACCCATTCAGTTTTAGGGTTTTTATGATGATGCTTGTGATGTTTATGTGCTGAAATTGCTTATGGAAAACTGTTAGAGATGAAGGGTAGAGTTAACCTAGGGTTAGAAAGTGAGGATATGGTGTTATGAGTGAAAAAAGAGTGAGTTTTTGAGAGTTGGAAGGCCAAATCTGGATTTAGTGGTATTTGGAGGTTAAAGTGAGTTAATCCTAGCTTGAAATGTCATTTAGGACTTATGAGAAAGTTTGGGCTGTGCTAGAGAGAAAGACAAATGACCAAAGTGAACAAAGAGCCATTTCTAGGGTAAAATTGGGTGTTGAGGAGTCAAATTTTGATTCGGTGGAATTTTAGGTGTAAATCCAATTTGAGCACGTTTAAATTGATGTTATAGACTTGTGTGAGGTGAGAGTTTGCTCCAAATTTACTTCATTCTCAATTTCACTTCTCGAACCTTGAAAATCCATTAAATTGAGGGGTTTTGGATACCTAGATTTTGTGTTGCTTTGGTCTGAAGCTTGTCCTTGTTTTAGACATGATTGGTACATGATTTGGGACTTGTAGGATTCAATTTGGGCAAAATTGGATGAGGGAAAGAGTGGTTTTCGAAATCTGCACTTTATGCAGAATTTTGTTGTTGAAATGTGCAGCAGAATTTTGTATAAGTGCAGAAAAATGCTTGTGTATGGCTGGTTGTGAAAAGGATAGTACATATGGGGTTCTGGACATTTGGTAGCAGATCCCAACGGTCATAATGTAGACTTATGTACTAGAGACTTCCAGTAAAATTTTTGAGTCAATCCAACGGTTAACGAATTGGAACGAAGGAAATGTTACTGGGGTATTTGTATGTGAAAAGCTATGATTTTGAGTTGTGTTTTGGGCAGAGTTTTCTGCCTTTGCCCTGTTTTGCTTGGTTTTGTTAGTCCATGATGATTGGATGTGGAATTACCTGGATGTTGTGGAAGCTTGGAAGGATTGATGGGGACTTGGCGTTGAGAGGAACGAGGATAAGGGCTACATGGGAGTACGTGAGCTCAGTTGGAGGTGGGCAACAAGGGATGGTGGGTTTGTACGTGATTTGTGGATGTGGAGAACTCGTTTTGCACCATCGCCCGACCGCCACCTAGTTCCACATGTGATGGGTACCCCATAATCCTACAAGCTTGAAATGAGGAAGTGTAGAAGGGTGAAACTTCCTGCTTTTATTCGTTGACCACAGAGTGGTACCTAGAGATATGTCGCGGGGGTCAAGAGACCTTGGGGACGTCAGGTGGGGTGCTATTGCCCAAAACCAAGCTTGACCAATCCCGACCCAACCCGGGCATAGTCAGTCAGTGAGAACCTGTGATGTACCTAAGCAGGCGAGCTCCTAGCAGTCAACAGATAAATGGAACTAAGACCACAAAGCAAGGAGGCTTGTGTGGTGGCTGGCCAGCTGTGAACTTTGATTGATATATGGGATATGGCCTCTGGTAATCGATTACCAAGGGTGGGTAATCGATTACAAGGCTTAAAAATGAAGACAGGAGGCTAAGATGGTCTCTGGTAATCGATTACCAAAGGAGTGTAATCGATTACCAGGCTTGAAAACGAGGTCAGGAAGCTAGGAGGGCTTCTGGTAATCGATTACCAAGGGGTGTAATCGATTACCAGGCTTAGAAATGAAGGCAGCATGTTGTGGAGGCCTCTGGTAATCGATTACCAGGCTGTGTAATCAATTACACAGAGGAATATGCCATTAGTAATCGATTACCAGTTATGTGTAATCGATTACACAGTGCATTTTTGCAGGTTTCATGTCCTGTAGCTGTGTAATTCGAGTTTGGCCTCTGGTAATCGATTACCAAGGCTGTGTAATCGATTACCAGAGATGAAAAGCCTAGAGATACCCCTTTTACTTGCATGTAGTGTTATGGGACGCATCGTGTTGCTACGTAGTTAGATGTCGCGTGAAAGAGTCTACCCCCTTTCTTTTCTTTCTTGTAGATCTTGATGGCGGCGCAGCTAATCCATGATCGAGTGGAGATGGAGTGCCTAGAGGGAGCTTGGGAGACCCTCGAAGGCAACACGAGGTGCCGATTTCGGGGCACGATTCGATTTACAGCTACTTCATTGGTGCATCCAGATGAACCCGTGCGCACGCTTCAGCGTACTGTGGAGTGGATACTACCCACGCCTACATCATATCGTCTAGTGGAGCCAGTCCAAGTGATTGAGGTAACGTCATCCGAGGAAGACCCTGAGGAGGATCCTGAGGAGCTACCTCCTGAGCCTGCTGTGGATGCTCTTGACTTTCTAGAGGGTGATGAGGACCCATTCCCTGAGGTGGATTCTCCCGAGGATGTCGTGTCGGCATCTGAGGAAGACTCTATGGAGGATAGTGGCCCTGGGGAGATGGCGATCAGTGGAGGCTCTTCATCATAGTAGATAGCTCATTGGATTAGTTTTATATACTTTTGAGGGTGGGTGTATCTAGGACTGACTGTTAGGTTTACTGTTTTGTTTTGTACGGGTAGACCTATTATATAGGAATTTGATGATTGTATACATGTGGCTGAAGCCACTACAGTGGACACCTTTGCTTTGGATGACACTATGTATTTTGCAAAACTCCCATATTTTGGACAGCTTTAAATGATGAATGCACTTATGTTTAATCTTGTTATTTGAAAAGAAAGCATTAGCAAACTTTATTTGCAAAAGAGTTTATCGACCGTATTTTATTTTATTATTTTCACGTGACAACCTAAAGTAATGGCTGGCATACCTTTCCTTTTGAAAAAGCAAAATATTTAGAGGTTATGAGTGATCAGAAAGAAATGACTCCGAATAGAGTTGTGAACTGGCCATTCAGGACTCTATAGTGATGATTTTCCTTTTGGACTTAATTATTGTGAAAAGAGAAAGAAATGAAAAAGAAAAAGAAAAAAAAAATTTACCATGGTTTTTGTTATTTAAATCATTACTATTAAACCAGTCATTATTTTGGGGACGCCACAATTTGTGGTATCAGAGCAAAAGTTGGATTCTAGTGAACCTGTTTATGGTCTTGCTGTGTGAATGTTGTATATCTCTGAAACTTGGGAGTAGGTTTCGGGGAGTGACGTTAAGTCACACATTGTGTATATTTCTACCTTCTTGTCTTAAGCATGAATGTGTGATCGATTCAGTAGAATTGTTGTGTGTATATGTATGTATAGAGAAAAGGATATTGTTGTAACTATCATAGCCTTTGTGGTACACTCTCTCAGTAGGATTTCTTGGATACTAATAGTTTCCCTACAGGATAGGTATGGCAGGACGTGGTGGGGATCAGAACCGTGATGTCCTCGCCGCATCACAGCTGTGCTGGAAACTCTGGTGCAGGAACGTGATGTGGAGCCGGCGGAGTATCGGGGACTCATGGCTTTCCGTAAGAACCACCTGCCAAAGTTCAGTGGGGACTATGATCCGGAAGGTGCTAGGTTGTGGTTGGCTGAGACGGAAAAGATTTTCGAGGCGATGGGTTGCCTCGAGGAGCATAAGGTCCCTTATGCAACATTTATGCTCCAAGGAGAGGCCGAGAATTGGTGGAAGTTCGTGAAGCCTTCATTTGCGGCACCTGGAGGCGTGATTCCTTGGAATGCCTTCAAGGAAAAATTTCTGGAAAATTACTTTCCACGAGATCTCAGGAAGCGGAAGGCGAGGAAATTTCTGGATTTGAAACAGGGAAGCATGTCTGTTGGGGAGTACACGACCAAGTTTAATGAGCTTCTACAGTATTGGCCTCAATACCAAGATGCTCGGAATGAGGAAGATTTATGTGCTCAGTTTGAGAATGGGCTTCGCTTAGAGATCCAACAGGCGGTTAGCTATATGCAGATCACGGATTTTAACCAGCTGGTGACAAAGTGCAGGATTTTTGAGGACAAGATGAAGGAGAGGCAAGCTAGAGGCGTTGGAGGACCGCAGAGAAACCATCCTTTTAGAGGAAACAATAATAAGAGAATGAAGCCGTACGCTAGCAACAAGGGGAAGCAACCCATGGCTGCCTCCAATATGAGCCAGTCAAGGGGGACTAGGGTACACTGTTTTCAGTGTGGGGGACCGCATCTTAAGAGGAATTGCCGACAGCTCCAGCAGACACAAGAGAACCGTTGTTATGTTTGTGGCAAGGCGAGCCATTATGCTCGAGAATGTAGGGTGACCGGGAGACCGACGGTAACCGCCAATTCCAACACCGTCAATCGTGGACCCGCTAATTCCACAAGGAGCGGTAATGTTAGCAACAACAACAACACTAGTGGTGGAAGACCAAAAGTACCCTCCCGGGTATTTGCTATAAGTGGTTCAGAAGCAGCTGCCTCCGACGATTTGATACGGGGTAAGTATTTGATTGCTGATAAACTACTAGATGTACTTTATGATTCGGGTGCCACGCATGCTTTCATATCTCATGCATGTGTGGAGAGGTTAGGGTTATGTGCGACGGAGTTACCATATGATATGGTGGTGTCTACTCCGACTAACGAGCCTATAACCACCTCTCGGGTGTGTTTGAAGTGTTCTATAATTGTTGAGGGTTGACCTTTTACGGCGGATTTGATTTGCCTACCTTTAGCTCATCTAGATGTGATCTTGGGGATGGATTGGTTGTCTGCTAACCATATCTTTCTAGACTGCAAGGAGAAGATGCTAGTATTTGGTGGAGATGTAGTTCCAAATGAACCATTGAAAGGGGATGCGACCAACGATGGAGCGGGGGATGTTCGAACTTACATGGTGTTGTTCTCTATGAATGTGGAAGAGGGCGCTGAAGTTAGTAGTATACCGGTGGTGTCAGAATTTCCAGAAGTTTTTCCTGACGACATTTGTGAATTACCACCTGAGAGAGAAGTGGAATTCATTATTGACTTGGTGCCTGGGGCGAATCCAGTGTCGATTGCACCTTATAGAATGTCTTCGGTAGAACTAGCAGAGGTGAAGACACAAGTGCAGGATCTTTTGAGCAAACAATTTGTTCACCCAAGTGCATCACCGTGGGGAGCGCCGGTCTTATTGGTTAAAAAGAAGGATGGAAGTATGAGAATGTGTGTAGACTACCGGCAGTTAAACAAGATCACTATCAAGAACAAATACCCTCTGCCAAGGATAGATGATTTGATTGACCAATTGAGGGGAGCGACGATATTTTCGAAGATCGATTTGCGATCGGGGTATCATCAAATCCGAGTTAAAAAGGAAGATATCTCAAAGACTGCGTTTTGGACTCGGTATGGGCACTACGAGTATTTAGTCATGCCATTTGGAGTGACTAATGCTCCGGCTATTTTCATGGACTATATGAACCGTATATTCCATTATTACCTAGATCAGTTCGTGGTTGTGTTCATTGATGATATCCTAGTGTATTCAAGGGATAAGGAGGAGCATGAGAAGCACTTGAGGATTGTGTTGCATATCCTGAGAGATAGGAAACTGTTCGCCAAATTGTCGAAATGTGAATTTTGGTTGGAGAAAGTGCAGTTCTTGGGGCACGTGATTTCTAAAGACGGAGTTGCGGTGGATCCGAACAAGGTGGAGTCGGTTATGGAGTGGCAACAACCGACAACTCCAACGGAAGTTCGGAGCTTCTTGGGGTTAGCTGGCTATTATAGAAAATTCATTGAGGGATTTTCTAAATTGGCATTGCCCCTAACTAAGTTGACTCGTAAGAATGAGAAGTTTGTTTGGAATGAGAAGTGTGATCAAAGTTTCCAAGAGTTGAAGAGGCGGTTGACAACAGCTCCAGTGTTAATTTTGCCCGACCCTAAGAGACCATTTGAAGTGTATTGCGATGCGAGCGGGCAAGGTTTGGGGTGTGTGTTGATGCAAGAGGGAAGAGTAGTGGCTTATGCTTCACATCAATTACGTCCTCATGAAGTTAACTATCCGACCCATGACTTGGAACTAGCAGCAGTGGTCTTTGCTTTAAAGATTTGGATGCATTACTTATACGGTACTCGTTTTGAAGTTTTCAGTGATCACAAGAGTCTCAAATACTTGTTCGATCAGAAGGAACTCAATATGAGGCAACGAAGATGGATGGAGTTCCTCAAGGACTATGATTTTGGTCTTTCCTACCATCCAGGAAAGGCTAATGTAGTAGCCGACGCATTAAGCCAGAAGTTCTTACATGTTGCGACTATGATGAGTTTGGAGCAGAGATTAATAGAAGAGTTCCGAGATCTGAATCTAGCAATCGAGATGCGACCTAAGAGCTTATTTGTGGGAGTGTTGCAGATCACCAATGAATTCGTAGATCACATACGCGAGGCTCAAGAGGATGACCCGTTTTTGCAAGGCAAGGTGTTAGATGTAATGGGAGATAAGGATGTGGAGTTTAAGAAGGACACAACCGGGTTAATTAGATTCAAGGGGAGGATATGTGTACCATCTTTAGATGATTTGAAAGTTAAGATCTTGGAAGAAATGCATAAAAGTCGTCTTAGTTTCCATCCAGGAATGACTAAGATGTACCAAGATTTGAAGAGAAGTTTTTGGTGGCATGGCATGAAGAAAGATGTAGCTGAATATGTAGCGAGGTGTTTGACATGTCAAAAGGCTAAGGCTGAGCATCAGCGACCATCAGGAGAATTGAAGCTACTAGAAATTCCGGAATGGAAATGGGAGAGCATATCCATGGATTTTGTATCTAGTTTACCTAAGACTAGTTGGGGACATGATGCTGTATGGGTCATAGTAGATCGACTTACCAAATCTGCTCATTTTATTCCAGTGAATATAAAGTATAGGATGGAGAAGCTAGTGGAGTTGTATATTAAGGAAGTAGTAAAGTTGCATGGAATTCCTTCCAGTATTGTATCCAAAAGGGATCCGAGGTTTACTTTGCGATTTTGGACAAGTCTACATGAAGTATTGGGGACAAAGCTGAAGCTTAGTTCAGCTTATCATCCTCAAACAGATGGTCAGACTGAACGAACCATTCAGACTCTAGAAGATCTACTTCAGGCGTGTATTATAGAGCAACAAGGTAGCTGGATGGATTGTTTGCCATTGATTGAGTTTACTTACAACAATAGCTACCAAGCTAGTATTGGTATGGCTCCTTTTGAAGCTCTATATGGACGAAAGTGCAAAACTCCTATTTGTTGGTATGATGATGGAGAAGCAGTACTTCTTGGACCTGAAATGCTACAACAGATTAACGAACAAGTGAAATTGATTCGAGAGAAGATAAAAGCATCTCAGGATAGGCAGAAGAGCTATTATGATAGAAGGAGGAAGCCACTAGATTTTCAGGAAGGAGAACATGTGTTTTTGAAGGTTTCTCCTGTAACCGGGGTCGGAAGAGCTCTCAAATCTAGGAAGTTGATGCCCAAGTATCTAGGTCCGTATCAGATTTTGAAGAAGGTTGGGCCTGTAGCTTATCATATCGCCTTACCTCCGAGTTTATCGAATTTGCATCCTGTGTTTCATGTTTCTCAACTGAGACGGTACAACCCGGATTCATCACATGTACTTGCAGTGGACGAGGTACAGGTGAAGGATAACCTCACCTATAAAGCACAACCTCAGAAGATCACTGATCGAAGAATGAAGTCACTAAGAGGAAAGGAGATCGCGTTAGTGAAGGTGCAGTGGGGAACCGATGAGGGTGATTCTACATGGGAATTAGAGGATAGGATGAGAGAATTGTACCCAAGTTTGTTCATAGAGTAGTTAATTTCGGGGACGAAATTCCTAAAAGGGTGGGAGTATTGTGACATCCTGGAAATTTCTACCCGGAATTTTTGTAAACGGTGCATTTTGAATGGCTATATATATATATATATATATATATATATATATATATATATAAGTATTATTCAGTGTATGTATATATGTATATTCCTGGTAGAAGTAGGTATTTTGGGGGGAAAGATACGCGGGTTAGGCTAATTAACGAAGAGAAATCCATAACTGGATGGTTATGGGTTAACTCTCAATTAATTAGTCTAAAAATCATTGTTTTACGTGCAACTTAAAATTTAACAAAACCAACCTCTGAACCACGCTCGGGGTTTCATTCTGAGCGTTTTGATATATATATTGCCTACTTTCGAAAATTGGCCCCGACGGACGCAGAGGAACGCGAGGAACGGGAACCAGAGAAATGGCACGCAAACTGAGGCAGGATTTTGGCATTTCAAAAGGTTAGATTTTTCTCTTCATGTGGCTGAGCATGAGTCACATCAAGAGAAAAGTGGGCCTTTTGCTCCACTCAAATGGAGACATGTGGCATAACTTAAAATAAAATAATAGAAAAGAGAAAAAGCCTTTTTAAACCAAAAAGCAACTCTCTCTCTCCTCACTCAGCCCCAACATTTCAGAAGCTCTCTCCTTCTCTCTCACGTAGCTTTCTTCTCCCCTCTCATCCTCCATTGAAGCTCCAACAAAGCTCCAACCTTTGGTGCCCATTTCTGCTCCAAATCGCGAAAGGAAGGCATTTTCGGAGTCGTGCAACGCATCTGTACATGTGGGACCTCGAAATTTCAGGTTTGGGTAGACTTCTTTCTCACTTGATTTTCGTGGGTATTGGGTTTTGGGAGATATGATGGGTAGTTTTACTAGGTTTCTGCTTCATGATAGTTATTTGTGAAGAAATTTGTTGAAAGCATGTTGAACTTGTCATGTTTGGATGAGTTAAGCTTACCCATTCAGTTTTAGGGTTTTTATGATGATGCTTGTGATGTTTATGTGCTGAAATTGCTGATGGAAAACTGTTAGAGATGAAGGGTAGAGTTAACCTAGGGTTAGAAAGTGAGGATATGGTGTTATGAGTGGAAAAATAGTGAGTTTTTGAGAGTTGGAAGGCCAAATCTGGATTTAGTGGTATTTGGAGGTTAAAGTGAGTTAATCCTAGCTTGAAATGTCATTTAGGACTTATGAGAAAGTTTGGGCTGTGCTAGAGAGAAAGACAAATGACCAAAGTGAACAAAGAGCCATTTCTAGGGTAAAATTGGGTGTTGAGGAGTCAAATTTTGATTCGGTAGAATTTTAGGTGTAAATCCAGTTTGAGCACGTTTAAATTGATGTTATGGACTTGTGTGACGTGAGAGTTTGCTCCAAATTTACTTCATTCTCAATTTCACTTCTCAAACCTTGAAAATCCATTAAATTGAGGGGTTTTGGATACCTAGATTTTGTGTTGCTTTGGTCTGAAGCTTGTCCTTTGTTTAGACATGATTGGTACATGATTTGGGACTTGTAGGATTCAATTTGGGCAAAATTGGATGAGGGAAATAGTGGTTTTCGAAATCTGCACTTTATGCAGAATTTTGTTGTTGAAATGTGCAGCAGAATTTTGTATAAGTGCAGAAAAATGCTTGTGTATGGCTGGTTGTGAAAAGGATAGTACATATGGGGTTCTGGACATTTGCTAGCAGATCCCAACGGTCATAATGTAGACTTATGTACTAGAGACTTCCAGTAAAATTTTCGAGTCGATCCAATGGTTAACGAATTGGAACGAAGGAAATGTTACTGGGGTATTTGTATGTGAAAAGCTGTGATTGAGTTGTGTTTTAGGCAGAGTTTTCTGCTTTTGCCCTGTTTTGCTTGGTTTTGTTAGTCCATGATGATTGGATGTAGAATTACCTGGATGTTGTGGAAGCTTGGGAGGATTGATGGGGACTCGGCGTTGAGAGGAACGAGGATAAGGGCTACGTGGGAGTACGTGAGCTCAGTTGGAGGTGGGCAACAGGGGATGGTGGGTTTGTACGTGATTTGCGGATGTGGAGAACTCGTTTTGCACCATCGCCCGACCGCCACCTAGTACCACATGTGATGGGTACCCCATAATCCTACAAGCTTGAAATGAGGAAGTGTAGAAGGGTGAAACTTCCTGCTTTTATTCGTTGACCACAGAGTGGTACCTGGAGATATGTCGCGGGGGTCAGGAGACCTTGGGGACGTCAGGTGGGGTGCTATTGTCCAAAACCCAGCTTGACCAATCCCGACCCAACCCGGGCATAGTCAGTCAATGAGAACCTGTGATGTACCTAAGCAGGCAAGCTCCTGGCAGTCAACAGAAAAAAGGAACTAAGACCACAAAGCAAGGAGGCTTGTGTGGTGGCTGGCCAGCTGTGAACTTTGATTGATATATGGGATATGGCCTCTGGTAATCGATTACAAGGCTTAAAAATGAAGACAGGAGGCTAAGATGGTCTCTGGTAATCGATTACCAAAGGAGTGTAATCGATTACCAGGCTTGAAAACGAGGTCAGGAAGCTAGGAGGGCTTCTGGTAATCGATTACCAAGGGGTGTAATCGATTACCAGGCTTAAAAATGAAGGCAGCATGTTGTGGAGGCCTCTGGTAATCGATTACCAGGCTGTGTAATCAATTACACAGAGGAACATGCCACTGGTAATCGATTACCAGTTATGTGTAATCGATTACACAGTGCATTTTTGCAGGTTTCATGTCCTGAAGCTGTGTAATTCGAGTTTGGCCTCTAGTAATCGATTACCAAGGCTGTGTAATCGATTACCAGAGATGAAAAGCCTAGAGATACCCCTTTTACTTGCATGTAGTGTTATGGGACGCATTGTGTTGCTATGTAGTTAGATATCGTGTGAAAGAGTCTACCCCCTTTCTTTTCTTTCTTGTAGATCGTGATGGCGGCGCAGCTAATCCATGATCGAGTGGAGATGGAGTGCCTAGAGGGAGCTTGGGAGACCCTCGAAGGCTACATGAGGTGCCGATTTCGGGGCACGATTCGATTTACAGCTACTTCATTGGTGCATCCAGATGAACCCGCGCGCACGCTTCAACATACTGTGGAGTGGATACTACCCACGCCTACACCATACCGTCTAGTGGAGCCAGTCCAAGTGATTGAGGTAACGTCATCCGAGGAAGACCTTGAGGAGCTACCTCCTGAGCCTGCTGTAGATGCTCTTGACTTTCTAGAGGGTGATGAGGACCCACTCCCTGAGGTGGATTCTCCCGAGGACGTCGTGTCGGCATCTGAGGCACACTCTACGGAGGATAGTGGCCCTGGAGAGATGGCGATCAGTGGAGGCTCTTCATCAAAGTAGACAGCTCATTGGATTAGTTTTATATACTTTTGAGGGTGGGTGTATCTAGGACTGACTGTTAGGTTTACTCTTTTGTTTTGTACGGGTAGACCTATTGTATAGGAATTTGATGATTGTATACATGTGGCTGAAGCCACTACAGTGGACACCTTTGCTCTAGATGACACTATGTATTTTGCAAAACTCCCATATTTTGGACAGCTTTAAATGATGAATGCACTTATGTTTAATCTTGTTATTTGAAAAAAAAGCATTAGCAAACTTTATTTGCAAGAGTTTATCGACCGTATTTTATTTTATTATTTTCACGTGACGACCTAAAGTAATGGCTGGCATACCTTTCCTTTTGAAAAAGCAAAATATTTAGAGGTTATGAGTGATCAGAAAGAAATGACTCCGAATAGAGTTGTGAACTGGCCATTCAGGACTCTATAGTGATGATTTTCCTTCTAGACTTAATTATTGTGAAAAGAGAAAGAAATGAAAAAGAAAAAGAAAAAAAAATTTACCATGGTTTTTGTTATTTAAATCATTACTATTAAACCATTCATTATTTTGGGGACGCCACAACGACGACTGCCAAGTGGTGTTCGAAAGGATTAAGCGGTGCCTCATGAATCCTCTTGTGCTTGTGCCACCGGTGCCCGAAAGACCCTTTATCCTGTATATGACTATGTTGGATGAGTCAATGGGGTGTGTGTTGGGGTAGCATGACGAATCTGGAAAAAGGGAATGGGTCATCTATTACTTAAGCAAGAAGTTCACGACATGTGAAATGAATTACACTTTGCTCGAAAGGACATGTTGTGCCCTGGTGTAGGTGGCTCACCGTCTAAGGCAGTACATGCTGAACTACACCACTTGGTTGGTGTCCAAAATGGACCCAGTCAAGTACATCTTTGAAAAATCCGCTCTCACTGGACGTATCGCTAGGTGGAAGGTTTTACTGTCAAAATTTGACATTGTTTATGTCAATCAAAAGGCGATAAAGTTGAGTGCCTTGGCAGATTACCTGGCTCAACAGCCCATCCACGACTACCAGCCTATGCATCCAGAATTCCCTAATGAGGACATCATGACCTTGTTCGAGGAAGTAGAGGATGAAGATAGGGACAAATGGATTGTGTGGTTTGATGGCACGTCTAACGCACTAAGCCTGGAGTTGGGACGGTTTTGGTTTCCCCCGACGAGCAATATATACCTTTCACAGCTAGGTTGGGTTTTGACTACACAAACAACATAGCTAAGTATGAGGCGTGCGCCCTTGGGATCCAAGCGGCAATTGACTTCAAGGTCAAGTTGCTCAAGGTATATGGCAACTCAACCTTGGTAATTCACTAGTTGAGAGGAGAATAAGAGATCAGGGATCATAAGTTGGTACCTTACTAGGCCTACATCAGGAAATTGATAGAATTCTTCGATGACATATCCTTTCACCACATTCCTAGAGAGGAGAATTAGATGGTCGATGCCCTTGCCACTCTAGTGTCCATGTTCCAACTCATCCCACACGGGGATTTGTCGTACATCGAATTTAGATGTCGTGGCAAACTTGGACATTGTTGCTTGATAGAAGAAGAGTAGGATGGTAAATCTTGGTACTTCGATATCAAACAATACATTGAAGACAAGGAATACCCACAGGAGGCCTCCGACAACGACAAGAGAACATTGCGAAGGTTAACGACTGGCTTCTTCCTGAGCGAAAATATCCTATACAAGAGGAACCATGATATGGTGTTGCTTCAATGTGTGGATGCCAGAGAGGCTGAGCAAATGCTGGTAGACGTGCATGAGGGATCCTTTGGAACACATGCCAACGAACACGCCATGGCCCAGAAGTTTCTGAGAGCAGGGTATTACTGGCTCACTATGGAGAATGATTGTTGCATCCATGTGAGAAAATGCCACAAGTGCCAGGCCTTTGCCGATAATGTCAATGCTCCACCCATACCTTTGAACGTCTTGGCAACACCTTGGTCGTTCTCTATGTGGGGGTATAGACGTGATCGTAGCTATTGAGCCCAAAGCTTCGAATGGACATCGCTTCATCTTAGTTTTCATTGACTACTTCACCAAATGGGTCAAAACAGCTTCGTACGCTAGTGTGACTAAGAGTGTGGTGGTTAGGTTCACCAAAAAGAGATAATTTGCCGATATGGGTTGCCCAGGAAGATTATCACTGATAATGCCACCAATCTGAACAACAAGATGATGAAAGAAATGTGTGAGGATTTCAAGATCCAACACCACAATTCTATACCTTACAAGCCCAAGATGAATGGGGCAGTTGAGGCTGCTGATAAGAATATCAAGAAAATAGTTCAGAAGATGACCATGTCATATAAGGATTGGCACGAGATGCTCCCCTTTGCACTTCATGGTTATTAAACTTGGGTGCGCAAATCGACTGGGGCAACCCGTTTCTCTTTGGTGTACGAGATGAAGGCTATGCTCCTGTTTGAGGTAGAGGTTCCTTCTTTGAGAATTCTACCCGAATCGGGGTTGGAAGAATCGGAATGGGCCCAAACTCGCTTTGATCAGTTGAATCTTATAGAAGGTAAGAGGTTAGCCGCCATGAGTCATGGACGATTGTATCAAAGCCAAGTGAAGAATGCTTTTGACAAGAAGGTGCGCCCTCGCAAGTTCAGCGAGGGAGATCTTGTCTTAAAGAAAGTATCACAAGCTCAAAAGGACCACAAGGGGAAGTGGGCTCCGAATTATGAAGGACCTTTTGTTGTGAAGAAGGCTTTTTCAGGAGGAGCATTGTTGCTTGCAAGCATGGATGATGAAGAATTTCCTTCACCTGTGAACTTCGATATTGTCAAACGATATTATCCACAACGCCTAGGGCAGCTAGAGGGTTCAACACATGATTGTTCCCCATGGACTCATTGGGATCTCCAAGTCTTAAAATCTTTTGTAAACCATGATCGCAACATTAATAAATATGGATTAACGATTTGCATCTTAACCTCCTGTGTTATGTCTTTTACTTCTTAAGAACATACACTCTCGATCTTGCCCACTGAATTCGGAGCCATTTGGCTCGATTAATGGGGTGTCGTAAGCGTTTAAGTAAAATTGAACACGATAACACTTGTTTAATTGTTACCCTTAACGTTCAATCATAAACATGTATGCATTCGCATCATGTCATTTGGGATCCTGCGAATTGGAGGACGAATGAAGAGTCATTTTGAGTGATGGTCAATACCACACCAATTTGAGATAAAGGTGAGTGAAAGGTAATGCAGGCATCTTGTAGTATTGTTTCACATTTTGTGGCATGATACCACTTTTTTTGTCTAAGCTTAGGGGCAAGTATGAACAGGTGCTAGGCCCAGGATCTACTGATCATCATCCTGCGTCTGGCTAAAGACGTTAAAGAAGTGCTCCTAAGGGGTAGCCTAGTATCTCTAATTTTGCTCTTTAAAATTCCTGCTTTTTACTTGTTTGTTTTCTTGAATTATATCTGGAATTCACCTAAGTTTATATGCAACTATAGGATTTTATAAAATATATACATAACAAGGAATAATACAATTTTTGCAAAAAAAAATAAATTAATTAGCTCGCCTGGGTGAGCGTGTCTGATGAGAGTTTTGAAAAGGGAAGGGGGTGAAGCCATTTTCACCCTATTTCTTCCCCAAAACTCAAAAGCCACCAAAAGCTTATGGGAGCCTCATTTCCAGCAGCCCTAAGCAAGCCATTGCACACTTTTGCTTTCGTTTTTTTCATTTTCGTTCATCTCCTACAAGTAAGTACCATCTCCCTTTGAATTTTGGCTTTCCATTATGGTATTTTGATGTTCTAGTTATCATGTTCTTTGTAAATTTCGTGAGACAATTTGTTGTGAATCCATGCTTTGATTGTTTGATTGGGGGCTACAAGGGATGGCCCTAGGCCTACCTTGGATTCTATTACGAATTGGCATATCATATTATCCCCATTCCTAATTTTTACGTGTTTGAACATGCATCCACCAACCATTCGATGAAATGCCTCAATGACCATTTCATGTGTTATTGTGAAATTTGAATTGTGAAATGAGTTTGTGCATGTACAACCATCATTGGGAAAGTGTGAACAACTTGGGTTGTTAGATTGAAATGCCAAGAGCATGAGTTAGGCATAGAAATCTAAACTTTGTCTTGGATGCAAAATGTATGAATTACATAAATGTGTGAGAATGATTGTTTGGATTTAGACTAATGTTTGAACTTGCTACACTATGATAGGCACCTTGCATCTAGGTAGCTAAAATGCTTTTATATATATATATATATATATATATATATATATATATATATATATATATATATATATATATATATATATATATCATAAAATAACATATGCACCGATGATGATTGTTTTCTAATTGCACAGTGACACTTGCATTTGGTGAAAAGAAATATGCACCATTCAAATTTGTTTGGCTTTTGTTGTGTTTAAGATGAATGAAATGATGGTTGGCGTTTTATGCAAACTAACTTTATGAACGTGTCCTTGCAGGAAATGGCTTTAAAGAAGCTTCTATCTAAGAGGGCAAGGAAAGATGCTGCTGGAGAAGGATCCAGTGCGACCCCACAAGTAGGTATGGAGTTTGATGGACATCGGTTCCGAAGCGAGGAACACCAATGCCATTTTGAAGTAATCAAGGGTTGGTTTTTCCTCAAGGAGAGACGGGTCCAGTTGAGGGAAGGGGAATATGCTGAATTCCAGGAGGTAGTGGACTCAACTTGCGGGGCCCATGGCTAAATATGATCCAGAAATAGTCATGGAGTTCTATGCCAATGCATGGCTCACAGAGGAAGGTGTCAGGGATAAGCGCTCCTGGGTGCGGGGTCAATGGATCCCCTTTGATGAAGATGCCATCAATAAGTTCTTGGGGCATCCGCTGGTCTTGGAAGAGGGGCAACACTGCGAATTCAGTCAGAGGAGGAGCCAGGCCTTGGGGTTTGATGAGGAGGCGATTAGTTGGCAGTTGTGTGTTCCGGGGCAAGACTTTACCCGAAGCGTGACAGGGAGACGGGTGCAGATCATGCGCACTAGCATGACCACCCTGACACAGATTTTGATGACATTGCTACTCAACAACATCCTCCCCAGCGATCATAATTCCAACTTGCCCCTGCGGATGTGCCAGCTGGTCTATGCCATTTTTACCCAGGTGAATGTTCACGTGGCTCAGTTGATCTTAGATGCCATTTATCAATTTGCAGGGATCACGCCCCAGACACCCAGTGGACCAGGAGAAGTCCAACAGAGCACTGGGGTTTCCAGCCTTGATCACGAACCTCTACCAGTTCCCGATTACTCCCACAAAGCTTATCCAGCCTCCCATTAACAGGGCCTTCATAGAAAAATATTGCATGCCAAGGCAGGCACAATAGTAGCAAGAGGAGGACCAGCAGCAGCCAGCCGTAGATGCACCGTCGCTACCTCTACGGCAGCCACCATCTCTAGAGTCCATCTCTGCTCACCTGTGGAGGATGGAGCTCTTGATGCACGCATATATGCAGCATGTGACCGACCAGCAAGCGGTTAATCATAGGGGTCAAGTGCAGCTGAATGAGAGCTTCTACCAATACACCCTGCATCAGCAGAGCCAAGATCCAAGCCCTTTCCCATGGCCTACCCCCGAGCAGTTTGGGGCCACAGTTGCATGGCATGGAAAGAGGCCTAGTTTTCAGGCAGGGGCAGGACCCGCAGGATCCCCGAAGATGAAGATGGAGCTCAAGAAGATGATGACATGGCTGATGTGATGGACTTCTTCCTTTGAGGAGGCAGAGTCGCTTGGCCGGGATTGCCTAGAAACTGTGAACTCGTCTTTATTTTGTTTTTATCGCTTTTGGTATTTGTTTGTTATCTCATTATGATAGAACTGGACTTTAATTTATCACTTTCAGTTTTTGTTTGTTATCTCATTGTGATGAAACTTTATCGCTTCCAACGTGTTGTTGTACTATTGCGTTGTGATGGTTTGTCTGAAGCAAGAAAACTAAGCTAAAAAAATAGGGTCTTGTGTATGGTTTCTTTTCGTTCATACACCCTTTGTTCCTTTGATAAGTATAATCTCAGGTAACAACTTTGCCTAGGTTACAAACTTTTTCCAAAAGAAAAACAAAAAAAACATGTTTTTTGAAAAAAAGAAATGATCGCCAGTTTTCTTTAGAAAATTCACAGGTCAAAACACAAAAGGTTTTTGAAAGAAAAGAAATGTGCACCTAGAGGGTGAACGCAATGAAAGATTTTCCCGAATGCCAAAATAAATTCGAATGTTTGTATGACTTGATAAAAAGAGCAATCGTTGAAACACTGGTTTGATCTGAATGGGGAAACAAATCCTAAGCCTTAGTGTTTGCATTGCCACAAAGCCTTATGTTTGAGTGTCCATATGGATGTGTGCTATGATTAATTTTGCATGAATTTCTTATTATCATAATATGCATTTCATGGAAGTGATTTGGACATTCCCTTATTTTTGAGCCATTTGCTAAACATATATCCTGACATACATCATGTCCCTCCATTTGCAAGCCTTTTGAGCCAAACGCCGACTTTTTGGCCATAACCTTGACCTAGGATGGAAATTTCCAACCTTACCCTAGGAAGAGGGAACAGGAGAATCTTCCAAGTGAAGCTTCTCTTACCTTGGGTTAGAGATGTTCGTCAAAAGAAAAGAAAAAAGACAAAAAGAAGACAGAGAAAGAAAAAACAAATCAATCAATCAAAGATTGAAGAAAGGTAAAGGAAAATAGAAAAGAAAAAAGGAGGGGGGGGGGGGGGGGGTTCTTTGAACCAGACAATGTCTGAAAAATGTGCATAATTGTTGAAAGAGAAAAATATAGGAGAAGAGCAATAATAACTTGGTTAAAACCTGGGGGGTGTGTAAAGTGATCACCTGCTTTAGTTACAAACCAAATCTTTGTGTCCGCTCTTTTTCCGCGCCGAATCAAAGAGAAAAGGAAACAGGAAGGGGAAAGGCTTGAACAACCAAATCCAAATTTCCTACCTAAATCCAGCCTCGTAAAGTCCTATTGATCCATGATGATTGCACATATTATCTTTGATTTGATAGGAAATGAATTGCAAAGTCAATCTACGACATATCTGTGGTTTGGAATTAAGATGAAACACTTGCCTATGTGAGATGTTATACACCTTGAGCGGTTTTCCTCTATTCGGTTGGACCTAGTGTTTTTCTAATGTTTGTTTAGAAACAAAATGCTAATGTCTTAAAACTCATTTTGGGTTATGAGAAATTCTATTTGTATGCTTTCATTTCCCTTTAGTCACATTGTTTTTCTTCAAAAATATATGTTGTTCTGATCGGTTTGGGGGTTTCTTTCTTTGCTAAGCGTGTTCACGTTTTAGTGAAAGATTTCAAAGACTATCAGAGTCTTTTGTCATGCAGAGACTATCAATGTCATATGCCCTTTACTTTTCAAAGACTATCAGAGTCTTTTGTCTTGCAGAGACTATCAATGTCATCTGCCTTTTACTTTTCAAAGACTACCAGAGTCTTTTGTCTTGCAAAGACTATCAACGTCATCTGCCCTTTACTTTTCAATGACTATCAGAGTCTTTTATCTTGCAGAGACTATCAATGTCATATGCCCTTCACTTTTCAAGACGATCACAACCTTCTTTTTGATTTAAAGACTTCAATGTATTTTGTCAAGACTATCACAGTCTTCTTTACGTTTCAAGGACTTCAATGTCTTTTGTCAAGACTATCACATTCTTCTTTACATTCCAAGAGTCTTTTGTCAAGACTATGATAGTCTTCTTTACTTTTCCAAGACTATCAAAGTCTGTTGTCTTGTAGAGACTATCAATGTCTTCTGCTCTTCACATTTTCAAAGACTACCAGAGTCTTTTGTTTCGAAGACTATCAGAGTCTTTTGTTGAGACTCCAATGTCTCCTTTGCATTTCAAGACTTTAAGGTCTTTTGTTTGATGTACTTGATACCTCTTACATTGTTTCTTTTGACAGGTTTCACTGCTTGGTTTTCTGCTAGTAGACGATCGGATGGCAAGATCGCTAGGATGAAATTAATGTCCTTATATTTACTTACCTTTTCATTTTCAATAAAAAGATAAGTAAAGAAGGGCAATTGTCAGACCTTAATTTCATTCGGGGACGATCACTTACTGATGTTTTGATTCTTGCTAGCTGAATTGAGCTGCTTGACACCAGTTGCCACACAATCCGAAAGGATTTTTGACATTTCAGAAAAGAATACGGAAAATACCTAAAAGGGAGGGGAAAAGGTTCATTTAGGAGTTTTTTTTTACCCCTAGCTCACCCAGACCAGCCTCTAGCTTGCCTGGGGCCCCAAAAGACTTAGGGGTGAAGTAACCAGCTCACCTGGGCGAGCAAGGTTACTTCAGGTTGAAGCAATAGCTCGCCTAGGCGAGCTACTGATCAACCAAGTCCCCTCATTTCCTATAAATAGGCGTGAGGGGGCTGAAGGAAGGGGTTGAACCTTCATATATTGAAAACATTTATTGAAATTAAGGAGAAGAAGGAGAAAGAAGAATAAAAATGAGGCTAAGGCGCTTTCGAATCACAGTCGTGACCGATTCCTACATCGTTCTTCATTCAACAACCGGTCAGTATTTATTTTAAGGTTTTGAATTCACTCTATGCACCCTTAGGGGTCCTCTTTGTTGCTTTGCACATCTTCATCTCATTCTTATACCATTACTGATCTCATTTCTTTATGTAAAGCGAATTTTGACTGATCGTTTGTACCGTAATCCCATTTTATCATTGTAAAATCAAGTTTCAACCGATCATTTGTGTCGTAATATCATTTTATCATTGTAAAATAAAGTTTCAAGCGATCGTTTACTTCATAAGTCGTCTTTTAATGAGATTGAAAGTAAATAAGTGAAATCGAAGTTAAAATCAACATGTAACCGAGCTTTTATCCATGAAAGTCGCTTGAATCCGTTCAAGGTCCAATGCCTTAACGGTCTCTTTTACTTTTATTGGATAAAATGAACCTTTCAAAAGTTTAAAATCACCTCTACGCATAACTTTCTTGAGGATACATAGGAGCAAGGGCAATGCTCTGGTCGACCCCGAAAAGTAAAAAACATAAGAAAGGAAAAATAAATAAATATTGAAGTCATGATTTTGCACACTTGATTAAAGGTTGTCGTCCCTTGTGACGGACGCGTGGGGTGCTAATACCTTCCCCGCACATAAACAACTCTCGAACCCTTATTCTCAAAATTCGCAGACCCCTCTTTGGTTTTTCTAACATTTTTCTTGAATAAATGTTGGTGGCAACTCACACACATTTTCCTTTCTTGGAAGATGCACCCTTGAGTTTCGCCTCGCCCTCCTACCGAAGGGTAGGTTGCGACAATCATGAACATGCAGTCCTAATGATAACATTTCAAGTCCCAAAATCTGCCAAGACTCTTCCTTTCCCAAGAAACCAGTATGGAAGCAACTACTACCTTCAAGTTTCAAGAAACAAAATGTTACTATTCAAAAGAAACATTTCACAATGTTACCATTTAAATAAAATATTAGATGGTGTGCAACACGAGTGTTTATTTTAGTTGTAAAATAGTGCTATAAATATGGGGTCTCATGTAGAGACTAACATGTTAGATTTCAATTTGAGTTATTCTTTTAAAAGTGTGCTTTCTCTAGGAGTGTTCTCTTGTGAGTGTAAATTGAGTTATTTTCTTTCCTCTTGTATAAACCTTGTTGCTACATTAAAATGGTATTCAATTGAAGTTTCAATCAAGTCTTTTGTTGTTCCAGATTTCTTATGCTATCTTCCTTGTAAGTATCCTTCTTGCAATAGTTTATTTCTTGCTTTCATTCATACTTTAGTTTAATTTTTGGCTTAATCTTTATAGTTGAGCTGAGCTTGTTTTATAGACACTTTTTAGTAAACAACTACCAGTTCTATTTCTAGTGTACGATTAGTGGGAGAAATGGATAGATAAAAAACTGCATTTGTAGTCCCTTTTGGATATTATGAATGGAATGTAATGTCCCAAGGCTTAAAGAATGCGTCAATTGAATTTCAAAATATTATGAATGATATTTTCTACCAATATATGGTATTTTTGGTAGAATATTTAGACGATCAATAGGGTGAGCTGAGGCAAAAAAGAGAGATTGGAATTTTTCCTCCATGTCATGTTGATTTGAGATTGAGATTAAAATAGTGTGTTGTGTTTGGAAAATGGTTCCCAACCAATGTAGTTGAGTGTTGGAAATGGAGGTGTTGACCTCTACACTTGTTTGCAAACAAGTAACATGGGGATTATATTTATTTTAATAGTGTTGGATGTTTACTAGGTCGAGAATATATACCAAGCCCATGCGAAAAAATGAACGCGTAAAATATATAAGAAACCAAAGGTTGGACATTGGACATCACTTTACTACTACTCATTTTGATCCTTGCAAAAACTTGTCACTAAATGTAGCAAAATAGGAGTTAATGTTCCTTGTAATGTAATGAACATGCATATCATTGATTTATAATTATAAACTAGTAAATAGCCCGTGCATACATACGAGTCGCGTCAAGATGGAAGATGCATGGGTTGTGTAGGACTAATTGTGAGGCATGTGATTGCATTATTATTTAAATAAGAGAATTTATTTAATCAAATAAATTTTTTGAAATAAAAAATAATATAAAGATAATTGTAGTTACTAATTTAAGCAAATGAAATTGTAAATTTAAGTATTACTAATAAATATATAGTAAATTTTGATATTAGAGTTGAATAGAAAGTACGTATGAAACTTATAAGCATTCTATTATTTGTGGATTTCATGGTCGATTAAAGCATTGGTTATTTTTTAAAAAATGTTTATGAAATTGGTATATATTTTAGTTTATTTTCAGTCTGGAATTATATAGTGAATAGTAAAAAATAATTATTTAATAAATTTGTATAATTTATGAGTGACTATATAATTTACTAATAAGTTCCTATATGGTGGAATGGTAAAACACTATGAAAAAAAGAAGTGTAATATTATAGTAAATAAGAAATATTGAGTTTCCTAGTTTAGTTTTCTTTTATAAAGATGAACAATTAGTAAATATTTGACAGTTATCTTTGTGAAGAGAGCATTGTAACTCGAAAAACCTTTTTTCAAGTGTGTCTCTCTTTGATTAATTTCCCAGGCCTATGATTGTATGTGGCTTTTCCACACCGTGCTTTCTTATCTCACTCCCCCCCAAGCCTATTCCTTTTTCTCACACTGTGCATTTTTATCTCAAGTGTGTCCCAACCCTATATTCTCATCGTCGTTGCAACTATGTCTTTGCCTGTTTCGAGCAACTACGTATCTATGTTGGTGCTTCACTCCAAAAGCTTGGTATGATCTGAATAGCCACAACTACTTATCTATGTCTTGCACTAGCATGTCATATTGCTCCTTATCCCTCATTTATACATGTTTTAACATGCGCACACCAATTGTTTGATGAAATGTCACAATGACTATTCTATGTGATTTTGAAACTTGAGTAGGTAATGATCTTTACACATGTTCATCCATTATTTTAGGTGCATGATCAACTTAGGTTGTTAAAATTAAATGCCAAGGGTGAACTAAGCTTTAATTTTTGGACCTTTAGATGCAATTTCATAAGTCATGTGAATGCTTAAAGTTGTTTGAATTGAATTGGCCTATTTGTTTGGTTAAACTACCAAGGTGGGTGCATTGCGCATGAATTGTTGTAGAATATCTAATTCTTTCTTTCAAAATAATACACATGGAGTGGTGATCTTTATTAGTTGTATGTATGGTAACACCTACAATTAATAAAGACCACACAAAAATTGGTTGACTTCTTGGTTGCTATACTTGGGATAACTAAAATAGTATTGTTATGTATTTCATGCAAAATATTTTTTATGCTAAATTTTAGTTGAATGTGCCTTTGTAGGTATGGCTTCGAAGAAGCTTTCTACTAAAAGGGCCAGGAAGGCTACCGTAGGGGAGAGATCCAATGCGGCCCCGCAAGCGGAGATTGAGTTTGACGGACACCATTTCTGAAGCAAGGAGCATCAGTGCCACTTCGAAGTGATTAAGGATTGGTCTTTCCTTAAAGAAAGACGGGTCCAAATAAGAGAAGGAGAGTACACAAAATTCCAGGCGGAAGTTGCCAGGAGGCAGTGGACCCAGCTGATAGAGCCCATGGCTAAGTATGACCCCGAGATAGTCATGGAGTTCTATGCAAATGCCTGGCCTACTGAAGAAGGAGTCATGGATAAGCACTCCTAGGTGCGGGGCCAATGGATCCCATATGATGAAGATGTTATCAACCAATTCCTGGGGAATCCGTTCGTCGTAGAGGAGGGGCAACATGATGAACACACCGAAAGAAGAAGCCAGGTCTCAGGTTTTGATGAAGAGGCCATAGGCCATCTACTGTGCTCCCCAAGATAGGATTTTGCATGGAGCGTGATAGGGAGGCAGGTGTGGATCATGCGCACTAGCATGACCACTTTGACCTAGATTTGGATGATGCTTCTGCTCAACAACATCCTTCCCAGTGACCATAATTCTGATCTCCTGTTTCCTAAATGCTAGTTGGGCTACCAGCAACATCTTTCCAGCATTGATCACAGGCCTCTACCAGTTCTATAGGGTACCGGTTATGCCCACAAAGCTCATCCAGCCTCCCATTAACAGTCTTTCATTGAGAAGTATTGCATGCCAAGACAGGCACAACAATCGGGGTAGGACCAGCAACAGCAGCCGACTGCAGATGCGCCACCACCACCTCCATCTTTTGGTTAGTCATGTTCATCATAAAAACAAAGAAAGAAAAAAATCAATAAAGCAAAAATAGAAAAGAAAAACAAGTTCTTTGGAACAAACAATGTCTGAACCATGTACAGAGTTGTTGTAAAGAGTAAAAAGGAAGGGGAACAATAGTAACTTGGTTAAGACATGAGGGGAGAAGAAATGATCGCCCGTTTAAGTTACTAACCAAATCAAGAATGTAATTGATTACATTGTTCTTGAATGTCTTCCAAAATTGGGAAAGAACATTTTAATCGATTATATTGTCAATTTAATTAACAACAAACACTTATAACTATTTTCTCTATATATACCCACCTTATGTTCTCACTTTCAAATGAACTTTTACAACTCACAAACCCCAGTTTTCATTTCTTATGCAAAGTTTCTCAGAAGGTTGTGTGATTAGAGAGTTGTAAACACATTTGAAATCAAGAGAGGTCTAATCAATCAAGTCTTTTGTTCTTGCATTTGAATGTAAAGGTTATATCTCTACATGCGCAAGAGTTTTACTGTATGCTAGAATATGTGTTTCTAGTTTGAATCTAAGAGTAGGTTTCTTTGAGGCTTAGATTGACTAAGGAAATTTCATTTTCTAGGTAGAATTTGAAATTGGTTGTGATTGCTTGTAAAATTCACATTGCATAGTAAAAATCTAATTCGGGTTGAATTAGATAACTAGATTAACTTTTCCAGAAATAAAGAATGAACTAGTATAAATCTTGTTACATATCTTCTCTTTAACTCTCATCTCTATTTATTGCATTCTTTATCAATAGCTAAGTTTCAAAGATATTTCAAATTGATGCGCTTTATTTAAAGGATACTATGTTTGGGTGATTGATTTAATATTGTTTTAAAAAGAAAGTTGTGATACGATTTTTTGGGCAACAAAAGTTTTAAAACTTTGTTTTTGATGATTTGATTTTACACCAATTCACCTCCCTCTTTGTTTGGTTAGTCCCATTATCTTTTTTCAACTATAAATGGTGTTAAGAATACTGGTAAAATGAAGAGTGGTAGGTTAGAATACTTATTTTATAATCAAGTTTTTGATTAGTGAAACTCTTTTACTAGTGAGTAAAGAACAACTGGATGTAGCTCAGGTTGAGCAAACCAATATAAATCAAGTGTTTATACTTCTCTCCATATAAGTTAATTGTGTATTCTTATTACAATTTCAATCACCATTTTATGCCAAAATTTTATTTGAAAAACTGTTTTAAAAACCTATTATCTATCACTGGACGACCATACTGTTCTTCACTAATATCTATTTTATCCTCAGTGGACGACTAGTGTTTAACACAATATTATCTATATTATACTTTATATCACGAAAGTTTACATCTTTGATATGCACACTACTCAACCCCCCCCCCCTCTTAGTACGTTTCTTGCAGTTTCAATAAGAACATCATTGAGATGAAATTTACTTTGTAAATTAAAAGAATATAATGCTAATAACATGATTAAATATTCATAGGATGAGATAACATTTCTTGTACATTAATCTTAATGTACTTAGTGTTGAAACAAGTCTCATGTATATATGTTTAGAAACCAATCAACAAAAGGTAAATGTCTTTGAAACCCATTTCTCAAAACAACTAAGATCCAAATGACTAGGTTCATGAAGTACCTAGCACAATCAGATTAATATGCAAGAGACATTATCTCATCCTCATGCTCAATATTGTCAAAGGGTCCATATGGTTGCTAGATAGGTTTAGGGTCATGCGCATTCTTGCACTTAAGCCACCTTCCTCCTTGACGATATATAAGTCTTCCAAGACTCGATGCAGGAAAATGGTTTTACAAATCGCGAATACCGTAGACCTCAACTTGGTAGGTATCTAGTATTTGATTTATGCATAATGAGACTATGACATATATTCACCGCCTCCAAATGTTCCAAAGCCTTCATGCTCACTAGATGCGCAACACCTTCAAGTACCTAAGGCACCTTTCTCATTGGCAAAGTATAAGCTTTCCCAAACTTGAGGGAGGCAAGTGGTTTCATAAATTGTGAATATGTACACAACTTGGGACCCAAGTCTGATTTATCCATAATGAGATTGTGACGTGTATTCAATGCTTCCAAAGGTTCCAAGATACTAACCATTTTGCTCAAAGTCCTCTTGCTCATTATATGTTTCATACCTTCAAGTTTTGGGATTTGGAATTAACATAATATTCTTCTAATTTGCATGTAAATTTCATTTCAGTGATGTTCTTACAATATTTCACAATTCTAGAAAAATTTTAATCAAGGAGGATCATGTAGGCGATGGTAATGGACTCAGGGCCACACAATGACTTCATAGCCATATTCATTGTAGGTGGTGGCTAAATAATTAACCATTCATTGGTAGAACAAGACCATTGATATGACAAGAGAAAACATACTTTGTAATACCAAAGAACTTATAGTAAACATATATAGACTTGTGAAAGTGGTTGATGTATAATTTTAAAAATTCTTAGAAGTTTAATACCAAGCAGAGTGCCTTTTCACTGTCCACATTTAGAACTTCAAGAACCGAGTCATTTTTGTACTTGAATGGTTGTAATCCCAAGGATAATGTTTATTGGATATGTTGAAACAGTAAGAGCTCAGTCTAGATAGATCAAGCTTATGCCAAAGTGATGGGTCACAACAAGCACAATTTCAAGATTTGCAAACAAGGGAGGCAACAAGGTCCGCAACATTGAGCGACATAAAGATTCTTACTGGAATCTCATTGAACAGAAAATAATTCTAGTCATTTTTTAATGCTAAATTACAATTGTCCATTGCCTAATGCTTCCTACATGATTTATTAAGACAATATATTAAATTTTTCACATGATCATTTGAACTTTCTCATGAAATGGCAAATGGAAATCAAATGTTGAAGAATAACCAACAATCTATAATCAAGATATCATATGCAATATCTCCCTCCTATGAGGTAAATATATAGAAATTCCTTCTAAAAGCTAGAGTTTTAATGATGACAAACTATCAAGAAGAAAATCTCAAGTTATCTGAACTTAGTTGCTAATGGCCGCTTTGAGTGTGTTTAAATAAGATCAAACTAATTTTAGAAGCATAATAGGCCTACAAATGAGGTTTTCCAAACATATCTTTTGCACAATCAGAAGCATAACTTCTAAAAAAAGGATTGTTTAGAAGTTGGAAAGATAATCATGTTTTATGGGTCAAAGTGTAGATATCAAAAGTTGTATATGACTAGAAGTATAATACTGGGGATAGTTTTAGTTAAGGGGTTTTACAAGAAACACATGCATTATTCAAAAGTACACAATAGGTTTTACAAGACTCACATGCATTAGTATTTGGAAGCATTGATTCTGAATTAGGGAGTTCTTCAATATACTTTCATAATTTCTGAATAAGGGAACTCAAAGAAGACTATAAGTCTTAACCAAAGACAATAAACCAGAATATTGAAAAGATTGGAGCATGATGCACTATAGTTATAGAAGCAAAGCTTCCAAGATTATTTTGATGATGCCAAAGATTTTTAAAAGATACATTCAAACAAGACTAAAGAAATCAAGAAGATTCAAGTGAAGATTCAAGAGAAGACTCAAGATATGCAAGAACCTCAAGAAAAGCATCAAGATAAGTATAAAAAGATTTTTCCAAAGAAAAGATTGAATAGCAAAATTTGTCCAAATGAATTTTTCAAAGAAACATCTTTTACCAGAGTTTTTACTCTCTGGTAATTGATTACCGTAAGACAATAATCGATTACCAAAAGCCCAAAACAGTTTTATAACTGTTTTACAAAGTAGTAATCGATTACCATGGGCATGTAATCGATTACCAATGTTTTTGAACGTTGAATTTAAAATCTCAAGAGTCACAACTTGTGACAAAATATTTTCAAAATAGTGTAATCGATTACACAATATTTGTAATTGATTACCAGTGATTCTGAACGTTGGATTTCAAACCTCAACATGAAGAGTCACAACTTTTGATAAAATAAATTGTGTAATCGATTACACCATTATGGTAATCGATTACTAGTGACTGCTTTTGAAAATTTACCAAGAGTCACAACTTTTTAAAGTGACTGGTTTTGAAAAATTACCAAGAGTCACAACTTTAAAAGTGACTGATTTTTGAAGAAATTGCCAAGAGTCACAACTTTTTTAAAGTGACTGGTTTTGAAGAAATTGCCAAAAGTTACAACTTTTGACATGGTTTCTTCAAGAGCCATCAAATGGCTATAAATATGTGATCATGGCATGAATTTCAAACAGATTTCTCAACTTCTTTCTAAGATTTTTTGTTCAACACTTGCTTTGTCAAGAAAAGTTCATTGGGCAAAAACTTGTGCTATTCTATTTTCTTCCTTTCCTCCATTCTTACAAAAAGCTTTTCAAGAGACCTACTCTTGGCGACTGTTTTCAAGAGAAGGTCTTCTTGGTTGACACACTGAACACAAGGGACCAACGTTCCTTGGGTTCATTGCAAGAAGCAGGATTTGCTTCTTGGTTGATCACTGGACACAAAAGACCAACGTCTTTTGGGTTCATTGCAAGAAGTGGGTATAACTTCTTGGTTGTTATCAATGGACACAAGGGACCAACGTTCCTTAGGGTTCATTGCAAGAAGTGGGAATAACTTCCCGGTTATAATCAATGAACACAAAGGAGGGAAGTCCTTTGTGGTTCATTGCTTGTAAAGGATTTTACAAGGATAGTGGAAATTTCAAGCAGGTTGCTTGGGGACTGGATGTAGGCACGGGTTGTGGTCGAACCAGTATGAATCCAGTTTTGCATTCTCTTTTTCCTTAATCTCTTTTACTTTCTGTTGTGTTTATATTTCTTTAAGTTTACTTCTCCTTATTTGTTATTTGAGTAACTTATAATTAAAGAAATAATTGAATCTAAGGAATATCTAAGAAAGGGAAATTTTCAATTAGGAATAGTCAACGAAATCTTAATTCAACCCCCTCTTCTTAAAATTTCTTAGGCCACTTGTCCAACAGTAGTTACCATAACATCTTCTTAAAAAATCATGAGGAACCACTAAGACCATACAACTCAGCACACAGTGGATACATTTCAACATTGAAATGTCCAAGCTATCAAAATGGTTGAGAAAAGCAAAGATGAAGGAAGCACCTCGAGAAAAGTTGTAAAAGACTTGGAAAAGAAGCAAAATGAAAAGAAGGCAGTTGTATGAACATGGAAAACTCTGCAACAACTTGAAGTTTGGAATTCTACCTCCAATAGCCATAAACAACTACTGTTAAAACTTGGCAAGTGTACCAATTCTTATTGTAGGTTTCACATTTATAGAAAAGTTTGTCTCCACAAGGACTTGAGTTACTTAATTCATTCAGATAAATGTTATTAGTTTAATAGTTATGCACAAATTTAATTTATTGTCATTGGTTTTGGTTTAACTAACTAAAGATAACTGAAAGTAAAAGAATAGTGAAAACAACATAAATACAAAAATATGAAAATACGGAAGTAACAGAATTCAGTGTGTAAAAAATACGTAAATTGCACAAACGACTTAAATTATTTCAAGAAAACACAAGATTTGATTTCATCGTTCATACCCTTAGTATCCTAATAAGATTAACATGTATAAATCATTTTCTAACATTACGGATACACACATAGTTATCCCAAGTCAATTCCTCGCACTTGGAACCGAAGAATATTTACTAAATATCGATCCCTCGCATATGCAGTAAATATCCCAACATTACAATTATATTTTCGTGAGTTTTGCAATCAAAATGTTATGCTATATTCCAAGCAGCGTAACGTAAAGAGTAAAATCATTTGGTTCAAATTCTAAGATTACTTTCCAGTCTCACTTAAAATCCAATTTCATAACACTAGTGATCAAATAGAATCAAGCATTACGAGTAGAATGAAATTACCAATAATGAGTAGAAAAGATTAATACATATATAATATCAAAAGGGATACACAAGGGTACAAAGGTTAAACCTAATCCTTAACAAAAACTAACCGATCATTGTGCAGAGCACAAGACTAACAAGAGAAATGATGAAGGAAGTGATCCACAGTCACAACTCTGCAGCGCCTCGGCTCCGATTTTCCTCTTCTTCTTCTTCTTCTACATTTTTCTATCTGGTTTCAGGTTGTTGGATTCTGTTTTCCTCTTCCTCTGCATGGCTATCTATAGAAAAAACCATTTAGTGTAGGGGAAACTCGCCCAAGCGAGCTAGAGCTCGCCCAGGCGAGTTGCTTGCTTAGGGCTGATGGTATCAACTTGCACAAGCGAGTGGCTTGCTTAGGGCTATAGTTTTCTCTTAGCCCAAGCTGCAACATCCCATTTTTTGTAGACTAAACTAAAAAGGATTTTATTTATAAATAAATAGAGTTTTATAAAAATGATGAGGTTTTTATAATTAAATAAATAGGGAAAAATAAATTTATTAATTAAAATAATGGTTTTACAGAAAATAAAGAGGATATTTTATTTATTCATTTGATAGGGAATAAAATATAGTTTATTTTTATAAAATAATAAAAATAAATAAATAGAGTAAATAATAAGTTTTAGATACCCTAGGTATAAGTAGAGACGTGTTAGGTCAGTTTTCACACCGGTGATGCCTTCTCTTCACATTATTTTTGTTTTTCTCTCTTCTCCCAAAACCCTCTTTTTTTCCCAAAGACAACCAAACCTATCTCAGAAAAATGATAATCTCGGACTCATTCACCGTTGGATCGTCGTGAAAATTGAGCATAAGGTTTGCAAGGAAATTTCCAGAATTCTCACCGTTGGGAATTATGAAATCATGTCGGAGCTGAGAGAAAACACCTTCGCATTATAACTTTTCCATTCCCGTAGAAACCGAGAGCTGTCTCGATAAAACTATGACCCCAGATTTGTTAACCGTTGGATTGTCTTGAAAATCTAATATGTTGTTTGTGATTCAATTTGGCACACCTTCACCGTTGGGATATGCGAAATAATACCCCCGGAGAGAGAAAACTGAATCGCACGAAGACAGTATAAAAGGGAGGTTCCAATCCCTTCTTCTCTCTAACGTTTGGAAACCCTATCAGAGCAATTAGAGGAAAAAATTGAGGAATCTCAGGAACTTGCTAGAGATGCCGTTATCACTGTCAGAAGACACATGAGCCCGCTTAGAGGTAAGAGATGAGTTATTCATAATTGGGGATTAGTGAGAACATGTGTAGGGATCCTTAGAGTATCAATTGGAATGAGTTTTGGGGTGTTTCTGTAATTTTTTATTTTATCCTTATAATTATAATTGTGAATTATATATGTTTGATGAACTAGTTGATGTTCCAATGAGAAATTGTTGTGAAATTAATGTGTTCTTATGTTGAGTGTGAACCCTTAAAAAAATTGAGCTTTTTTTTATTAACGTGAATTACATTCTAAATAATATTATTCAATGACTTATTTTATACAAATTATTATATTGTTCTAATTTTTCTACGACGATGATCAACATGTTATGTGTATATATTTATTGTAATACTAAAATAATAAATTAAAGAAAGTTGTAAGGTTAATGCCTAGTGGTAATTTCTTTTGATGTAATATTAAATTAATTGTTATAAAAACTCTCTTGATTAAAAATAATGTAGCTTGATTCTCTCTCTCTCTCTCTCTCTCTCTCTCTCTCTATATATATATATATATATATATATATATATATATGTTTTGTGTCTTGCAAATATGATTATTGTGTGATGTATATATGAGTTATGAGATGTAATAAATTATTATAATGACATTATAATATTATTATGGAGATCGAGTAGTACAAAGTGGAATGTGTCAATTTGTGAGATACATGTAAACATGAGATGATTGATTGTGACATTATGAGATTTTAAATTGTGGACATGATATTTGGTTGTGAATAAGTGTGTGTTTAACACTTATGTGACAATAATTATGTTGTGAGCTGTGAATTATACAATAACCCGACTAGTGTTGATATTGAGAAAATGTTTATGCGTAGTGTTAAGAGAAAGTGTAGGTTTTCTATTTAGGAACCAATGTTAAATTGTAGCGCAATGTGTTGAACGTATTTAAAACATGAGTGTGAAGTTGTGGGTATTGTATAATTTATAAACAGTGTTTATGAATGAAATATGTGATGAATTGTGGAATAACATGTTACTTGAGATTATAGTATTGTTATTGAGATTGAGTATAAGTGCAAAGTTGAACATGTGTTAATTTGTAAGATACGTGTAAACATGTGATGATGGATTGTGACATTATGTGATGTGAAATTGTGAATAAATTTTGGTTGTGAATAAGTGTGTGGTTAACACTTGATGTGACATTGTGTTGTAAGTTGTGAATTGTACAATAACCCGACTAGTGTTATCTTAAGAAAAGTTTTAATGTGCAATGTTACAGAGAAAGTGTAAGTTTCCTATTTAGGAACCAGTGTTAAAGAGAAAATTTAGGTTTCCTATTTAGGAACCAGTGTTAAATTGTAGCGCAATTGTGTTAAACGTGTTTAAAACATGAGTGTGAGGTCGTGGGTATTGTATAATTCATGAGTAGTGTCTGCATGCAAAAAAATTATTTTAAGGGTTAGACCTGAATTAGGAGGGAGAGACCCTGATGGACTCTTCGAAGTGTAGGCCTTGGGGGTCACCCGGTTTGAGTGCTCCTTTAAGCCTATGCTGATCCCACATGGTTGGAGCATTCTTGCAAAACAGCATGACCCTGACTGGTCTCCCTATGATTTTACTTAGTGAGAGTAACCTAACATACTCATTTTGTGGCGTGTCTTGTCATGTACTCCTAAGCGCCCCAGGGTGGTTTTTCACTGATATGGTACCACGTTGCATATAGGCTTGAGTATTAGCAAAACTATTGCATAACGCTTGCTAATTGTTTACTATGAAATTGATGTGTTATTATGTCTTGATCGGAGTGTGTGATTCTTGTGTAATGTGATTGATGATTGAAAAGTGAAGTTTAAATGACAAAGTCATGGAATTATGTGAGTTATGTTTAAGTAAGTTGTATCTCATTTATATGATATGTATATCTAGTTGTCTTGTTTCTCTATTAGTTAGGAATGTGATAACTCACTCCCCGTGTGTTGTTTGTGTTTGGATCCTGTGATAATCTTGAACTTTGTGTTCGGGGGAGCAGATGGCTAGGTGAATTGCTTTAAGGAACCTTGTGCTGAAGGACGTCTGGACACAATGCTCTGATAGGATGTGACATTGGGGCATAAGTTTCAATATTAATTGCATGATGTTAGTCTATTTTACTTTACCTCACTAATTTAACAAAACATTTTTTTGTAAAATTTGACGGTATTGTTTTGAGTCAAATATGTTTTTAATAAGTTTTATTTGATAATAGTGAAGTGAATGTGAATCTTTTACCCACGTGAATTTGTTTACCAATATTTTTATATATTCTATTTATTTATATATATGTTGGGGTATAAGGTGTCATACAAGTGAGCTAGATGCTAGCCTGGGTGAATTTAGGGTAAAAAATCTTCATGAAAAGACCATTTTTCCCTTCCTTTTAGCTTTGTTTCTGGATCTAACAAACAATCATAAAAACATACAAAATCATGGATGAATTTTTCATATTTTAAACGACAATATTAGTAAATGTACAATATATAGTTACAACTAATTTTAAGGGTAGTTTATAAGAAAACTATTACAATTAAAGGATAAGTGCTAAAATTTAATCCCCAAAATAATTGAAATTTGGCCCTTATCTGCTATGTATAGATTTTCACATATTGAAGCAAGAAACTTGCAAGGAAAGAGAGCCTAAAAGACAGGGTAAGGTAAAAAAAGAATCTATCTAGAGTACTGTGACACCCTCTACCCCTCACATATATACTAACAAAGGAATAAAAATTCAAATATGAATTAAAATGCATTTTTTTTGTTTTTTTTTTTACATTTGAAAATATAAGCCTTTCAAAGGGATAAAAGGCTCACATTCACTTTCTACTACATCATATTCAAATCTGTCCAAATAAATAATAAAGTTATCTCGGTTCAAACAAGATCGTCTAAGACTTCATAAAATTAATATAAAACCCTATACCCCAATGCCACATCCTATTAGAGCGTCGTGTCTCGACGTCCTTCAACACAAGGTTCCTTAAAACAATTCACCTAGTCATCTGCTCCCCCGAACACAAAGTTCAAGATCATCACAGGATCCAAACACAAATAGCAAACTGGGAGTGAGTTATCACATTCCTAACTAATAGAGAAACAAGACAACTAGATATACATATCATATAAACCAAATAAAACTTACTTACACGTAATTCACGTAATTCCACCACTTTGTCATTCAAAGTTCACTTTTCATCCATCAATCACACTTTTCAATCATCAATCACATTACACAAGAATCACACGCTCTGATCAAGACATAATAACACATCAATTTCATAATAAACAATTAGCAAGCGCATGAGACAGTTATGCTAAGACTCAAGCCTATATGCAATGTGATACCATGTCAGTGAAAAACCACCCTGGGGCGCTTAGGAGTACATAACAAGACACACCACACAATGGGTTTGTCAGGTCACTATCACTAAGTAAGATCATAGGGAGACCAGTCAGGGTCACGATGTTTTGCGAGAATGCTCCAACCATATGGGATTAGCATAGGCTTAAAGGAGCACTCAAACCCGGTGACCCCCAAGGCCTACACTCCGAAGAGTCCGTTAGGGTCTCTCCCTCCTGATTCAGGTCCAACCCCTAAAATCATTTTAGCACACAGACACTGCTCGTGAATTATACAATACCTACGACCTCACACTCGTGTTTTAAACATGTACATTATATTGCGCTACAATTTAACACTGGTTCCTAAATAGGAAACCTACACTTTCTCTTTAACACTGCGCATTTACACTTTTCTCAAGATAACATTGGTCGGGTTATTGTACAATTCACAGCTTACAACACAAATAATGTCACATCAAGAGTTAATCACACACTTATTCACAACCAAAACTCATTCACAATTTCACATCTCATAATATCACAATCCACCATCACCTGTTTTCATGTATCTCACAATTCAACACCTGTTCTACTTTGCACTTTTACTCCATCTCAATAATAATATTATAATCTCAAGGCAACATATTATTCCACAATTCATCACATATTTCATTTATAAGCACTATTCATGAAGTATACAATATCCACAACATCACACTTGTGTTTCAAACACGTTTAACACATTGCCTACAATTTAACACTAGTTCCTAACTAGGAACCTACACTTTCTTTTTAACACTGCGCATAAACATTGGTTGTGTTATTGTATAATTCATAGCTCACAATACCATTATTGTAACATCAAGTGTTAAACACATCCACTTATTCACAACCAATTATCATACCCACAATTTAACATCTCATAACATTCCTAATGATTTTCATAAGGTACAACATACACATGTTTATCAAATCTAACCATAATATTCTCAAACTCGAACACTTAATAATTTTTGGAATCAAACTATAACAACTCTACAATATTATTTACATAAAATATTAATATAAATAAATATATAACTAATTCTATATATATAAACTAGCATACACCATATTGGACCACGAATTTCAAAGTAAGCTTTCAATGCACAAATTCTAAATAATTATATGAACACTTTGGTGAATTTCAATTATGATATTAATTTTAAACTATATAAAAAAACCTAAAAAGCATGAAACATAGAAAATACAAAATCAACATCTCACTCTAAATTTCTCCTTATTTTATTTCATCAATTCATGCTAATTAGAAAAATGTTCGATTTATAGGATTCACACTCGACACAATAGCATATCAATTTCACAACAATTTCTCATTGGGACATCAAATGGTTCATCAAACATATATAATTCACAATTATAATTATAAGAATAGAATCAAAAATGACAAAAACACCCCAAAATTCATTCCAATTGATACTCTAAGGATCCCTACACATGTTTTCACTAATCTCCAATTGTGAATAAATCATCCCTTACTTCTAAGCGGACTCACACGTCTTCCAACAACGATAGAGACATCTCTAACAAGTTCTAAGATTCCTCTGGTTGCTCTGATAGGGTTCCCAAACGTTAGAGACAATGAGAAGGGATTGAAGCCTTCATTTGTACTATCTTCATGCGATTCCTTTTTCTCCCTCCACGAAAATTATATCACAAATCCCAAAGGTGAAAGTTTGTGCAATTGAATTTCAAACAACATACCCAAATTTGACTACAATCCAACGGTTAACGAATCCGAGATCATAGTTTTACCGAGACAGTTTTGGGTTTCTGCGGGAAAATAAAAGGCTACAATGCAAAGGGTTTTCCTCTAAGATCAGACATGATTTTAAAATTCCCAACGGTTAGAGTGTTCGGAATTGGGTTGTGAACCTGGTGCTTAAATTTCACGACAATCCAACGGTGAATACATCCGAGATCGTTGTTTTTCTGAGACAGCGTTGGTGGTCTGGGGGAAAAAGAGAGGGTTTTGAGAGGAGAAAAGAGAAAAAATGAAAATAAGGCCAAGAGGAGGCACCTGACTTAACATAGCTATTTATACCTAGGGTACTCAGCCTATTATTTTCTCTATATTTATTTATTTATTTATTTATACTAAAAAGATTTTTAAATTTATTTATGAAAAAAATGGGATGTTACAAATACCGCTATAAGTAGAGCCAAATCCATTGGAATACTTGTAAACACCTTCATATGAGGAGCTTCAATAGAAGGTATTCCAAAAGGTGTAGTGTTTATCACTTAGGTTAGAAGGAAGAGCTCAAAAGAGTAATAAGAGGATAAATGCTTCTAAAGTACAAAGTGAATACAACAGGTGCGTGTGAGTGCAATAGCAGTTTCTATTAAAGGGGTGAAGCTTGAAGAGGTTTCTTTGAAAGAATACTTGGGTGTAGCCTACAAAGGCTTAGAGAATACTAGCTTGAGCCTGTAGAGGCTTAGAGAATACTTAGTGGATCCTGCAGAGGTTTAAATTACTAGGTTGGGTGTTGCATGTAGAGGCAAGTAAAGAATACTAAGTGGAACTTGCAAAGTTCAAGAATACTAGGTTAAGAATACTAGGTGTGGAGAGTTTAAAATAATGAATACCATGGTTGTGTGTTTGGTCTTAGTGGAAAAATCCTAAACTTGTAGGTACTAGATGTTGCCCATGTTGGGATGAACTAGTATAAATGATTTCATGTATTGTATCCTTCTTTACTATTTCTCATTTATTTTCTCCCATTGTTTGCTTATCATTAAGTTTTGAAAAATCTTGTTTACAAAAGATTGACTCTAAAATTTTATCAAAAGGTTTTTACAAAATAGTTTTCTTCTTCAAAAGCAACATCTACCTAACATTTGAAAAGCGAAAAACAATAATCTTTGTCATAAAAGACTTTGTGATTTTTAAGGGTAGCTTTTAAAGTAGTAACATTAAGTTTTACTTTAAGTTGTTATCTTATCCAAGTAATTAAGAAGGAAAAGCCTTGCAACTTAATAACTTTCAATTTCCAAACTAGAAGCTTGCTAAGGAAACATACAGAGCAAGCATATATTTTTTTAAGGAAAAATCATGATAATTTTATGATTTTTAAAGGTGTGTATACATGTTCAACCAAATGAAAAACATCCTTGTGTTAGAACCCCACACAACTACAAAAGATAATCAGAAAAATCTTGGAGACAATCATATAACATTCATGTTTGAAATATTCAATGTCGATCTATTGTTTTAACGTCACTAGAAAAAAAAACCTTGGACAACAACAACTAAAATGAAACTCATTTGTTTTATGAGAGACCAAGTGGATTACAGACCTAGTGCAGGTAATGAATTTATTAATTTGATTTTCGAGGCAGTTAACTGCACTCACATGAATCAGATCAAGATTTCATAAAACAAGTAAATTCATAGCAGAGAGAGATAATGCAATACTCATGAGTGTCGCTTTGATTCGATAAATTGTTTTTCCTATGAATCATCAGTAATAGAGTTGTGTGGGATAAACATATTGTCCTCATTAGCAATGTTATAACATAAGCATAACTATCATGCATTACATAGCATAGAGTAGATTCATTAAAAAAATAAAACAAAAGAAATAAGATTAAGATGATGAGAAATAACAGTATAAGTTTGCCTTCTATCAAATTAAGCTCTAATTCCTTGATCAACTTGGATACAATCTGGTTTTGCTCCTCCTGTGGAAGCTATATACAAGTTTCCTCATTGTCCATCACAAAAAACTAGCTAATTCATCCATGGTCATGCCATTTTTTTTCAATTTACATTATGTAACATGTATATTACGTATAAAATACACAACATAACATTATAAAACAATAAAGTAAAAAAATTCAAGGACATAACATGGAAGCATTAGAGAAGCAAAACAATGTATAGAAAATGAAACTACCAAATTAAGTTCAGAGGGAGGATCAGAAGGGGTAGATTTATATTTTAGGATCAAAGTACAACAAGCTAACATTAGAACAAAACATAGTAAACCGAATTATCCGTACAAAACAGTATTAAATAAAACACAATCTTTTCAAGATATAAGAAGAAAGGGAGACATGGGAAGTGAAGGAAACATTAAACTTGTGTTTGATGTTGTTTTGTGTGCGGTAGGTGCAGACTTTGATTTTGTGGGTTCATGATGGAATTTGAGTGAGAAGATGCATCCTGAGTTCAAAATGATCTTTCATGAAAAGGTTTCTTTAGCATTTGGTTCAAGACTAGAAGCCATAAAAGAGAGACGGGGAGGAAAGGAAGATTCATGAGAGGGGAGCAATTGAAGTATCTGTGTGCAATTTGGGAGATAAGAGTTCTAGGGTATAAATAAGAAAGAAAGGAGCAACATTGGAAGAGAAATCAAAGTGAAACTGATAAATGAATGCTTTCATACCTAGGTTTTTTGAACACCCCCTTACTAGACTTGATGATTCAATTAATTTCAGGCTTTCGTGGACCAAGTAAATTGACCTGAACCCATAAGAAACTGATTTTTCAACCTGTGTTACCTGTTAACCAGCCCAAACCCATTTAAATGATTTTTTTTTGTTCGACTCGGTTTCAAGCCAGGTAAGATCTTTGCTCACAGCTATTGGCCTCCCATCTCATTTATATATCCAATCCATACCTTTTGAATGTAAAACTAAAAACATAATTTCAGTAAAACACGCAAACCTATTTGACTTTAAACACAAATATTAATGAATGAAAATAGACTTAAATAGTTGAGCCTACATAAACAATGTGTATTAGTTTTCAATTCAACAGGATACACATAATGAGCTCATTGTAACACCCTGAAATATTATTAATTATAAATCGATGTTTAATTGTAATTATTGTGCTACTTAACTATATGGTTGACTTTAATGAGTTGAGGTATGACTTGAATTAGTCATGTCTGAATTTCTTGATGTGGATGTTGAGTTATGTGGTGTTTTGTTGAGCTAAGTTGGAATTATGAGATTTCAAATTTACCCAAACCTATTTTAGTAAAATTGCAATCCCGGAGTCGTTAACCGTTGGATCATCTTCAAATTTTGTCTGCAGCTTTCTACGACATGTTTCTATAGTCTGACCATTGGGATTTTGAATATAACAACTTTTGATGTCACACTAAGCGCGAAGGGCGCGCTAAGCGCAATTCCAACTCGAGAGGGAATTGCGCTGAGCGAGAATTAGCCCGCTGAGCGAGACTTAGTGCAGACGGAGCGCGAATTGTCGCGCTAAGCACAAAAAGTGGACTCTTGCTTAGCGAGACGAGCTCGCTAAGTGAGACAAGCTTGCTAAGCGAGATCTGCATATTATAAATACGTTCTTCAGCGTGAAAAACATGATTTTCACTCTCTCCTCCTCTCCAAATGCCACCTAAACCCTAACACCTCATTTTCCACCACCAATGGCCGCCACGAGCCACCGTTGCTTGCCGTTGAACCCCCACACCAAGAGGAACATTTTAATCGAAGTGGAATCCTCAGAATCATCCTCAAGGATTCGGTGGAGAAAATTCCCCTAATCCTCCATTTCATAGCTCTCTGAGGTAATCTTGACTTATAAGCCTTTGTCCTATTTAGTTTGAGTTCCTCTTAGTGTTTCTTGTGTGTTGGGTACTATAATAGAGTGTTTTTATACTTCCTTTGAAAAACCCTTGAATATGACACATTGTAAAAGTTATCTTTTTATAACATTGATGTTATTTTTGTGACCTTCACTGAACCCCGGTGTCATACCCTAATTTCGTCCGGGGACCTTTGCTTGATGACATGTGACTTTTCTTTGGTCCTTGTGAGGTGCTTGGCACCCATCATTAGGCAATTTGTGAAATTCCGGGACATGCCGAAAAACAAAAGAAAATATTGATGCACAATCCGTAAGGTTCCGTGACACACCGGAAATCAAATGGAAGCATCGTTGCACAAATAAGTGAGGTTTCGTAACATTCCGTAAGTCAAAAAGGGGATGATTATGTAATCCACAAGGTTCCGTAACATTACGGAAAGAAAACAAGTATCGTTACGAAATTCGTAAGTTTCCGTAACTTTACGAAAAAAGAATCACCAAAAAAAAGGCAAGGGGGTGTACTTAGTAAAAATGGGGGTGCAAATAGCAACCAGGCCCACTTGGGCCCTCCAGAATATTCCTCCAGAAGGCTGTTGCTTCTGGAGGAAGCAACCCTGCTCGCCTGGGCGAGCTGGGCGGCAAGCACCTCCCCTATTTTGCTATAAATAGGGAGGAAGTGAGAAGGAAAAGGGTTCAGCCCCTTAGGCACTTCTCTCTCTTTCGAATTTGCTTGGAAAAATTGTTTTCGTGAAGAAAATGTAAGCCGAGGCGCTTCCGAAACGTTTTCGTAACGTTTTCCGTAAGGAATTTCGCGAAGGTTTTCGACCGTTCTTCGACGTTCTTCATTCGTTCTTCATCGTTCTTCGATCTTCAACGGGTAAGTACCTCGAACCAAGCTTTTCGATTCATTCTATGTACCCATGGTGGTCCACATTGTGTTTCGTGTATTTTTATTCTCGTTTCACTTACTTTTTTATACCCCCTTTTGACGTGCTTAAGCCATTTTATTTAAGTCATTTCTCGCTTAAACTAAAATAAAAATAAATTTCCACTGATCGTTTGAATTGTATTATCCGTTAACTTTGGTTAAAATGAATTCCGACCGTTCGGTCGTGCTGTAACCACGTTGGAAATAAAAAAGAGGTAAGATAACAATATAATAATAAAAAACGTCTTTTAGTAAAATAAAGCGGAAAATCAATCGGACGTTTTCTCTTTGGGATTCCTCATTCTTAATTGAATTGACTAATAACTAAAGTGAAATTAAGGCTAAAATCAACTCGCCTAGTCAAGCTCGTCCATAAAAATAGGTTTTTGAAGTTTGTCATTTCAATTTCTTACTAAGTAAAATGGATCATTTTTCAAGGTCCAACGCCTTAAAATGATCACTTTTTAAGTAAAAAGAATCACTTGATAAAAAAGAACTACGTAGGTCTGATTTCCTCATCGCAATTGAGGAATACGTAGGAGCAAAGGGAAACACCCTTGTCGACCACAAAAAGAAAAAAATATAAAAAGGGTATAAAGGATATAAAGACATAAAAAGGGAACATAAAAATCAAGGTCATGTTTGAACATTCGATTAAAAGGCTGCCGTACCTTGGGACGGACGTGTGGGGTGCTAACACCTTCCCCGTGCGTAAATACAACTCCCGAACCTTTCACTTAAAAGTTCGTAGATCACGTCTTTTCCGATTTTTCCGACGTTTTCCTCAAATAAACGTTGGTGGCGACTCCGCGCGTATTCCTTTCGTGGAACACGCATCCCGCGAGTCTCGCGTCGCCCTCCCGCCGAAGGGTAGGTTGCGACAGTTGGCGACTCCACTGGGGACAGTTTTTAGAGAGTTAGGCCATTTTATCTTGTGCAATGTTTTACCATGACTTACTCCTTTGTTGGTTTTCCTTCATTATGTTCTTGTATATATAATTCTTTGATGCTTTTAGTGCATTTTTGTATGCTTGAGGTAAATATTTATTCATTTGATGCACACAAACACTAACACTATTTGCACACACGGTGAGTTGAAAAAGGGCCCTATACCCGGGTTCGTGGGAACATAAGGAGTGGAGGTGAATCCGTGATCATGCTAGGTCTCCGACTTGCTTGATTACAGTGAACCCTCATCTAGAGTTTTTCTCTTTGAAAACATATTGTTGCTAGTAGTCCCTACTGCTGCAGTATGTTCTTCGAAGGGGATGATACCTATAGAAGCCATCAAGAGAGATATGACTACCTTGGGGGTTATTACTAAAAGCCTAGTTAGCTCTCTCCCTTATAGGTCCCTTAAATAGGGGCACGGAGCAAACACGCTGCGTGCCATTTTTCACACTGCCATGCATAAGTATCATATACCCTTTTGCTTATATTTGTTTGTGAATATTGTCGTACTATGTACATCCCCGTGTTGTGCCTTTCGCATATGCATCATGTGTGGGTTTCTTCTTTGATCCCCCTCACTTTAGCAAACCGACGGAGGGTCCGTGTTGCCTTCTTAAAAACATACGTTGGGTGTCATGCTACCCAAACGTTGTATCCAAGAAGGAAACAATTTCTCGGGCTCCCGTATTCGTAAATTGCATCTGTGTCATATGCATTTCTTTATGCATTCATCCATTCCACCCATGATAGATGTCGGAGTTTTGATTCGCACTAGATTTTATTTCACTTTAGTAAAACATGGGATCGAGTCAAAAGCCTTCGCTTAAAAAGAGGTTCTATCAAGTCAAAATCAAGAGCTTAGAGGTCACTAGTTTACGAGAGTTGGGCAATTAATGGGTCAACTTCAACGGCAAGCCTTCTGCAAAGCCTACGGTAAGATTTGGGACCTAGCTAGGGTAGAAGTCTCCATGGAACCAATTGCATCCCTTTCCCAGTATTATGACCAGCCCCTAAGGTGCTTCACATTCGAGGACTTCCAGCTAGTGCCGACTGTGAAAGAGTTTGAAGAAATCCTGGGATGCCCACTGGGAGGAAGGAAGCCATATCTTTTCTCTAGGTTCTATCCTTCCACGACAAGAGTTGCCAAGGTAGTGAAAATCTCAGCACAAGAGTTGGACCAGGTAAAGCAAAACAGGAATGGGGTAGTTGGAGTACCAAGGAAGTGTTGGAGGAAAGGGCAAAGGCCTTGGAAAATCAAGGCAAATGGGCTTTCTTTTATTGACATCTTGGCGCTTTTGATCTTTGGAGTTGTCTTCTTTCCGAATATGGAAGGGTTAGTGGACCTAGCAGTGATTGACGCTTTCCTCGCCTTTCATCATGGCAAGGAAAGCCCGGTCGTCGCCATTTTGGCCATGTATGACACGTTCGACCGGGGATGTGAAAAGAGTGGCGCAAGAATTGTTTGTTGTGCACTGGCTCTCTATGTGTGGCTGGTTTCACACCTTTTTCTCCAACAAGGTAGGCCCGTCTATCCGCTACAACGTCACCGCTCGCGCGTCGAACAAGGAAAGGCGAACTGGGACCAACTCTTGGCTAGCATGGAGGGGCGTCTGTTAATTTGTTCCCTCGCTAGAAGGAAGGAAGAATCATGATTCTATCTTCATGTGAAGGATGTCCAAATGTTCCCTTGATGGGAACAAGGGGTTGTATTAATTATAATCCTGTCCTCGCCATAAGACAGCTTGGCTACCCCATGAGAGGAGTGCCATCAGACGAAAGCATCACGCCTTTCATCGCACGGGGTTTCAGTGACCACAACGCGAGGGTACTCCAAGGAGTTCGCAAGGCATGGGATGCGGCGTGAAGAAAGGACAGAGAGCTTAGGGGAAGCAGTAATGGGATCATCGGCGGCTATCATAAGTGGCTGAGAGTCCGGACACAAGGATTGGATTGGCTCCCAAATCTAAAGACTGTGAGAGACAATGAAGTTAAAGCTTCGGAAGAAAGTGATGAGGTACAAGCCCTAAAGGCAAAGCTTTAAAGAGCCCGGGTAGTCAAAGAGAAGTTCAAGTCCATAGCCATCAAAGTCTGAAGAGAGTATGATGAACTAAGGGACGTCAATATGGCCACCGATGAAGCCTTGGAATGAGAAACCAAGAAGGCCCGAAAGGAAAAACACGACCAAAACAAGTTTTGAGGGGCTTTATAGGGCAGCAATAGTGAGCTCAAGCTCCGAAGAGGTGAAAGGAATCATCACGGGTCAAAGGCATGATCTTGAAGGACGAGCTAAAGGCTTGCCTTAGGTCGAAAAGAAATTTGTCCCAACAGTTAAGCGAGACTGAAGGGAATATGTGGGCCATCATCGATGAGTGCAAAGAGAAGCTAAATCTAGCGGCGACTCACGAGCAAAGGCTAGAGGATGAGTACGCCAAGATATCAGCAGAAAGGGAAGCAAGGGAAAGGGTAATTGATTCATTGCACCAAGAGACAACAATGTGGATGGACCAATTTGCTCTTACTTTGAACAGGAGTCAAGAACTTCCCCGATTGCTAGCCAAGGCCAAAGCAATGGCGGACACCTACTCCGCCCCCGAGGAGATCCACAGACTTCTCAGCTATTGTCAACATATGATAGACTTAATGGACTATATGATTAGAAACCGCTAGGAAGTTTGTATTGTCGCTCAGATCTTGACTAGTTATAACTTTTTGAATAAAATGAGTTTATCCCACGTTTTTACTCCAAAAATCAGTGCGAATCAAGTCACTCCCGCATTTTATCTCTAGCATGCATTGTATGTTGGTCTCGTCCTTTGTCCCGGGAAGCCGGAAGGTCCATATCACCTTCTTAATTGTACACATGGGGCATTGCGCCCCCAAATGCGCAAGTAAGAAGAGATAATTTCCCGGGCTCTCATGTCCGTAAAATGCATTCATATGATGCATCGCATAAGCATCTCTTCATGACATCATAATGAACATATCGTTCCTGCATTTGTCCGTTATCATATTCCAGCCTCACATTTTGCATGAGTCATGGCATCATCATGCATATGCGTTCAACAAACTTTTTGATCTGCAAAATTGCATACCATTTGTTTTCATGTTTATCCTATCCTTGCGTTTTCCTCTACAAAACAAAAACAAAAAAAAGGAAGCGTGAAACTTCACGCTACATTCTTAGTTGCATGTGTTAGGCCCCATGAGCCAACCATGTTGGGATCATAAACCCATTTCTAAAAAAAAAAAAAAAAAAAAACACACACAACAAAACAAAATAATTGAACATGGTACCTAATGCATGGTTAACTAGGAAATGGTGTTTCTTCGGGCATCTCAATTTCATAATTACATTTTCCATGCATAGCTTAAAGTATGCCCGAGTCATTCATCCCTATGAAATGTTGTTGAAGTATTGGCGATCAAAATTGCCATTCCCTGGGTTATGGGGTTGAACCAAGCTCATGCTTTTTCGAAAAAAAAAAAAGGTTCATCAAGTCAAGTTGAAGTATAGAAGTAACCATCTTGCAAAAATTGGGGCAAAAAAATGAATCGAGTTACATCACTGCTTCATTTACTGCCAAACACATTTAGGACTGTTGATGTCCCTGTTACTTCCAGTTTCACCTTGACCAAGATGTCATGAACCATGTTGAAAAATCTAAAATTGATTCAACCCCATGTCCTGCGTAAAAATTTGCAATACTTCATCTGTGTATCATTCACATACATCCATGCTTTTCATTGGTTGCATTGCTCATTGCATTCTTTCCTTGAAAAAGAAAATAAAAATAAAAATTAATAAAATAAAATAAAATAAAATAAAAATGAACTTAATTGTTATTATCAAAAAGAAAAAAACACGCTTTACGGCGCCCTTATCGAACCTGTGCTAGAGCTAGAGTAATGGATGAAATAGAGAAGGTGCAAGAGCAGATGAAGGCCGACCCGGAGGCCTTGAAAGAGAAAATGGCCACAATGGTAGAGGCCATGATGAGCATAAAGGAGATGGTGGAGGTCAGTGCGGCTTACCAAACCCGTGCTAGAGCTAAAATAATGGGTGAAGTAGAGAAGGTGCAAGAGCAGATGAAGGCCGACATGGAGGCCATGAAAGAGCAAATGGTAGGTGTCGCAACCTACCCTTCGGCGGGAAGGCGACGCGAGACTCGCCGGATGCGTGTTCCACGAAAGGAATACGCACGGGGTCGCCACCAACGTTTATTTGAGGAAAACGTCGGAAAAACCGGAAAAGACGCAATCTACGAACTTTTAAGTGAAAGGTTCGGGAGTTGTATTTACGCACGGGGAAGGTATTAGCACCCCACACGTCCGTCCCAAGGGACGGCAGCCTTTAATCGAATGTGCAAACATGACTTTGATTTTTACATTCCCTTTTATGTCCTTATATCCTTTATACCCTTTTTATATTTTTTCTTTTTTGTGGTCGACAAGGATGTTTCCCTTTGCTCCTACGTATTCATCAATTTGGGATGAGAAAATCAGACCTACGTAGTTCTTTCTTATCAAGTGATTCTTTTTTACTTAAGTGGTGATCATTTTAAGGCGTTGGACCTTAAAAATGATCCATTTTTACTTAGTGAGAAATTGAAATGACAAACTTTAAAAGCCTATTTTTGTGGACGAGCTTGACTAGGCGAGTTGATTTTAGCCTTAGTTTCACCTTAGTTATTAGTCAATTCAATTAAGAATGAGAAATCCCAAAGAGAAAACGTCCGATTGATTTTCCGCTTTATTTTACTAAAAGGTATGTTTTTGTTATTATATTATTATTTTTTACCTCTTTTTGATTTCCAACGTGGTTACGGCACGACCGAACGGTCGGAATTCATTTTAACCGAAGTTAACGGATAATACAATTCAAACGTTCGGTGGAAATTTATTTTATTTTTAAGTTAAGCGAGAAATGACTTAAGTAAAATGGCTTAAGCACGTCAAGAGGGGGTATAAAAAGTAAATGAAACGGGAATAAAAATACACAAAACACAATGTGGGCCACCGTGGGTACATAGAATGAATCGAAAAGCTTGGTTCAAGGTACTTACCCGTTGAAGATCGAAGAACGAATGAAGAACGTCGAAGAACGGTCGAAACCTTCGCGAAATTCTTCACGGAAAACGTTACGGAAACGTTTCGGAAGCGCCTCGGCTTAGATTTTCTTCACGTAAACAATTTTTCCAAGCAAATTCGAAAGAGAGAGAAGTGCCTAAAGGGCTGAACCCTTTTCTTCTTCACTTCCTCCCCTATTTATAGCAAAATAGGGGAGGTGGTTGCCGCCCAGCTCGCCCAGGCGAGCTCAGCTCGCCCAGGCGAGCCAGGTTGCTTCCTCCAGAAGCAACAGCCTTCTGGAGGGCCCAAGTGGGCCTGGGTGCTATTTGCACCCCCATTTTTACTAAGTACACCCCCCTCTGCTGTTTTTTTTGGTGATTCTTTTTTTCGTAAAGTTACGGAAACTTACGAATTTCATAACGATACTTGTTTTCTTTCCGTAATGTTACGGAACCTTGCGGATTACATAATCATCCCCTTTTTGACTCACGGAATGTTACGGAACCTCACTTAATTATGCAACGATGCTTCCATTTGATTTCCGGTGTGTCACGGAAACTTACGGATTGTGCATCAATATTTTTTGGTTTTCCGGCATGTCCTGGAATTTCACAAATTGCCTAATGATGGGTGCCAAGCACCTCACAAGGACCAAAGAAAAGTCGCATGTCATCAAGCAAAGGTCCCCGGATGAAATTAGGGTATGACAGTTGCCCCTCTTTACTTGTCTTTTATTGGAGATAAAAGGAAAGTAAAGATAAGACACTAATTTCGTTCCTCTCGATTTGACGAGAGTCGCGGGTGGCCATAAAATCTCCACATGCAAATGACTTGTTGTTCTCGGAATTTCACAAATTGCCTAATGATGGGTGCCAAGCACCTCACAAGGACCAAAGAAAGGTCACATGTCATCAAGCAAAGGTACCCGGACGAAATTAGGGTATGACACTAATTTCGTTCCTCTCGGTTGACGAGAGTCGCGGGTGACCATAAAATTTCCGCATGTAAATGACTTGTTGTTCCCGGAATTTCACAAATTGCCTAATGATGGGTGCTAAGCACCTCATAAGGACCAAAGAAAGGTCGCATGTCACCAAGCAAAGGTCCCCGGACGAAATTAGGGTATGACACTAATTTCGTTCCTTTCGGTTGACGAGAGTCGCGGGTGACCATAAAATTTCCGCATGTAAATGACTCGTTGTTCCCGGAATTTCACAAATTGCCTAATGATGGGTGCTAAGCACCTCACAAGGACCAAAGAAAGGTCGCATGTCATCAAGCAAAGGTCCCCGGACGAAATTAGGGTATGACACTAATTTCGTTCCTCTCGGTTGACGAGAGTCGCGGGTGACCATAAAATTTCCGCATGTAAATGACTCGTTGTTCCCGGAGGAACAAAAAGTGCAGAAGACTATGTCAGTCTCTGCATGTCATCGGGCCCGCCGCCTCTGGATGACAAAAGGGTGCGGATAACCGTAAGGTATCTCCGCGTGTCATCAGGCCCGCCGCCTCTGGATGACACAAGGGTGCGGATAACCGTAAGGTATCTCCGCGTGTCATCGAGCCCGCCGCCTCTGGATGACACAAGGGTGCGGATAACCGTAAGGTATCTTCGCGTGTCATCGGGCCTGCCGCCTCTGGATGACACAAGGGTGCAGAATGACCAAATTTTGTCTCTGCGTGTCATCGGGCCCGCTGCCTCTGGATGACAAAAGGGTGCGGATAACCGTAAGGTATCTCCGCGTGTCATCGGGCCCGCCGCCTCTGGATGACACAAGGGTGCATGTCACATGACCTCAGGGTCAATATGACAAAGATTATGGGGCGGCCGACAAAAGCAAGGCTCTTGCTCCTACGTATCCTCCAATGAGGAACTCAGACCTACGTAGTTCTAAATAACTGGTGAGACTTGAAAAAGTCTCCACCAGAAGATGCCTACATCTCCGGAAAGGGCGCAGATGACCATATTGGCCTCCGCTTATCAATCACACTCGAGGTGCGGATAACCGTAAGGTGTCTCCGCGGGCTACCAGCTCTTGGGTCATGGTAACAGAAAGCAGTGTGGTCGACAAAAGCGAGTCTTTTGCTCCTACGTATCCTCCAATGAGGAACTCAGACCTACGTAGTTCTGGATAACTTGTGAGACTTGAAAAAGTCTCGGTGTTTTCTTCACTAAAATGCAAACATGCTTTAGTAAAAAGATAAATATTCCAACTGATTAGAGCAGCATATGCTTTTTTGAGTGAAAAACAATGCGTCTACCGGGGAAGGAGAGTCTGCTGATGAAATCCCCCCATAACCTTAACTGAGATTTTGGATGTTAGCATTTGTTTCTAAATGACCATTTAGAGGAAACACTGGGTTCGACAAAATAGAAGAAAATCACTCAAAGTGTATCAATCTCGCACAGGTAAGTGTTTCATCCTAATTCCGAACCATAGATATGTCATGACTTGACTTTGCAAATTATTTGCTATCAAATCAAAAATTATATGCGTGATCATGAATCAATAGGACTTCCCTTGGGAATGGGTTCTTTTGGTGGATTTTTTTTCGGCTTTTGTGCGTTTTTGGCTTTTGATTTTTCTGTTTTGGTTTTGCGCGAGGCGAACAAGTCACCGACGCACATGATTTTGGTTGGTAATCAGAGGGAGAAGACCACTTTAGGTCATGGTTTCCTTTCCTTCTTTTTTTGTTCATTTGGTGACAATTCTGTATATGTTCAGATATCGTCTGGTCCAAAGACCTTTCTACATATTTCTTCTGTTTTCTTTCGATCCTTGATTAGGAGCTTTCTTTCCTTTTCTTTCTTACTTTCTCCCATTCTTCGGTTGGGAATTTTCTTTCTTTTCTTTTTGCTTTCTCCCACTCTTTGATTGGGAATTTCCTTTCTTTTTCTTTTTTTGCTTCCAAGGGTAAGGATTGACATCCTCACCCTGGGTCAAGGTTTATGGTGAGTCAGGATTTTGGCTCAAGGCTTGTAGAATGGCTAGACATGATACATGTCAGGGTTTGGTTTGGTTCAAGGATAAAGGGATGCCCCACATTATTTCCATGACACAAATGCAAAAATGATGATTTGGAAACTTCATGCAAAACTGGTCATGCATGCACCTATGTGGACACTCAAGTGTCAAACTTTTATGGTCATGTGATGCTAGGGCTCAGGATTTATTTTCCTCTATTTTAAATCAACCCAATGTTTCCAAAATATGTTCTTTTATCAATTTGTGCATTCATCCGAGTCCATTTCGAGCGTCCGGGAAAACTTCACAGCATTCACCTTTCAGGTGTATACACATTTTTTCAAAAACTAGTTATGATCAGTGAATTTTTTCAAAGAAAAGTTGGAAGTCATCTCTTTTCAAAAGCATGTCGGTTTTTCAGCTAGACAACTTATTTTTCTTTTCTTTTTCCTCTCTTTTTTCTTACTTGCTCTCTTTTTCTTATTTGCTCTCTTTTTCTTACTTTCTCTCTTTTTCCCCTTTTTAATTTTTATTTTTATTTTTATCATGATTTTTGTTTGTTTTACATATATATTTTTTGGACGATGTTCCTAAACGAAGAACTCTATATGGTTCCAGAATTTCAAACATCATTGATAGTAATGATATATAAACACTAACGCAACAATCCAAACAAAAATGTATGCGCTGTACAAATGACAATCGAAACAACAAAAACAAACATTAGTCTCTCATGTCAAAACATAGCATAAAAATGATAAAAGAAATATGAAAGAAAACATGAATCTGGGGATCTCCCAGTCACGTATCTCCACTCCCTCCCAAGAAGTCAAGCAAATCGGCCATCTCCTCGTCCTCGTGGGCCTCTTCTCCACCGCCGGGAGCTTCTGGGGGTGCCTCTCCTGCTTGGGCCTCGGGCCAATCTCCGGGCCATGCGACCTCTGCCCTGAACTGGTCTGGAGTAGGGCATGAAAAAGAAGCGAAGCCCTGGCTCTGCATGCTGAGGCTCATCTGGTACAGACAATCATGGGTCTGTACATGTGCTCGGTGGTTGGCCGCCTGCTGGCGAACCAAATGCCGTAAATACTGCTCCATGTCAAATGCCCCAGCCTGGCCAGCCTGATGAGGTGGTGGTGGCGCGCCTGCGGCCTGTGGAGCATCACCCTGAGCCTGTCTCTGGGTACAGTACTTCTCAATAAAAGCCCGGGTGATGGGCGGCCGAATTACCTTGGTAGGTGCAACGGGGACTCCGAATGACAGGCAGAGTCCTGTGATCAGCGAGGGAAATCCCAGGGCCCTGTTGGACTTATCTGGATCCAAAGGATGCCTGGTAGGTGCCATACCTGCAAAAATATAAATGGCATCAGCGATTAACTGAGCCACATGGACGCTCATCCGCGTCAGGATGGCCTACACCAGCTGACACTTCGGCAGGGGGAGGTCGGAATTATGATCGCTGGGCAGGATGTTGCTGAGGAGCAACGTCATCCATATCTGGGTCAGGGTGGTCATGTTGGTGCGCATGATTCGCACTCGCCTTCCTACAGCAGTCTGGGCAAAATCCTGCCCCGGTATACATAGCAGCTGGGTGATGGCCTCCTCATCGAACCCATCAGACCGGTTCCTCCTCTGGCCATACTCACATTCCTGGCCCTCTTCCAACACCAACGGATATCCCAGAAGCTGGCCGATAGCGTCGGCATCAAACGGGATCCACTGACCCCTTACCCAGGATCTCATGTCACGCGTGCCCTCCTCTGTTGGCCAAGCATTGGCATAAAACTCAAGGACTATTTCTGGATTGAACTTGGCCATGGGAGTAACCAGTGATGCCCACCGCCGGCGCCCTATTTCCTCCTGGAAATCAGTATACTCGTCATCCCTGAGCTGGACGCGTCGCTCCCGGAGAAACGACCATCCCTTGATGGTCTCGAAGCGCTGCTGGTGTACAGCGCTCCTAAAGCGGTGACTGTCGTACTCCGGAGCGGAACTAGTTCCTTCGGCCGCCTTGTCCTTCCTGGACCTCTTTGAGGCAAGCTTCCTCGGGGCCATTCCTGCGAAGGCAAACATTTGGAAAGTTAGTTTTTACCAAGAAATGCTACCCTTAAAACAAAAATGGCATACAACCCCCCTCCAATAAATACAGACATCAATGTAAATTTAGAGCAAGCTTATGCGCATACTTCTTCACGAACGTTCACTTGCACACGACATTCTTATAACTAAGAAAAATGTACCCATATACAATCAAGGCACCTTCGTTACCTAGATTATTTACATGTACTTCCAAGGTGTATTTGTTACCTACATCACACACATTTCCTTTGCTAAATTCACATACATGCATACTCTAAGCACTTTGGCTATCAAAAATTGCATACGTGCACATCTTGATATTTCTAATACCTATACATACACAAACTTCATGATGAATATTGACTATCTACACAATAAGGTGCTACATTTCATGCTTTTTTTTTTCAAGTGTTTTTTACTACCTAAAGCTGCATGCAAATTCAAGTATATTTTCTTTTCCTCACTAAAATTGTATTCAAATTAAAAGGTATTTTTGTAATGTATTTCCTTTACATAACATGCAACATATTTATAGATTTTTGTGAGACATTTTGACTACCAAAAATTATATGTACATACATCCAAGTATTTTGCTACCATACCCAAAGTGTAAATTGCCAAAGGTATTTTGCTACCTATTCTAACCTACACATTTATGATGAGCAAAATTCCTAACCATCTAGGCATAGGGAAAATATTGTAGCGTGGCCCATAGCTGATTGCTGGCCAAAAAGGGTTACTTTACCCAACATGCACCTCCTCTTGTGTTCTTTTGCATAAAAACTTTGGTTCCTAGGCCTAGGATATATGTGGGGCAATCACTCTAGCCTTTTTCGGGAAAGAATGCATGTCCCAAAAAATAGAAAATATGTGCAAACCAAAACGCCCCATGGGTTGTTTCCTTATAAAAGTCACGCGCTAATGCCATTGAGGCATTTCACCGAACACTTGGCGGGCGCGCGTTTAGGCATCAATAGCAAGAGAACGGGGACAATGTGGCATGTCCCATTGTTTCAAAATGCATTATAGGCCTAGGGCCATCCCATACAAACCCCCAATTCAACCTAATCAAGCAAGAAAACAAACCAAAATTGCCCCACATATTTAAGCACATTCCCACAATTTAGAGCACCAAAAGGAGATCAAAATACACCAATTAAAAGCTAGAAAGCTTAGGGATGGAACACTTACTTGTTGGTGATGAACAAAAGCGCAAAACGGAATCAAAAAATGCGAAAAATGATGACCCTAGGGCTGCAAACTCGTCAATCCCGTGGGTATGTCTTTTGAAAGGGGGGGAAAAGAAGTTTTTGAATGCAAAAACGTCCCCCCTTTCGTCATTCTTATAATTTGGTGCAGGGGTGGCTCGCCCAGGCGAGCTCAGCTCGCCCAGGCGAGCTAACCTGCATTTTTTTTTGAGAGGAACATTAACCATGTCCCCTCCTTCCTTATGGTTTAGCGTCTTGCTTAACTTGAACTTACTTAAGTTAGAGTTAGGCATTGATTACTTATTTTTAAAACAAACAAAAAGTAAAAGAAAACTGCGAATACAAATGATACGGGGCTGCCTTGCAGCGATGTTCTCCGCTTGCTTAGCGTGGAGAAAGGGGCGACGATCAGTCGGTCGTGACCCCATCCCCACTTGCATCCGTTCCTGTGTACCTGCAAGTAAGAAACAACCTGGTGGGGCCAATCTTGACCGCATCGCTGTCTTACCTTGATTGGTTTCTGCTGTTCATGTTTTGTCTCTACCCCAGAAGGTAGCTCAAGATGATCCTGCCCCTGTTTTACCACAACAATATGCATGCGTATGCATATGCGTATGCATGAATGTTTTCAAACGCAGCAAATTTTAGGGAAAGTTGGTTCAGGTTCAATTCTAATTAAGCGCTTGGGGCATCCCATGAACTGAGCGGAAGGGCTCAGGTGATCACAAATCAACGCAAGGTTTGAAACTAACGTGAGGACTAAAGCCTCGAATCCACGTTCATTTCTTTGAAAGATTGTAACGAGAGGTACAACAGACAGGAAATCCCTGGGGGAAATCCAGAAAACGCATAAAGATAAAGAACATGCAGCGACATCCTTAATTGCCCCAGCTTCTAAGCATAATATCGTTTGACGACATCAGAATTCACGGGTGAAGGTAGCTCTTCGCCATCCATGTTGGTAAGCACCAGGGCTCCTCCAGAAAAAGCCCTCTTCACAACAAAAGGCCCTTCGTAGTTCGGGGCCCATTTCCCTCGATTGTCCTTGACAGCATGGGACATTTTCTTTAGCACAAGGTCTCCCTCATGGAACTTGCGCAAGCGTAATTTCTTGTCGAATGCACTCTTCATTCTTTGCTGGTACACGCGCCCATGACTCATGGCTGTTAAGCGCTTACCCTCAATGAGGTTGAGCTGGTCATAGCGCGTTTGAGCCCACTCTGATTCCTTTAATCCGGATTCTGCCAAGATCCTTAATGACGGGACTTCTACCTCAAACGGTAACACAGCCTCCATCCCATATACCAATGAGAACGACGTTGCCCCAGTTGACATTCGCACTGAAGTTCGGTAACCGTGTAACGCGAATAGGAGCATTTCGTGCCAATCCTTGTATGACACGGTCATCTTTTGGATAATCTTTTTGATATTCTTATTGGCCGCTTCCACGACTCCATTCATCTTTGGCCGGTAGGGTGTGGAATTGTGATGCTGGATTTTAAACTCCTCGCACATTTCCCCCATCATCTTGTTATTCAGGTTGGTGCCGTTGTCCGTGATAATCTTCCTTGGCAAACCATATCGGCAGATGATCTCTTTCTTAGTGAACCTGACCACCACATTCCTCGTGACATTGGTATATGAAGCCGCCTCGACCCACTTGGTGAAATAATCTATTGCTACGAGGATGAAGCAATGACCATTCGAGGCTTTGGGCTTAATGGCCCCGATGACATCTATTCCCCACATGGAGAAAGGCCAAGGGGCGGACATGACATTCAGAGGATATGGTGGGGCATTGACATTATCTGCGAACGCTTGACATCTGTGGCACTTCCTCACATGGACACAACAATCACTTTCCATGGTAAGCCAGTAATAACCTGCTCTTAGGATCTTCCTGGCCATAGCATGCCCGTTGGCGTGCGTTCCAAACGAGCCCTCATAGACTTCCTCGATCATGTGATTTGCCTCCCTGGCATCCACACACCGCAGGAGTGTCATGTCGTGATTTCTCTTATACAGTATGCTTCCGCTCATGAAGAAACCGGCTGCCAACCTTCTCAATGTCCTTTTATCATTGTCGGCAATCTCTGGCGGGTATTCTTTGCTTACGACATATCGCTTGATGTCGAAATACCAAGGCTTTCCGTCCCGTTCCTCTTCTACTTGGCAACAATGCGCAAGTTTGCCACGACACCAAAATTCAATGTAGGGTAGATCCCCGTGCGGCGTTAGCTGGAACATAGACGCCAAAGTAGCAAGCGTATCCGCCATTTGATTTTCCTCGCGGGGAACATGATGGAAGGAGATCTCATAAAAGGTCTTAGCCAATTCCTTGATATAGGCTTAGTAGGGTATCAACTTGGGATCTCTAGTCTCCCATTCCCCTCTCAGCTGATGGATTACCAATGCCGAGTCGCCGTACACCTTGAGTAGTTTGACATTGGAGTCAATCGCTGCCTGGACGGCTAGGGCACATGCTTCATATTCGACCATGTTGTTGGTGCAGTCGAATCCTAGCCTGGCTGTGAAGGGTACACATTGATTGTCCGGAGAGACCAATACTGCCCCAACACCATGACCTAGAATGTTTGACGCTCCGTCAAACCATACAGTCCATTTGTCCCGATCTTCGTCCAATCTTTCCTCAAACAAGGCCATGATGTCCTCATCCGGGAATTCAGGATGCATGGGCTGATAGTCGTTAAGAGGCTGTTGAGCCAAATAATCTGCTAAGGCGCTTCCTTTTATCGCCTTTTGGGTGACGTAGACTATATCAAACTCGGATAGCAGGACTTGCCACCGGGCGATTCGTCTCGTGAGAGCTGGCTTTTCAAAGATGTACTTAACCGGGTCCATCTTGGATATCAACCAGGTAGTATGGCTCAGCATGTACTGCCTTAGGCGATGGGATGCCCATACTAAAGCACAACACGTTCTTTCGAGCAAGGAGTAATTCATCTCACAGGTCGTGAACTTCTTACTTAAGTAGTAAACAGCGCGCTCTTTCTTCCCGGATTCGTCATGTTGCCCCAACATACACCCCATTGATTCGTCCAAGATTGTCATGTACAAAATGAGGGGCCTTCCAGGTACTGGTGGCATAAGCACGGGAGGATTCATAAGGCACTTTTTGATCCTTCCAAAAGCTTCTTGGCAATCCTCATTCCAGCGATCAGTTTGGTTTTTGCGTAAGAGTTTGAACAACGGCTCACAAATGGCGGTGAGCTGCGATATGAATCTGGCAATATAATTCAAGCGTCCCAGGAAACCTTGGACTTGCCTCTCTGTACGGGGTTCTGGCATCTCAAGGATAGCCTTCACCTTTTCGAGGTCTACCTCTATCCCTTTCTGGCTTACAACGAAACCAAGCAATTTCCCTGATTTGACCCCAAAGGTACACTTAGCGGGGTTCAACCTTAATTGATATTTCTTAAGCCTTTCGAACAACTTCCGCAGGTTGACAAGGTGTTCTTCCTCGGATTCAGATTTAGCAATTATGTCGTCCACGTAGACCTCGATCTCTTGATGCATCATATCATGGAACAAAGCTACCATGGCCCATTGATAAGTTGCCTCGGCATTCTTGAGTCCAAAGGACATCACCTTGTAACAGAACGTCCCCCACAGGGTGACGAAAGTAGTCTTTTCCATATCCTCGGGCGCCATCTTTATCTGATTGTAACCAGAGAAACCGTCCATGAAGGAAAATAAAGCGAAATTGGCCGTGTTATCTACGAGGATATCGATGTGTGGTAAAGGAAAATTGTCCTTGGGATTGGCCCGATTCAGGTCCCGATAATCCACACACATTCGTACTTTCCCATCTTTCTTAGGAACTGGTACGATGTTGGCAACCCATTCTGGATACCGAGCGACGGCCAGAAATCCAGCGTCAAATTGCTTCTTCACTTCTTCTTTTATCTTCAAGGATGTTTCGGGCTTCATCCTTCTCAGTTTCTGTTTTACCGGGGAACACTCGGGATTTAGAGGTAATCGGTGCTGTACAATGTCAGAACTCAAACCGGGCATATCTTGGTATGACCAAGCAAAGATGTCTTGGTAGTCTTTTAGCAGGATTATTAATTCTTCACGGATAGGTGCGGTAATACCTGTACCTATCTTTACTTCCCTCTTTCCACTGCCAATTCCTAAGTCTACCAACTCTGTTTCTTCTTGATGAAGCCCCATTTCTTGGTCCTCATGGGCGACCATTCTTTCTAATTCTGGGGGAAGTCCCACATCCTCGTTTCCTTCATCTTCCGTTTGATTCATTTCTTGCTCGAAGTCGATAGGCGGGTCCCAGGTATTAGTACCTTCGGGGGAGTCGTCATCGGATATGCCATTTCAGAAAAAGAAGTAAACATGCAAATGAATGAGAATGGGTAGAGACGTAGGAACAGATGAAGAAAGATCCTTGTATTATAAATTCAAAAACAAAAGACACAAAGCCTTAACAAAAGGAAAAACTCTAAAGCCTAGGCCCAACTATAGAGCTTTTAAAACCGTAAAGGTTTACATTATGCTCGTTGCGTAAATGCCGGGGCGTTCCTCCACTCGCCAATTTCTCAGCTGGAAATCAGGAGGGCATGGTCGTACCAAATCCAATGTACTCGGAACATCATCTTCGCATATTGCGACCACTTGACCTTTGTCTCCCAGAACCGCGCTTATAAAGCTTCTACTTATGTGGCAGGGCGGGCTTCCTTCACTTTCTTGTCTCCAACGCGAGCTTTGACCATTGCTCTTCCTTCCCGTGATGCTTCTTTTCATGTCCGCCTGAGTGGGCTTATAGCCTAAACCATACTTCCCACGATTTCCTTGGGTATTTATCAGGCTAGTTATGTCGCCGTTGTCTTTGCCTAAACCCATCCCGGGTTCATAACCGTTCCCCAACATAACTCGGGCCATCATTACTGCTGCATCGGATAGACAAGGTTGCCCAGAGAGGGAGTCCACGGAGGAAATGCTGACCACCTCAAAAGATTGGAAAGCGGTTTCTAACGATTCTTCTGCGGCTTCCACATAAGGCATAGAGGATGGGCAGCTTACCAAGATGTCTTCCTCGCCTGACACGATGACCAAGTGCCCCTCCACTACGAATTTCAACTTTTGGTGAAGCGTAGAGGGCACAACTCCTACTGAGTGGATCCACGGGCGCCCCAACAGACAGCTGTAGGGGGGGTTAATATCCATTATTTGGAAGGTGACTTGATAGGTGTGAGGGCCTATTTGTACTGGGAGATCGATCTCTCCCCTAACCTCTCGGTGAGTGCCGTCGAAGGCACGAACCACCATTGAACTCGGCTTTAAGTGAGAAGCATTGAATGGTAACTTCTCCAAAGTGCTTTTAGGCATCACGTTTAAACTGGAACCATTATCGATGAGCACCTTGGCTACGATATGGTCCATACACTTGACTGATACGTGTAAAGCCTTATTATGCCCTCTCCCCTCGGCGGGGATTTCTTCTTCGGCGAAGGCAAGATAGTTGTTGGCAGTGATATTGTTGACCAGCCCTCCGAAACCTTCTACTGAGATATCTTGGGCCACATGGGCCTCGTTCAGAACTTTTACTAGCAGAGCCCGATGAGGCTCGGAGCTCATAAGTAACTCCAACAGCGAGACCCTGGCCGGGGTTTTGTTGAGCTGTTCGATAACCTTGAATTCGCTCTGCTGAATTATCCGGAGGAACTCGTTGGCTTCCTCTAGCGACACCTCCTTTTTACCATCCTTTTTCTCCGGGGGGCCCTTTGTCGGAATATCTTTATTCGAAGCGTGGGGTGCTTCGCCATCTTGTTCCTCCACCACTTTTCCTTTTCCCTTGACGTCTGCGGGTTGGACTGGTAGGTCCGGAGGCGCGAACACACGACCACTACGGGTCACACCACTCAGTCCCGTGATATTTGTTACTTTAGCTGACAGCGAGCTGATGTCAGTGGCTTCTTCTTCCTTCTCCCTCGGAGGTGTATATCTCCACGGGACTGCGTGGCTATTTTGGTACGGGAAAGGGACAGGTTTGGCTACTAAGGGGTGTCCGGGCTTTTGCGAAGCTGCGCTTTTAGTGAAGTATATCACCAAGGGTTTGGGCTTCGCAACACTGCTCCCCTCCGTAGACTGCATGCATATATGCTGCTCTTCTTTTCCTTCACTGCCGACTTCCAGTTGACCTTGATCTATCATCCGCTGTAACAATTCCTCTACTCCCAAACACGTCTCCATGTCATGCAGCTCGCCAGAATGTAGCAAACAGGAATCCTCCTTACACCCACTATGGGGAATCACACCTCCTTTTTGTAGGGCCTCAAAGATAAACCTCCTAGGGGTTGCCACATTCCTTAAAGGTTTAGACCTGTGCGGCCTATTGGACTCGACGGCGTTAACCGCTCCCCCTCCATGATTGGCGAGCGGGTTGGTTCTCACATTGGGCCGATCCTCTTGGAAAGTCAGCCATCCAGCATCCATTAAATGTTGGACCTTGTATTTAAGGGCCAAGCATTTTTCAATGGAATGCCCCGAGACACCCCCATGGTACTTGCAAGTTGCGTTAGGGTCATACCACTTCGGGAAAGGGGGTTCGAGGACCCTTCTAAGAGTTACCACGGCCAAATGATTGGCGATGAGGGATGGCAAAAGGTCTTCGTACGTCATTGGGAGTGGGGTGAATTCCGGAAATGGCCTCGGAGGGAAATTCCTTGTCGTGTTGGAATTACCGGCCGGGCGAGTCGTGTTCGGAGTTGGAACTTGGGGAGCTTCCCTCTGGGTGGGTGCCTTAGGCTGCATGGGTGTTGAACTAGAGGCGTTTCCGGTATGAGCCGAGAAGCTCGGGTGATGTTGCACGTACTGATGGGTACCATGAGGCGTTTGCTGGGGTTTGACCCACGCGAGTGTTGAAGAGACGGCATGGGCATCTCCTTCCTTCCTTTTTGCCCCTGTTGCCCCGACTCTTTTGGCATTCGCACTCGTGGAGGAAACGTAATCAAACTTTCCTCTTTTCAGTCCTACCTCGATTCTTTCCCCGGCAAACACTAGATCCGCAAAGCTGGACGGCATGTAACCTACTAACTTCTCATAGTAGAACACTGGCAGAGTGTCTACCATCATGGTGATCATCTCTCTCTCAACCATGGGAGGAGCTACTTGTGCCGCCAAATCCCTCCACCGCTGCGCATATTCTTTAAAGGTTTCACCCTCTTTCTTGAACATATTCTGCAGTTGAGTGCGGTCGGGAGCCATATCAAAATTGTACTGATACTGCCTTAGGAAGGCAGTAATCAGATCCTTCCAAGTACGGATACGGGAAGCTTCCAAATTAGTGTACCACACTACCGCGGCTCCGGCCAAGCTATCTTGAAAGAAGTGTATTAATAGCTTTTCATCCTTAGAGTGGGCGCCCATCTTACGGCAGTACATCTTGAGATGGTTTTTGGGACAAGTCGTCCCTTTATACTTGTCGAAGTCCGGCACTTTGAACTTCGGGGGAATAACAACATCGGGTACTAAGCAAAGATCCGTCATGTCTGCGAACGCATAGTCCCCAAATCCTTCCACGACCCTCAATCTTTCCTCAAGGAGATTGAGCTTCCTCCTTTCTTCAGTTGCTGAGGGCGGTCCTTCCGTGGACAAAACTATTGGTGATGCCGCGATGTTGGGTTGAAGCAACGTGCCTGGTGCCGGCCCTTCGGGGATCGGGGGATAGAACTCGACATCCCTTCGAGCATAGTCTTGAGAGTCTTTGTGGACTTCGTCGGGCTGTTGAGGAGGCTCTCTTTCAAGGACAGGAGAAGCAATGTGGCCCGCATCTTCTTGCAAGACGGGTGGTGAGTAGTTGGGCGACAATCCATAAGGGTAAGCCGCTCGGTTGTATCCCAGGTGAGGGCTGCCATCGTGCCCCAGTGTGTCCCTTCCCCGTCCTACTATGTTCGAGGGAGGATGGTGCGCAGTTGCCAAGAGAGTCGGGTCTGCTTCGGCAGCCGAACTGACAGCGGCAGCAGTGGCCGCGTTCTTCTCTATGAGCTGCTTCATACTTAACATGGCCTCCATCATGGAGGCCATTTGTTCTTTCAGAGCCGACATGTCGGCTTTCATCTGTTCTTGTGTCTCCTCTTGATCACCCATCGTTCTAGATTTGGATCTGGTGCGATAGGGATGCCTTGTGGCGCGTTTAGTTATGGTGTTTTTCCCTTGAAAAGAAAACCAAACGTGAGGAGTGGGTAAAGAAAAAATGCATGCTAGAGATGAAATGTAGGAGTGATTTGATTTGCACAAGCTTTTTGGAGTAGAAACATGGGACCAACTCATTTTATTTCAAAAAGAAAGTCGTATCTAGTCAAGGTCTGAGAGACCATACAAGTTTCCTAACGATTTCTAATTATGTGGGCCATTAAGTCTATCATATGCTGACAATAGCCGAGAAGCCCATGAATCTCTTCGGGGGCGGAGTAGGTGTCTGCCATCGCTTTGGCCTTGGCTAACAAGCGGGGAAGTTCTTGACTCCCATTCAAGGTAAGAGCAAACCGATCCATCCACATGGTTGCCTCTTGGTGTAAAGAGTCGATCACCCTTCCTCTAGCCTCCTTTTCCGCGTATACTTGAGCATACTCGTCCGCGATTCTATGCTCGTAGGCCGTGGCTAGACCTAACTCTTCTTGGTACTTGGCGATGATAGCTAGCATGTTGGTCTCCGTCTCGCATAAACGCTGAGACAAGCTTCTTTTGGACCTTGAACAAGCAACTAACTCCTCTTTCAGAACCATGCTATGTGCTCGCGACTGGTCCCTCTCTTCCCTTCGCAGCTTGAGTTCACTATTGCTACCCCATAGAGCTCCGCGAAATTTATTCCGGCCATACTCTTCCTTGCGAGCCCTCTTGGTCTCTTGTTCAAGGGCTCTGGTGGTAATTGCATTCTCTTCCCGTAATCCGGCATACTCCTTCCGGATGTGTGTAGCGGCCAACTTGAACTTCTCTTTGGCAAGTTTCGCCTTTCCTAACTCGCTTTTGAGAGCTTGGACTTCTTCGTCCTCTTCCGGTGCTTCAAAACTCTCTTCGCTGACGACTTTTAACTTGGCGAGCCAATCTAAACCTCGTATATGAACTTTCAACCATTCATGGTAGCCACCAATGATGCCATTACGAATGCCTCTAAGTTCTTGATCTTTCCTTAACGGGGTTTCCCATGCCTTATGGATTCTTTGTATAGTCTTGGAATTTTGTGCGCCGAAATCCCTCACAAGGAAAGGAGACATGCTTTCTTCCGTCGGTGCTCCCCTCATGGGGTACCCTAGTTGTCTTATAGCGAGCGCGGGATTGTAGTTAATACAACCCCTCGTTCCTACCAGCGGAATGTTTGGGTATCCTCCACGTGAGAAAAGGACTCCTTCTTTTCCTTCTTTCCATCGGGGGAACCAACTGATTGTTCTACCTCCTATCCCGGCCAAAAGCTGGTCCCAATCTATTCTCCTCTTTTCAGTACACGAGCGATGGCTCAGGAGCGGACATGGATGTCTTGTGTCTTGTTGGAACAAGTGCGAAACCAACCAAACACAGAGGGCGGGCAAGCAACAGATGATCCGTGCGCTACTCTTTTCGCACCTTCGGTCAAATGTGTCAAATAGATCTACCAAGACAGCTACCACCGGACTTTCCTTGCTATGGTGGTAGGCAAGGAAAGCGTCGATTACTGCTAGGTCCACCAAACCATCCACGTTTGGAAAGAGGACGACCCCAAAAATTAGCAAAGCTAACACATCCATAAACGGGACCCAATCTCCTTGATTGGCCATACCCCTTGCCTTGTCTTCTAGGTACCTCCGTGGTAGGCCCGCTATGCCGTTCCGAGTCTGTTTTATGTGGTCCAAACCTCTTGCTGAATCCTTGACCACAGTTGCAATTCTGCTCAAAGAGGGGAGACACCCGGATGAAAGATATGGTTTTCTTCCCCCGAGAGGACATCCTAGAATCTCCTCAAATTCTTCAATGGTTGGTACTAATTGGAAGTCTCCGAATGTGAAGCATCTCAAAGGCTGGTCGTAGTATTGGGTGAGTGATGCAATGGCTTCTATGGATACCTCTGCTAAGGTCAACTCTAAGATCTTTCCGTAAGTCTTGCGGAAAGTTTGCATTTGGAGAGGTTCCATCAACTGCCCTAATTCCTTGATGCTGGTGGTATCTAAGCTTTTAACCTTGACTTGGTAGAACCTCTTGCCGGTTTGATTTGTTCCCATGCTTGCTAAAGTGAGACAAAAGCTGGTGCAAATCAAAACTCCGATATCTCATGGGTGGAATGAATGAATGCATGAAGGAATGCATATAACACAGATGCAATCTAGGAATGCGGGGGTCCGGGGAATTCGTCCCCTTCTTAGACACAACGTCTAGGGGTAGCAAAGTGCCCCAACGTACGTTTTTAAGAAGGCGACATGGACCCTCCGTTGGTTTGTTTACACAAGGGATCAAGACAGAACCCATATGCGATGCCTATGCAAAAGACACAATGCGGGAATGTACACAGTATGACAATATTCACTGAACATAAGCAAAAGGGTATATGATACTTATGCATGGCAGTGTGAAAAATGGCACGCAGCGTGTTTGCTCGTGCCCCTATTTAAGGGACCTATAAGGGAGAGAACTAACTAGGCATTTAGTGATAACCCCCAAGGTAGTCATATCTCTTTTGATGGTTTCTAGAGGTATTATCCTCTTTGAAGAACATATTATAGCAGTAGGGACTACTAGCAACAATAAGTTTTCAAAGAGAAAAGCTCTAGATGAGGGTTCACTGTAATCAAGCAAGTCGGAGACCTAGCATGATCACAGATTCACCTCCACTCTTTATGTTCCCACGAACCCGGGTATAGGGCCCTTTTTCACTCACAGTGTGTGCAAATAGTGTTGGTGTTTGTGTGCATCAAATGAATAAATATTTACCTCATGCATACATTTTAAAACGCACTAAAAGCAATAAAGAGCTTATACACACAAGAACATAATGAAGGGAAACTAACAAAGGGATAAGTCATGGTAAAACATTGCACAAAATTAAATGGCCTAACTCTCTAAAAACTGTCCCCAGTGGAGTCGCCAACTGTCGCAACCTAACCTTCGGCGGGAGGGCGACGCGAGACTCGCGGGTTGCGTGTTCCACGAAAGGAATACGTGCGGAGTCGCCACCAACGTTTATTTGAGGAAAACGTCGGAAAAACCAGAAAAGACGCGATCTACAAACTTTTAAGTGAAAGGTTCGGGAGTTGTATTTACGCACGGGGAAGGTATTAGCACCCCACACGTCCATCCCAAGGGACGGCAGCCTTTAATCGAATGTGCAAACATGACTTTGATTTTTACATTCCCTTTTATGTCCTTATATCCTTTATACCCTTTTTATATTTTTTCTTTTTTGTGGTCGACAAGGATGTTTCCCTTTGCTCCTACGTATTCATCAATTTGGGATGAGAAAATCAGACCTACGTAGTTCTTTCTTATCAAGTGATTCTTTTTTACTTAAGTGGTGATCATTTTAAGGCGTTGGACCTTAAAAATGATCCATTTTTACTTAGTGAGAAATTGAAATGACAAACTTTAAAAGCCTATTTTTGTGGACGAGCTTGACTAGGCGAGTTGATTTTAGCCTTAGTTTCACCTTAGTTATTAGTCAATTCAATTAAGAATGAGAAATCCCAAAGAGAAAACGTCCGATTGATTTTCCGCTTTATTTTACTAAAAGGTATGTTTTTGTTATTATATTATTATTTTTTACCTCTTTTTGATTTCCAACGTGGTTACGGCACGACCGAACGATCGGAATTCATTTTAATCGAAGTTAACGGATAATACAATTCAAACGTCCGGAGGAAATTTATTTTATTTTTAAGTTAAGCGAGAAATGACTTAAGTAAAATGGCTTAAGCACGTCAAGAGGGGGTATAAAAAGTAAATGAAACGGGAATAAAAATACACAAAACACAATGTGGGCCACCGTGGGTACATAGAATGAATCGAAAAGCTTGGTTCAAGGTACTTACCCGTTGAAGATCGAAGAACGATGAAGAACGAATGAAGAACGTCGAAGAACGGTCGAAACCTTCGCGAAATTCTTCACGGAAAACGTTACGAAAACGTTTCGGAAGCGCCTCGACTTAGATTTTCTTCACGGAAACAATTTTTCCAAGCAAATTCGAAAGAGAGAGAAGTGCCTAAAGGGCTGAACCCTTTTCTTCTTCACTTCCTCCCCTATTTATAGCAAAATAGGGGAGGTGGTTGCCACCCAGCTCGCCCAGGCGAGCTCAGCTCGCCCAGGCGAGCCAGGTTGCTTCCTCCAGAAGCAACAGCCTTCTGGAGGAATATTCTGGAGGGCCCAAGTGGGCTTGGGTGCTATTTGCACCCCCATTTTTACTAAGTACACCCCCCTCTGCTATTTTTTTTGGTGATTCTTTTTTTCGTAAAGTTACGGAAACTTACGAATTTCGTAACGATACTTGTTTTCTTTCCGTAATGTTACGGAACCTTGCGGATTACATAATCATCCCCTTTTTGACTCACGGAATGTTACGGAACCTCACTTAATTATGCAACGATGCTTCCATTTGATTTCCGGTGTGTCACGGAAACTTACGGATTGTGCATCAATATTTTTTGGTTTTCCGGCATGTCCTGGAATTTCACAAATTGCCTAATGATGGGTGCCAAGCACCTCACAAGGACCAAAGAAAGGTCGCATGTCATCAAGGAAAGGTCCCCGAACGAAATTAGGGTATGACAGTAGGCAAAGATTAGGGAAGTACGGGCGGCCCCCCATTATGCGCAAATTCAAAACAAGCATGCCTTCCCACCATATGGCTGGCCTCCCAACTATACACCACCCAATGTGGCATACATTCCCAATGAGGATTTCAATAACTCCGCTCCCATACTCATTGAAATGTCTCTCAACCCATGGGGGAGGCACATGAAATTCCCCACCACAATCTAGCCAACTTCGAGCCTTGCCTCGGATATACCACTGAAGGGCAAGCAGTTGGTGGTATACCCATGCCAAACACTTTGGAGGGCCCTCAGTTTCGCCCACAACCATAACCCTTGCATTTTGCGGTGGGAAGAGCCCCTCCTGCTATGGCTGAAAAGGGAAAGGTGGATCATCTAAAGGAAAGGCTCAGGGCCATTGAAGGAGGTGAAGATTATGCCTTTGCTAACCTAGAAGAGTTGTTCCTAGTACCCAATATCATATCCCCTCCCAAGTTCAAGGGGTTGGACTTTGACAAGTACAAGGGGACTACTTGCCCCAAGAACCATCTAAAGATGTATTATCGAAAGATGGAGGCATACGCAAAAGATGAGGAATTGCTGATACATTCCATCCAAGAAAGTCTTACTGGGGTAGCTGTTACCTAGTACACTAACTTGGAACCTTCCCGAGTCCATTCTTGGAAGGACCTAGAGGTTGCCTTCGTTAGGCAGTGTCAGCATAATGTCTTCAGATAGGATGCAACAATAGAACATGTGCAAAAAGGGGGCACGAATCTTTCAAAAGAATACGCCCAAAGATGGAAAGACTTGGCAGCTCAAGTAGCGCCCCCAATAAATAGAGAAAGAGATTATCACAATGATAGTAGACATGTTACCAGTGTTCTACTATGGAAAATGGTGGGTTACACACCTTCAAGCTTTGCGGATTTGCACTTCGCCAGCGAAAGGATCAAAGCGGGTCTGAAAAGAGGCAAATTTAATCATCCCACTTGGACGAATGAGAAAACTGGGGCAAATGAAGAGGGTGAGAATAAGGGAGAAGCCCATGTTATGACTGCCATTCCTATACGGCCAAGTTTCCCATCAACCCAACAATGTCATTACTCAGCCAATAACAAACCTTCTCCTTACCTACTGCCATTTTATCCACAAAGGCCATCCCTAAAATCAACCACAAAGCCTACCTACCGCACTTCCAATGACAAACACCACCTTTAGCACAAACCAAAAACACCAACCAAGAAGTGAATTTTGCAGTGAGAAAGCCTGTAGAATTCACCCCAATTCCAGTGTCCTATGCTGACTTGCTCCCATATCTACTTGATAATTCAATGGTAGCCATAACCCTAGCCGAGGTTCATCAACCTCCATTTCTCCAAGAATACGACTCGAACGCAACGTGTGCTTGTCGCGGAGAAGCCCCGGGGCGTTCCATTGAGCATTGTAGGGCTCTGAAGCGTAAGGTGCAAGGTCTAATTGATATGGGCTGGCTGAAATTTGAGGAGAATCGCGTGTAAATCCTGACATTGACAAGAGATGCCACACATGGGACAATTTTGAAAGCTGTTGTTAGATGTCTCTAATGACTCATCAGGATTTTCAACTTTCACCGGAAGTGGGTGCAAGCCATTGGTCTGTTTGCTCAAGTGACCTGTGCTCTTGAGTTTGGACTTCTAAGATCGTTCAATCAGAGATTACTCGTCCTTCACGTTGATGGGGGTGCCGTAAAACAATGAGTAAAGTTCAAAACAAATAAGTTTCAAAATAAAAAAAAATAAGTTTCAAAATAAAAAATAAAAAAGGCATTTGATTGACTGTGTTTTCAAGACGTTCATGTGACCTCATTCCGGAAAGTCTGTCTTTTTAGAGAGAAGTGAGTTATCAAGAATAGGATGTTGGACAAATAGCCTCAGTTACCTTAAGAAAAAAGGGGGTTGAATTAAGATACAAAGACTATTCCTCAATTAAACTTTCACTCTCTCTTTTCGGATTAACAATGCACCCTTAACATGAATTACTCAAAAGACAATTCATAATAAACTTCTTTAAAGCAAAAGATAAATAACAATAAATAAAAGAAGTTTAAGGGAAGAGAGGAATGCAAGCTTGATTTATACTGGTTCGGCCACTTCCCGTGCCTACGTCCAGTCCTAAAGCAACCCACTTGAGATTTTCCACTCTCTTTGTAAAACTCCTTTTACAAAGTCTAAACCACACAGGGACAACCCTTCCCTTGTGTTCAGGAATCCTCTACAACAAGAGACCCACGGTCTCTTAATCCCTTTTCAGAAATAAGAAGAAGAAATCTCTCTTAAAAGAGATAGATTGTACAATGAAGATCAATCAAAATTCCTTATTGAATATGCAAGTGGTTGACCAAGGAATCTTTTTGAGAGGATAACACATTTCAGTTCAGAAAAACTCTCTTAATCTTTTGAGAGGATAAAACTTTTGGGCAATGAAAACTCTTTTTAATGGCCATTCATAAAAAATTTTGAATAGATGTGACTCTTGGAAATTATTTTCTGAAAATCCCCTCTAGTAATCGATTACAAGACTTGTGCAAACGATTACAGATTTTAAAATTCTCAAAAAAAAAAAAAACTGCTGGTATTCAATTACCATCCATGTGTAATTGATTACACATTATAAATTTTGAATTCAAATTTCTAGTGACTGTTATAAACATTTTCAGCTGCTGGTAATCGATTACCAGAAAGCAAATCTCAATTTGAAATGATAGAATTCTTTGGTCAAACCTCTCGTTTTTCAATTTGGAAACTTCTTCCTAAAGATTCTAGAGATCAACTTGATCATATATCTTGATTTTCTTGGATTCTTGTCTCGAATAAAACTTAGAAGCACTTGATCCTTCGGCATCATCAAAACATCAAAACATCTTGCTTTTACATAGGAGTCATTTGACTTAATCCATCAATTGAAAAAATTCTTCAACTATTTCTCGTCCTTGGAAAATTCTTTTTGCAAGAATCAACTGCTTCTTTCATTCTTCCTCACTACGAGGCTATGAAAACAAGACAACGATTGGTACCTCAAAGCCTTACACTGGGGCAATGAGGGGCATCGTGCATGAGCCTCAAGTGAACCTAGGGGCAGATTAGAAGTTCTCACCCAATAGGTTCCCTCCTACAAGGTCATGACGAAAGACAACGATTGGTACCTCAAAGCCTTACACTGGGGCAATGAGGGGCACCGTGCATGAGCCTCAAGTGAACATAGGGGCCGATCAAAAGTTCTCACCCATCGATGTTTTTAACAAAAAAGGGGGGACAAACCCTAGGATTTCAATGGATTGATCAAACATCAAACAACTCCATTGCCGTCACTCCAAAATGGTCAAGTGACTAAATCAAATAGAACACACACTCTGAGGGAGTTCTCGGAGAGATTTGCAAAAGATAGGATAAGGTTGCATGGACTATCACCTCTTTCAAAAGGACAATCAATATGTGTTTCCCAAAAAAATCAAATCAAAATCAAAATAAAAAAATAGGGAAAGAATGTCATGAACATTGTACAACTTTCCATTACATTGCATTGTTTCATATGAGGTCCGCATTTACCAAATTTCACGACAAAGGTTGCATGCATCTGCATCCCTAAAAATCATGTTAACTGCATAGATTTCCTACATCTAATGTCCAAATCTTGTGGATTTGGGATGACCGACCCTCTCGATGAGTCGATCTCTTGCTTTCTCATAAGGGTGCACCCTTGGGTACTTGTACCTATCACCTTGAGAGGACTACACGTCCTCACCTTCAAAGGACTACGCGTCCTCACCTTAGAGGACTGCACGTCCTCACCTTCAGAGGGCTACACGTCCTCACCTTCAGAGGACTACACGTCCTTGCCTTCGTAGGGCTACATGCCCTCACCTTTAGAGGACTACATGTCCTCGCCATCATAGGGCTACATGCCCTCACCTTCAGAGGACTACACGTCCTCACCTTCAGAGGACTACACGTCCTCACATCAGAGGACTACACGTCCTCACCTTCAGAGGACTACGCGTCCTCACCTTAGAGGACTGCACATCCTCACCTTTAGAGGACTACACGTCCTCACCTTCAGAGGACTACGCGTCCTCACCTTAGAGGACTGCACGTCCTCACCTTCAGAGGGCTACACGCCCTCACCTTCAGAGGACTACACGTCCTCGCCTTCGTAGGGCTACATGCCTTCACCTTTAGAGGACTACATGTCCTCGCCATCATAGGGCTACATGCCCTCACCTTCAAAGGACTACACGTCCTCACCTTCAGAGGACTACACGTCCTCACATCAGAGGACTACACGTCCTCACCTTCAGAGGACTACGCGTCCTCACCTTAGAGGACTGCACGTCCTCACCTTCAGAGGACTACACGTCCTCACATCAGAGGACTACACGTCCTCACCTTCAGAGGATTGCGCGTCCTCACCTTCGTAGGGCTACAGGCCCTTACCTTTAAAGGGCTACACGCCCTCGCCATCAGAGGACTACACGTCCTCACCTTTGTAGGGCTAGACGCCCTCACCATCAGAGGGCTTCACGCCCTCACCATCAGAGGATTGCATGTCCTCACCATCAGAGGACTGCATGTCCTCACCTTCAGAGGGCTGCACGTCCTCACCCTCAGAGGATTGCACGTCCTCACCCTCAGAGGACTGCATGCCCTCACCTTCAGAGGACTACACGTCCTCACCTTCAGAGGACTACACGTCCTCACATCAGAGGACTACACGTCCTCACCTTCAGAGGACTACGCGTCCTCACCTTAGAGGACTGCACGTCCTCACCTTTAGAGGACTACACGTCCTCACATTAGAGGACTACACGTCCTCACCTTCAGAGGACTGCACGTCCTCACCTTCGTAGGGCTATAGGCCCTTACCTTCAAAGGGCTACACGCCCTCGCCATCAGAGGACTACACGTCCTCACCTTCGTAGGGCTACACGCCCTCACCTTCAGAGGGCTTCACGCCCTCGCCATCAGAGGATTGCATGTCCTCATCATCAGAGGACTGCATGTCCTCACCTTCAGAGGACTGCACGTCCTCACCCTCAGAGGACTGCACGTCCTCACCCTCAGAGGACTGCACGCCCTCACCTTTAGAGGGCTACGTGTCCTCATTTTCAGTGTGCTCCACATCCGCACCTTAAGAGAATTTAAGGTCCTCTGTCCTTAAATGCTTAACCGAGACTTGCACTCCCGGTTAAGGGACCAGTAGTTTCCTTTTAACGGTTCCTGGGCCACCCCCTGATATTGGAGGAGGGCCAACTGTGCGAGCACAACCAGAGAGGGAGGCTATCACACAGCTACTATGCATACCGGGGCAAGATTTCACCCGTGCCGCTGCAAAGAGACGAGTGCGGATCATGCGCACCAACATGACCACTCTTACACAGATATAGATGACATTGCTACTTAGCAACATTCTGCCCAGCGACCGCAATGCCAATCTCCCCCTGCAAAAGTATCAGTTGGTCTGTGTCGTCCCGACATGGGTAAGTATGCATATGGTTCAACTGATTTCTGATACCATCTATTGTTTGCAGGGATCGCACCCACAGAGACACCCAGTGGACCTGAAGAAGTCCAACAGGGCCCTGGGGTTTCCAGCTCTGGTTACGGGCCTCTGTCGGCCCTGCAGGGCGCCCGTTCCCCCCAGCAAGTTCATGTCGTCGTGGCATAGGTAAGTATGCACCTCCCCCAACTGATTTCTGATGTCATCTATTGTTTGCAGGGATTGTGCCCGCAAGACACCTAGTGGACCCGAAGAAGGCCAACAGGGTCTTGGAGTTGCCAGCTCTAAATACGGGTCTCTGTCAGTTCTAGGGAGTGCATGTCGCCCCCAGCGAGGTCATCAGGCCCCCCCTACCAATCGAGCTTTCATCAAGAAGTACTGCGCCCCCAGGCAGGCGCAAGGCGAAACACCACATCAGCATTGGGATGGCCGGTAGCGGGCAATAGACACACCGCCACCACCTCTAGAGTTCACCTCAGCTCATCCATAAAAAGGTAAGAGCGTTGCCTACGACACATGGCCGACCCATAGGCGACCAAGTCCAAAGCCAAAGGTAAGCAAAGTACTAGGTCAGTGACCGACAAGCCATCATGCGTCCAGCTCAAGACATTAAAGAAGCGCTACTAGGAGGCAACCTAGTACCTTTTGAATCTATGCTTGTTATTTGATCACTTTTTATAGTAGGACACACCTAGTTGCTCATGATCCTGGGAATTTAAATAAAACAAGCGCAAGCTCGGAAGGTAGTCATACCTCACAAAATATATATATGTATGTTTAGGTAGTGAAAATACCTTAGATATGCATGTATGTAAACAAAAAAACACTTCACAAAATATATATATATATATATATATGTATGTTTAGGTAGAAAGATACCTTAGATATGCATGTATGTAAACAAAAAATACTTCACAAAATATATATATGTATGTTTAGGTAGAAAGATACCTTGGATATGCGTGTATACAGCAAAAATACCTTACAAAACATATATATGTATGTTTAGGTAGCAAGATACCTTGGATATGCATGTATATAGCAAAAATACCTCACAAAAATATACACATGTTTAGGTAGCAAAATACCTCATGAAAAAAAAAGGGAAAAGAAAAAAAAACGAAAAACAAACAAGAAAAAGAAATAAACAAATGATAAAAAGGAAAAAGACAAGAAAAAGAAAAATAAGTTGTCCAGCTGAAAAACCAACATGCTTCTAAAAAGAGATGACTTCCAACTTTTCTTTAAAAAATTCACTGATCGTAACTAGTTTTTGAAAAAAATGTGTATACACCTGAAGGGTGAATGCCGTGAAATTTTCCCGAGTACCCAAAATGGACTAGGATGAATGCACAAATTGGTAAAAGAACATATTTTGGAAACATTGGGTTGACTAAAAATAGAGGAAATGAATCATGAGCCCTAGCATCACATGACCATAAAAATTTGACACTTGAGTGTCCGCATAGGTGCATACATGACCAGTTTTGCATAAAGTTTCCAAATCATCATTTTTGCATTTATGTCATGGAAATAATGTAGGGCATCCCTTTTATCCTTGAACCAAACCAAACCCTGACATGTATCATGTCTAGCCATTCTACAAGCCTTGAGCCAAAATCCTGACTCACCATAAACCTCGACTCAGGGTGAGAATGTCAATCCTTACCCTCGGAAGCAAAAAAGAAAAAAAGGGGGGAAAAGAAGGAAATTCCCAATCAAAAGTGGGAGAAAGCAAAAGGAAAAGAAGGAAATTCCCAATCAAAAGTGGGAGAAAGCAAAAAGAAAAGAAAGGAAATTCCCAATCAAAAGTGGGAGAAAGCAAAAAGAAAAGAAAGGAAATTCCCAATCAAAGAATGGGAGAAAGCAGAAAGAAAAGGAAAGAAATCTCCTGATCAAGGATTGAAAGAAAACAGAAGAAATATGCAGAAAGGTCTTTGGACCAGACAATATCTGAACGTATACAGAATTGTCACCAAATGAACAAAAAAGAAGGAAAGGAAACCATGACCAAAAGTGGTCTTCTCCCTTTGATTACCAACCAAAATCCTGTGCGTTGGTGACTTGCTCGCCTCGCGTCAAACAAAAACAGAAAAAGAAAAAGCCAAAAAAATCAAAAGCCGAAAAATCCACCAAAAGAACCCATCCCCAAGGGAAGTCCTATTGATCCATGATCACGCATGTAATCTTTGATTTGATAGGAAATAATTAGCAAAGTCAAGTCATGACATATCTATGGTTCGAAATTAGGATGAAACACTTACCTGTGCGAGATTGATACACTTTGAGTGGATTTCTTCTATTTTTGTCGAACTCGGTGTTTCCTCTAAATGGTCATTTAGAAACGAAATGCTAACATCCAAAATCTCATTTATGGTTATGGGGGGGGTTTCATCAGCAGACTCTCCTTCCCTGGTAGACGCATTGTTTTTCACAAAAAAAAAGGGGGGGCATATGCTGCTCTAATCAGTTGGAATGTTTGTCTCTTTGCTAAAGCATGTTTGCATTTTAGTGGAGAAAACACCGAGACTTTTTCAAGTCTCACAAGTTATCCAGAACTACGTAGGTCTGAGTTCCTCATTGGAGGATACGTAGGAGCAAAAGCCTCGCTTTTGTCGACCACACCGCTTTCTGTTACCATGACCCAAGAGCTGGTAGCTCGCGGAGACACCTTACGGTTATCAGCACCTGAGGTCATGTGACATGCACCCTTTTGTCATCCAGAGGCGGCGGGCCCGATGACACGCGGAGACACCTTACGGTTATCCGCACCCTTTTGTCATCCAGAGGCGGCGGGCCCGATGACACGCGGAGACAAAATTTGGTCATTCCGCACCCCTTTGCCATTCAGACACAGTCGTGTCCGATGGCTCGCAGAGACAAAATTTGGTCATTCTGCACCCTTTTGTCATCCAGAGGCGGCAAGCCCGATGACATGCGGAGACAAAATTTGGTCATTCCGAACCCCTTTGCCATTCAGACACAGCTGTGTCCGATGGCACGCAGAGACAAAATTTGGTCATTCTGCACCCTTTTGTCATCCAGAGGCGGCGGGCCCGATGACACGCGGAGACACCTTACGGTTATCCGCACCCTTTTGTCATCAAGAGGCGGCGGGCCCGATGACAAGCAGCGGCCAATGTGGTCATTCTGTACCCTTCGTCAATCGCGGCCGACAAGCCCGTTGACACGCGGAGATTTACATCATCTTCCGCACTTACATGATCTGTCATACTGACTTTTGAGTCATGCTGACGGGCGGAAATACCCGAGTGGTTATCCGTATAAACATTCTTTTGCTATCTGTAAGACAGAATGCTTGATAGCATGCAGAGACTGACATAGTCTTCTGCACCTTTTGTTCCCCCGGGAACAACAAGTCATTTGCATGCGGAAATTTTATGGTCACCCGCGACTCTCGTCAACCGAGAGGAACGAAATTAGTGTCTTATCTTTACTTTCCTTTTATTTCCAATAAAAGACAAGTAAAGAGGGGCAACTGTCATACCCTAATTTCGTCCGGGGACCTTTGCTTGATGACATGCGACTTTTCTTTGGTCCTTGTGAGGTGCTTGGCACCCATCATTAGGCAATTTGTGAAATTCCGGGACATGCCGAAAAACAAAAGAAAATATTGATGCACAATCCGTAAGGTTCCGTGACACACCGGAAATCAAATGGAAGCATCGTTGCACAAATAAGTGAGGTTCCGTAACATTCCGTAAGTCAAAAAGGGGATGATTATGTAATCCACAAGGTTCCGTAACATTACGGAAAGAAAACAAGTATCGTTACGAAATTCGTAAGTTTCCGTAACTTTACGAAAAAAGAATCACCAAAAAAAAGGCAGGGGGTGTACTCAGTAAAAATGGGGGTGCAAATAGCAACCAGACCCACTTGGGCCCTCCAGCATATTCCTCCAGAAGGCTGTTGCTTCTGGAGGAAGCAACCCTGCTCGCCTGGGCGAGCTGGGCGGCAAGCACCTCCCCTATTTTGCTATAAATAGGGGAGGAAGTGAGAAGGAAAAGGGTTCAGCCCCTTAGGCACTTCTCTCTCTTTCGAATTTGCTTGGAAAAATTGTTTCCGTGAAGAAAATCTAAGCCGAGGCGCTTCCGAAACGTTTCCGTAACGTTTTCCGTAAGGAATTTCGCGAAGGTTTTCGACCGTTCTTCGACGTTCTTCATTCGTTCTTCATCGTTCTTCGATCTTCAACGGGTAAGTACCTCGAACCAAGATTTTCGATTCATTCTATGTACCCATGGTGGTCCACATTGTGTTTCGTGTATTTTTATTCTCGTTTCATTTACTTTTTTATACCCCCTTTTGACGTGCTTAAACCATTTTATTTAAGTCATTTCTCGCTTAAACTAAAATAAAAATAAATTTCCACCGATCGTTTGAATTGTATTATCCGTTAACTTTGGTTAAAATGAATTCCGACCGTTCGGTCGTGCTGTAACCACGTTGGAAATAAAAAAGAGGTAAGATAACAATATAATAATAAAAAACGTCTTTTAGTAAAATAAAGCGGAAAATCAATCGGACGTTTTCTCTTTGGGATTCCTCATTCTTAATTGAATTGACTAATAACTAAAGTGAAATTAAGGCTAAAATCAACTCGCCTAGTCAAGCTCGTCCATAAAAATAGGTTTTTGAAGTTTGTCATTTCAATTTCTTTCTAAGTAAAATGGATCATTTTTCAAGGTCCAACGCCTTAAAATGATCACTTTTTAAGTAAAAAGAACCACTTGATAAAAAAGAACTACGTAGGTCTGATTTCCTCATCGCAATTGAGGAATACGTAGGAGCAAAGGGAAACACTCTTGTCGACCACAAAAAGAAAAAAATATAAAAAGGGTATAAAGGATATAAAGGCATAAAAAGGGAACATAAAAATCAAGGTCATGTTTGCACATTCGATTAAAAGGCTGCCGTCCCTTGGGACGGACGTGTGGGGTGCTAACACCTTCCCCGTCCGTAAATACAACTCCCGAACCTTTCACTTAAAAGTTCGTAGATCACGTCTTTTCCGGTTTTTCCAACGTTTTCCTCAAATAAACGTTAGTGGCGACTCCGCGCGTATTCCTTTCGTGGAACACTGATGTGCCATCATTTTCTTCTATTTTCTAAACCCTTTTTGCACCATTTTAATTATTGATTGGTCTTAATTGTCAATTAATTAGACAGTTTTATTATTTGGGCTCATTTAGCTAATTTGATGTTTTTAATCTAATTTCAGGAATTAATGAAACATTGGGCTTAATCCGGATTTTGGTTGTGGACTTGAAGAGGGCAAATAAAGCAGCGCTTACCTTAGTTAATTTCTAATTACGAAATTTCGCAATTTTATTTTATGTTGTTCAGTGTTTATTTCGTTTTGGGCCAGAGTATTGTAATAGGACCCAGTGACTTTGAGTGACTCTTTTTAAATAGCTGCCTTGGGATTCGTGCAGGGCATTCTATTCTGCTATGCTATTTTCATTATTCAGAGCTTTGGTTTTAGGTTGTCACGTTTTTCTGTGCCCTTGTTACAGTTTTCGTTCTTAATGCAAATTTCCGTTTTCTGATTTTAATTACGAGTTCATTCTTGCTTCTTCTTCTACTTTCATTTACGTTTCTGTTCATTTACGTTTCTGTTCATTTACGTTCTTGTTCATTTACGTTTCTGCTTCATGTTTCATTTGCGTTTTCTGTTTGAATCCATGGAAGGCTAGATTTTCTGGTGTTGTTTCCTTTTGAGGACGAAGCCCAACTCTCTTTGAGGTTTCGTTTGTAATGTGGTTTCCTGGCAGTTTTCCCTTCACCAGTTATCCCAATTTCGTGAATATTAATCAGTGCACGCTTCGTGTTCGATTAATTGCCTCTGAGCCTAACTTGCGTTCATGCTTAATGGACGAAGGGCTAACTGGTGTATGTGGTGCCTAATCACGTATTGAAAACCCTAAGTTGATTTTCGCTTAGTAAATTGAAATAGGGTTGGATTAAGTGGTTGACTGTTAGGGACGAATTCTCCATAACCCAGGATAAGAGAGTGGCTTCTAAATCAGAGGAAACAACCCGTTTTTAATATTAGTAGTTTCGTATTCCATTTTATTTGTTCTGCTCTTTAATTACCAAACAACCAACCCCCCCCCCCCCCCATCGTTACTGTTACTGCAAGTATATTATGAACATTTGGCTTGTCACTGCTCGTTGGGAAACGACCTAGGATCACTTCCTAGTTACTGCATTTTCATGTTTATTTGATTCGGGTATAGCCTCGATCAAACACGCATCCCGCGAGTCTCGCGTCGCCCTCCCGCCAAAGGGTAGGTTGCGACACCCGGTCACATTGGCGTGATTGGAATTTCAAAATAATGTCTCCTTTAAGTAGAATCCAAAACACCCCTTAGCCCTTTATGTTTTGACAGAGGTATTTGACTCTGAATGTTGCCATTACCTTGCTTCTGAAATCTATATTAAATTTCTTTCAATTTGGCATATAGAACCTTGCGTTTGGATTGACAAGCGTGAACGAGAGAGACCTCTGAGCAACGCAAAGAGGAACTGAAGGAGAGCTCATGATAGGTGAGGGGAGTTTATTATCTTTTGAAATTTTTAATACCATAGTTGGGGGTCAGGGAACCTAACTATGGGGATGTATGTTTGTCCCTGATGCATGTTGGTTTTCAAGAAAAATAATGTTTTTGACTAATGGGATGCGATATATCTATTATTGATGAATAACATTATTGTTTTTATTAGACTTGTGTTGTCTGAAGACCTGGGGAGTGTGAATCTCAGGCATGAACTATATATATATGTGCGGAGTGCGACTTACTGATGATATTTCTATTGATGACATTAATTGATATGAGGTGATGTTGATGTTTATGATGACATTGAGATAAGTTGATGTTGTTATTGAGGATTATGTTAATAGGAGATGATGTTTTCATTGTTGATAATGCCATTGACATGAGATGATGTTGATGTTGAGAATGTTATTGAGCTGAAATGTTGATGATGTTGAAAATGCACTACGATGATGTTATGTTGTGTATGTACATGGGGGGTGCAGTGACCTTGTTGGATATGCCTGGTGGGGGAAATAGAGTGGTTAAAGAGTTTTAAGTATCTCTGGAAGGGGATGGCTTAGAATCTTTAATTCTCCATGGTCAGTGCATTGATGATGCCCATGTTTCATACGTTTTATGTTTTGTATGTACATGGGGGGTGCAGTGACCTTGTTGGATATCCCTGGTGGGGGAAACAAAGTGGTTAAATTGTTTTAAGCATCTCTGGAGGGGGATGGCTTAGAATCTTTAATTATGCACGGTCAGTGCATTGATGGTGCCCATGTTTCATACGTTGTATCTTGTGTATGTACATGGAGGGTGCAGTGACCTTGTTGGATATCCCTGGTGGGGGAAATAGAGTGGTTAAAGAGTTTTAAGCATCTCTAGAGGGGGATGGCTTAGTATCTTTAATTATCTATGGTCAGTGCATTGATGGTGCCCATGTTTCATACGTTGTATTTTGTGTATGTACATGGGGAGTGCAATGACCTTGTTGGATATCCCTGGTGGGGGAAATAGAGTGGTTAAAGAGTTTTAAGCATCTCTAGAGGGGGATGGCTTAGTATCTTTAATTATCCATGGTCAGTGCATTGATGGTGCCCATGTTTCATACGTTGTATGTTGTTTATGTACATGGAGGGTGCAGTGACCTTGTTGGATATGCCTGGTGGGGGAAATAGAGTGGTTAAAGAGTTTTAAGTATCTCTGGAAGGGGATGGCTTAGAATCTTTAATTCTCCATGGTCAGTGCATTGATGATGCCCATGTTTCATACGTTTTATGTTTTGTATGTACATGGGGGGTGCAGTGACCTTGTTGGATATACCTGGTGGGGGAAACAAAGTGGTTAAATTGTTTTAAGCATCTCTGGAGGGGGATGGCTTAGAATCTTTAATTATGCACGGTCAGTGCATTGATGGTGCCCATGTTTCATACGTTGTATCTTGTGTATGTACATGGAGGGTGCAGTGACCTTGTTGGATATCCCTGGTGGGGGAAATAGAGTGGTTAAAAAGTTTTAAGCATCTCTAGAGGGGGATGGCTTAGTATCTTTAATTATCCACGGTCAGTGCATTGATGGTGGTCATGTTTTATACATTGTGTGTTGTGTATGTATATTGAGGGTGCAGTGACCTTGTTGGATATCCCTGGTGGGGGATAGAGTGGTTAAAGAGTCTTAAGCATCTCTAGAGGGGGATGGCTTAGTATCTTTAATTATCCACGGTCAGTGCATTGATGGTGCTCATGTTTCATACGTTGTATGTTGTGTATGTACATGGGGGGTGCAGTGACCTTGTTGGATATCCCTAGTGGGGGAAATAGAGTGATTAAAGAGTTTTAAGCATCTCTAGAGGGGGATTGCTTAGTATCTTTAATTATCCACGGTCAGTGCATTGGTGGTGCCCATGTTTCATACGTTGTATGTTGTGTATGTACATGGGGGGTGCAGTGACCTTGTTGGAATCTCTAGAGGGGGATGACTTAGTATCTTTAATTATCCACGGTCAGTGCATTGATGGTTCCCATGTTTGATACGTTGTATGTTGTGTATGTACATGGGGGGTGTAGTGACCTAGTTGGATATCCCTAGTGGGGGAAATAAAGTGATTAAAGAGTTTTAAGCATCTCTAGAGGGGGATTGCATAGTATCTTTAATTATCCACGGTCAGTGCATTGGTGGTGCCCATGTTTCATACGTTGTATGTTGTGTATGTACATGGGGGGTGCAGTGACCTTGTTGGATATCCCTGGTGGGGGAAATAGAGTGGTTAAAGAGTTTTAAGCATCTCTGGAGGGGGATGGCTTAGTATCTTTAATTATCCACGGTCAGTGCATTGATGGTGCCTATGTTTCTTACTTCATATGACATGGAAATAGTATAAACTGTGTTAGTATGTACTTGTAGTTTCTCGTGAGGAGGAATACTTGTACTTGGGGGCATGTCACTCGGTTTAGAACTCACTTGAGACTTAGGCTGATCACCGTTGGGGGGGGGGGGGAGTTACTTGTGCACGACAGGGTGACCTCGACACTTATTTCCTTGTTTTCTTAAGTGAGAGTGTCGTGTGGACACGCTTAGGCAATTTCCTTGGGGATGGTACCATATTGCATTTGAGAGTTGAGGTCAGATGTATGCATCATACTGAGCTTGATTGATTGGAACTATGGACTGATGATGACTATTTGTTGAGTGTGTGTTGGACTAGTGAATGTTTATGTAAGCTTATGATATTTGTTAATATTTTCTTACTAATTGTGGTTATTTGATCTTTGTATTAATTTCTTTTATAATAAACTCAACCCTTACAATTTTGTACCGTGTGGTTGGTACCTGTGATGATCGCGAACCTTTGTTCGTGGGAGCAGAATGACAGCAGTAAAGTACGAGAAGTGAGATTCTTTTTTGGAACCGCCGAGCCAACGTGATGATGTTGGGATTATTTTGGGAGAGAGTTGTGTTTTGTTAATCAACTCCTCCGTAGCTGGTTACATAATTATTTTGTTGAATTGAGGATGTAAATCACAAATTTAATTATATGTATGAACAATTTACTTTCCATTATGTGAAGGATCTGTACTGAGTTACTATACCTACATATATATTTATTCACTTAAGTAATGGTGCGTTGTTTGGTTAATGTATATCGAGAAAAAAAATTACTTTCATTTTTCATAAGCAAATTAATGGAGTTTTCATTTTAAAAATTGAAATTCTCGCGGTTTAGAGTGGTGATATCGTAGCGACGAGGCGGGTCGTTACACTCATCATTAAAAGGACCAAATAAAATTCAAGTAGAATTACATAATTTTAAACCTCAAGTAGTTATTGGATCCATATACCTGGAAGGAAATTCAATAAGTGTAAAGACAGAGCAACAGTAGTCATGACCATGCAATTATTCAAGCTTCAATATTAAACATTTGCAATTGCATACCCTTCTCGCACTAATTTTCTTCTCTTGTTCTTAAATAGAGATGTCAGCTACTTTCAAATTTCTCCACTAATTGAGGGGACAATGAACTAGAACAATAAACTACCTCAAAAACAGAACAAGAAGTAGTAGAGTTTACTACCTTATTATAAGAAAATTCAACATAGGTAGGCGTTCCTCCCAAGTTTTCAAATTCTTACCTACCAAGCACCATAGAAGTTGAGATAAAGTTCGATTTACCAGAACGACAGACATAGAACATGGGCTCCAACTTTCTCTAACCCATCCTTTTTCCATTAAGCTCTCCACTTGTCTTTGGCTATCTTTTGTCTCTTTCGGATTACTTCTATATACTGGCCTATTTGGTAAGGAAACTCTCGGCATGAGATCAATTTGGTGATCTATCCCTCTCAAAGGAGGCAACCCATGAGGGGGTTCATTGAGGAAGACATCCCCAGACTTTTTCAATAATTCTTCGACACATAAAGCAAAAGAACTAGCAATAGAAGACAAACAGTAATCATGAGGCATTAGTAAATATAGGTTGCCTAGCTAGCATCACTCTCTTCTGCTCTTTTTCTCTCATGAACAAGCTCTGCGGTTTTCTCTCCTCTAGATTTTCATCTTTTTTTTTTTATAGTTTCACTCTTTTTTTTATCTCTACTATTTTCTTTCTTTTCTCTCCTTTCATACTCTCTCTTTTCATTAATTTTGTTTTTCTCTTCTTTTCTCTCTTTTTCTCTTTTCACTCTCATTTTTATTTGATCCTCACAAACCTCACTTGGAGACAAAGGTGTGAGGGAAACCTTTTTCCTTTTATGTACCAATGAAAATTTGTTTGTGGCACCATTATGGAATATATCCCTATCATAATGCCAAGGCTTTCCAAGTTAGAGATGGCTAGCCTCCATAGGGACTACATCAAACAGTATCTCATCAACATATTTTCCAATGAAGAAGCATATCAAAACTTGTTTGTGACACCATTGTAGTTTGTAAGGCCTTGGGTGAGGGGAAGTTTTCAAAGCAAGCTTTTCAATCAGTCTTTGGCTAGCTATGATGTAGCTCCATGTGGAGCTGATAGGCCTTGGATCTTCTTCATTAATGGAGTCCTTTGATTCTTGAAGATGAATGGCAGTGGAATGGGGAAGGAAGACAGATGATTAGAGACGCCACTTCAAGGAGAAAATGAGTCAAGAAAAAGATCACTACCACAGGAAGCCATGGATAAGAGCTTGAAGGTAGGAGAAGATGAGTGGAGGGAGAGGGAGAGAAAGAGCACAAAATTTTGTACTTCAAATGAGGTATGAACTTTGAAGTGTAATTCTCAAATGATCAAAGTTAAAAAAATGCACACACATGGCCTCAATTTATAGCCAAAGTGTCACACAAAATTGGTGGGAAATTTGAATTTCTATTCAAATTTCACTTGATTTTGAAATTGAATTCGTGGAGCCAAATTTTGGAGCCAAAATTTCACTAATTATGATTAGTGAAATTAGCTATGGTTCAGCCCACTAATCCAATATCAAGTCCAAGATTCTCCACTAAGTGTGATTAGGTGTCATAAGGCATGTAAAGCATGAAGGACATGCACAAAGTGTGACTATATGATGTGGCAATGAGGTGTAGCAAGCAAATGCTCACCTCCCCCTCTAAAATTTAATTGCATTGGGCTTCTCCAAATTCAATTAAATTTATTTCCCAACTCACACACCAAATATTCAATTAATGCATGTGAAATTACAAAACTACCCCTAATACAAAAACAAGTCTAGGTGCCCTCCAATACAAGGGCTAAAAATCCTACATTTCAAGGGTACCCAACATACATTATGGAGCCCTAAATACAAGGCCCAAAAATCATAAAACCTTAATCTAATATGTACAATGATAAGTGGGCTCAAACTTAGCCCATGGGCCCGAAATCTACCCTAAGGCTCATGAGAACCCTAAGGCCTTCTCTTGCATCTTTGGCACAATCTTCTTGGAGTCTTCTATCCAATTCACTTAGGGGTAGGATTGCATCATATCCCCCCCCCCTTAAAAGGATTTGACCTAGAATCCAGAGGTTCTTGAAACTCTGGGCTTCTTGGTTCAACACCTGCAAAAAAGAATAAAAACATATATATTAGTGGTGTTTGGTATGCTGGATTAAGGTAAGGTCTGAAAACCCATTTCTTGGGCATCTTCATAAGAGGGAACATGGTTCATCCCCAACTCAATGAGTGGTGCTACACGTATAGAAAAATATGGGACAAACCTTTTGTAAAAGTTTGTTAAGTCATGGAAGTCCCAAATTTTCCTTATACTTTGTGGAGTGGGCCACTTAGAAATGACCTTTATTCTCTTAGGGTTCGTGGGAAACCCTTGATCACCATTTACAAAATTACGGAAAGTAATGCAATAAAGAGTACCTTTTTTATATTTTCATGTTGATTACTCCTACCAAAAAGTATGATAAACCTAAGGTGTCCTATATGAGCACCTAGGTTTGTAATGAAACAAAAAATAAGAACAAACCTACCTAATGAGTCCCTATGTATATGAATCATGAAGATGTTGGATGCATGAGTGATTTTTCAAAAGAGGGTTGCACCACTCAACACATTCATCATACCACCTATCAAAGGGATTTGGTGCCTCACAATACCTATTTTAGGCACCAACAAAACACAAGGATTTAAGCTTTTACGACCCAAACCCTCATCCAACAACTTCTTTAGTTGAGGAATAATCTCAAGCCCAAGAGGTGTGGCAGTGCTAACAAGTATCTTTTTACAAAGGAGAAGATGTCGAGGTTGTCTAAGAGTGGAAATTTCTTTAATGTTTGTCTTTATTGCAAAATGACTTTCCTTCTTAGCTAACCTCTTGGAGGAGACACTTACCTCCTTACACTCCTCCTTAACCATTAAAGGTTTTCCTTCTTCTTGGGGGTAGATTTCTTCACTAGATTCTTCCCCTTTTGCTTCTTCATTTTCACTAGAGGAAGGTGAAGTAGTAGCCTCATCTTGACTACTATAAATGTCTTGGCCCCTCATAATCATGGTTTTCTTGGCGAGGCATTAAGAAGTAATGTGTCCTCTTCCAAGACATTTAAAGCACTTTATAGAGCTAGTATTCTCTTGCATACTAGCCTTAAGGGGTTGCTTTTCTATTGTCTTCCCCTTATCATCTTTGGGCTTAGAAGGTGCTGCCCCTAAGATGCCTTGACCTTGGTCTTTCTTTGGATAAGAGTGAGGGCCATAATATTTTGAAGTTGACTTCCTTTTAAATTGTTGCTCTACCCTTATTTCCCAATCTAAGTAAACCTCTACATTGTCCTTCCCATGGATGTATGGGAGGATAATGTTGGCCTCTTGAGGCTTTCTTTCCTTTTCTCTCCTATGGGAGTAAGGCCTAAGATGTGACATATGCCTTCCTTCATAATAGTCACGAAGTTCATCACTTAGGCTCTTGCAAGGGTCATGACCACTATAGGAGGCATGTTTTTCTTTTCTTAATTCTTTTAGTATTTTCCTTCTTTCTTATTCCCTTATTTGTTCCCTCTCATCTTGATTTATTTCTACCCTCTCTTTTAATTTTTCTTTTCTTTCTATTTTTTCTTTCCATAACTTGAGGGAACTCAACTCATCTAATATTTTAGATAGAGGGTCCTTATGACTAGTACCCTCGCCATTAACACTAGATGAATGATGAATCACGTTGGTTCCTATGTTGTAGTTTTTTCTTGTTGGGGGTTTGAAAAAAATGTCAAAGTTAGGGTTCCAAAAGAACACAAGATAAGCGTGATAAGCAAGAAGAAAGTATTATGCAATAACAAGGTAAGCTAGGTGTGACTAGTAAAGAAAATAATCTATGAAAGTAAGCACGAAATTAAAGTGAGAATTATAAACTAGGTGGTTCCTAAGAGTGTTTGGATGACTAGTATCCTCACCATTAACAGTAGATGAATGATGACTCATGTTGGTTCCTAGGTCGTGGTTCTTTCTTGTTGGGGGTTTGCAAAAGGTAAAAGCTAGGGTTCAAAAGAACTCAAGATAAGCATGATAAGCAAGAAGAAAGTATTATGTAATAACAAGATAAAATAGGCATGACTAGTGATGCAATACTACCCCTCAAGGGCATTGGATAGAAGACTCCAAGAAGATTGGGTTAGAGATGCAAGAGAAGGGCCCCCCTAAGGTTCTCATGATCCATAGGGTAGATTTCAGACCCATGGGCTAAGTATGAGCCCCCTTATCTTTATACATATTAGATTAAGGTTTCATTATTTTTGGGCCTTGTATTTAGGGCTCCATAATATAGTCAGGGTACATTAGAAAAGTAGGATTTTTCAGCCCTTGTATTTTAGGGCACCTAGACTAGTTTTTGTATTAGGGGTAGTTTTGTAATTTCACATGCATTAAGTGAATATTTGATATGTGTGCTGGAAAATAAATTTAATTGAATTTGGAGAAGCCTAATCCAATTAAATTTCAGAGGGGGAGGTGAACATTTGCTTGCTACACCCCATTGCCACATCATATAGTCACACTTTGTGCATGTCCTTCATGCTTTACATGCCTCATGATTCCTAAGTATACTTAGTGGAGAATCTTGGACTTGATCTTCGATTAGTGGGCTAAACCATAACTAAAATTCACTAATGATAATTAGTGAAATTTTGGCTCCACAAATTCAATTTCAAATTCAAGTGAAATTTGAATAGAAACTCAAATTTCCCTCTTTTGTGTGACACTTAGGCTATAAATAGAGGCCATATGTGTGCATTTTTTCAACTTTGATCATTTGAGAATTACATTTAAATGTTCAGACCTCATTTGAGCACAAAATTTCGTGCTCCTTCTCTCCTTCTCCTTCCCCTCATATTCTCCTCCTTCAAGCTCGTATTCATGGCTTCCTATGATGCTGAGTTTCTTTTTGACTCATCTTCTCCTTGAAGTGGCATCTCCAATCATCTTTCTTCCTTCTTCATTCCGCTGCCATTAAACTTCAAGAAGCAAAAGACTCCATTGATGAAGAAGATCCAAGCCCTACAATCTCCACAATCATCATTGTATTTTTTCTTTCCATCACTTGAGGGAACTCAACTCATCTAAGAAGATTCTAGATAGCGGGTCCTTATGACTAGTATCCTCACCATTAACACTAGATGAATGATGACTCATGTTGGTACTTAAGTCGTAGTTCTTTCTTGTTGGGGGTTTGCAAAAGGTAAAAGCTAGGGTTCAAAAGAACTCAAGATAAGCATGATAAGCAAGAAGAAAGTATTATGTAATAACAAGATAAACTAGGCGTGACTAGTAAAGAAAATAAGCTATGAAAGTAAGCAAGAAATTAAAGTGCAAGAAATGTAAACTAGGCGGATCCTAAGAGTGTTTGGATGACCACATTTAAGGTTCCCAACAAAACACTCACTGTCCTAAGGGAAAATTGCCTAAAATTATTACACACAAATGGAAGTTTGCTAACCTATTGGAGGCTCCCAACAAACTTCCAATTAAAGGCCTTGTTGTTACAAAATTTGAAAGAAATGAAGGTAAGTAAATTGCCAATTACAAAATAGTCATCAATTTTGGTTGTGCTCTCTTTAGTGATTCACTCAATTTGGAGTGCTTCTTAGTCTCATAGCTCTTAAAGTGGTTGGCCCCTTGCTTCTTGACTCAAATTCTTCAAGGGATGGCACTAACCCTCCTTTCCAATTCCGTATATGGCAACTCACAAACAATGAAACAAAGAGACAACAATAACCAAAGACCAAAACATGAAATTAAAGTTAAACCAATAGAGTTTTAACAAGACAAATTTGCAAGGATTAGTCAACAATTAAAGCAATAAAAAGCACACAAAAGCAAGCTAGGACTCAAAGAGAAACCTAGGATGACTCTATAGTAGAGTAAAAAAAACTAAAAAAAATAAGACTCAAGAAACCTCCTGTTTTGGCACTTGTTTTCACACTAATTTTCAATTGAAATTTCATAACTAAGATTGGTATAAAATTGGCATCAATTATAGAACAAATTTCGAGCCAAAACAGCAAGCACACTTCCCTTTCACTTGTTTATTCTCAAATTTCTTGAATAAAAAAATTCAAGAGAGCTTAAGACTTATTTTGATTCACAAATCCAGCCACAACTCAGCACCACAACTCAATTTCTTCATAGGCCTCATATAGGAAGCTTAGAAAACAAAACAAAGTTCAACAACAAGACTACTTCTAGGAATTGATTTAGAACATGTTATAAACTAAATAACATGCATGAATTAGACTCAAAATTCAAAAGATAGGATAAGAATGACAAGAATACAAGAAAAAATGTATCTAAAATTCAGTAAAAAAAATCAAAATTCATCACAAACTTAGAACATAATGTGACAATTATTATGACTAAACATGACTCTAAAACAACATGGATTAAGTAATTCACACTAAGATTTTTGTGTTCTTTTTCTAATCAATATTTTGGAAGAAAATTTGGATCTAAAGGTTCAGCACAAGAAGATTATAACTGAAAAATGATAGAACCTAAAATCAACACAAAAACATGATTCAAGAGTAGATCTATAAAATTTAAACCATAGAAATGCAAAAACAAGTGTAGATCTAAGATTTAATCGGTTTATTTTTTTGAATCTACTCTAAACAGCAACAAAACACAAGAAAATGGAGGATATACATGGAGAATAAGATGAAGAATAAGGAATTAAAGTGAATTGATTGAACAAAAAGATAGAGGAAGCAAGAGAACATCACCTAGATGAAGATGCTTTGATACCACCTGATGTAGCTCCATGTGGAGCTTGTAGGCCTTGGATCTTCTTCATCAATGGATTCCTTTGATTCTTGAAGATGAATGGTAGTGGAATGGAGAAGGAAGAAAGATGATTGGAGATGCCACTTCAAGGAGAAGATGAGTCAAGAGAAAGCTCACCACCATAGGAAGCCATGGATAAGAGCTTGAAGGTAGGGGAAGATGAGTGGAGGGAGAGGGAGAGAAGGAGCACAAAATTTTGTGCCTCAAATGAGGTATGAACTTTGAAGTGTAATTATCAAATGATCAAAGTCTAAAAAATGCACACACATGACCTCTATTTATAGCCCTTGTCACAAAATTGGTGGGAAATTTGAATTTCTATTCAAAATTCACTTGAATTTGAAATTGAATTTGTGGAGCCAAAATTTTAATAATTATGATTAGTGAATTTTAGCTATGTTTTAGCCCACTAATCCAAGATCAAGTCCAAGATTTTCCACTAAGTATGCTTAGGTGTCATGAGGCAGGTAAAGCGTGAAGGACATGCACAAAGTGCGACTATATGATGTGGTAATGGAGTGTAACAAGCAAATTTTCACATCCAGCTCTAAAGTTTAATTGGATTGGGCTGCTCCCAATTCAATTAAATTTATTTCCCAACACACACATCAAATATTCACTTAATGCATGTGAAATTACAAAACTACCCCTAGTACAAAAACTAGTCTAGGTGCCCTAAAATACAAGGGTTGAAAAATCTTACATTTCTAGGGTACCCTACCTACTTTATGAAGCCCAAAATACAAGGCCCAAAAATATTAAAACCTTAAACTAATATGTACAAAGATAAGTGGGATCATACGTAGCCCATGAGCCCAAAATCTACCATAATGCTCATGAGAACCCTAGGGCCTTCTCTTGTATCTCTGGCCAAATCTTCTTGGAGTCTTCAATCCAATTCTTCAATCCAATTCCCTTGGGGGTAGGATTGCATCATTCCATCCCCCTTGAAAAGGATTTGACCTCAAATCTAGAAGATCTTGAAACTCTGGGCTTCTTCCCTCAACACCTATATAAAGAATAAAAACATATATATTAGTGGTGTTTGGTATGTTGGAGTAAGGTAAGGTCTCAAAAACCATTTCCTGGGCATCTTCCCATGTGGGAACATGGTTCCTCCCCAACTCAATGAGTGGTGCTACAAGTATAGAAAAATATGGGACAAACCTTTTGTAAATGTTTGTTAAGTCATGGAAGCCCCAAATTTTCCTTATACTTTGTGGAGTGGGCCACTTGGAAATGGCCTTTATTCTCTTAGGGTTTGTGGGAAACCCTTGATCATCATTTACAAAATTAAGGAAAGTAATGCAATAAAGCGTACCTTTTTTATATTTTCATGTTGATTACTCCTACCAAAAAGTATGACAAACCTAAGGTGTCCCATATAAGCACCTAGGTTTGTATTGAAACAAAAAATAAGAACAAGCCTACCTAATGAGTCCCTATGTATGTGAATCATGAAGATGTTGGATTCATAGGTGATTTTACAAAAGAGGGTTGCACCACTCAACACATTCATCATACCACTTATCATAGCGATTTGGTGCCTCATAATACCTATTTTGGGAACCAACAAGGAATAAGGATTTAAGCATTTATGAACCAAACCCTCATCTAAGAACTCCTTTACTTGAGGAATAATCTCAAGCCCAAGAAGTATGGCAGTGCTAACAAGTATCTTGTTACAAAGGAGAAGATGTGGAGGTTGTCTAAGAGGGGAAGTTTATTTAATGCTTGTCTTTATTGCAAAATGACTATCCTTCTTAACTAACCTCTTGGAGGAGACACTTACCTCCTTACACTCCTCCTTAACCATTAAAGGTTGTTCTTCTTCTTGGGGGTAGATTTCTTCACTAGATTCTTCCCCTTTTGCTTCTTCACTTTTACTAGAGGAAGGTGAAGTAGTAGCCTCATCTTGGCTACTATAAATGTCTTGGCCCCTCATAATCATGGTTTTCTTGGTGGGGCATTGATAAGTAATGTGTCCTCTTCCAAGATATTTAAGCACTTTATAGAGCTAGTCTTCTCTTGCATACTAGCCTTAAGGGGTTGCTTTTCTATTGTCTTCCCCTTATCATCTTGGGGCTTAGAAAGTGTCGCCCCTAAGATGCCTTGACCTTGGTTTTTCTTTGGATAGGAGTGAGGGTCATAAGATTTTGAAGTAAACTTCCTTTTAAGTTGTTACTCTATCCTTATTTCCCAATCTAAGTAAGCCTCTACATTGTCCTTCCCATGGAATTATGGGAGGTTAATCTTAGCCTCTTGAGGCTTTCTTTCCTTTTCTCTCCTATGGGAGTGAGGTCTTAGATGTGACCTATGCCTTCCTTTGTAATAGTCACGAAGTTCTTCACTTAGGCTCTTGCAAGGGTCATGACTGCTATAGGAGGCATATTTTTCTTTTCTTAATTCTTTTAGTATTTTCCTTCTTTCTTCTTCCCTTATTTGTTCCCTCTCATCTTGATTTATTTTTACCTTTTCTTTTTCTTTTTCTTTTTCTTTTCTTTCCAGTTTTTATTCCCATAACTCGAGGGAACTCAACTCGCCATTAACACTAGATAAATGATGACTCATGTTGGTTCCTAAGTTGTGGTTCTTTCTTGTTAGGGGTTTGCAAAAGGTAAAAGCTACGGTTCAAAAGAACTCAAGATAAGCGTGATAAGAAAGAAGAAAGTATTATGTCATAAAAAGATAAACTAGGCATGACTAGTAAAGAAAATAAGCTATGGAAGTAAGCAAAAAATTAAAGTGCATGAAATGTAAACAAAGTTCAACAACAAGACTACTTCTAGGAATTGATTTAGAACATGTTATAAACTAAATAACATGCATGAATTAGACTCAAAATTCAAAAGATTGGCCAAGAAGGACAAGAATACATGAACAAATGTATCTAGAATTCAATCAACAAAATCAAAATTCAATACAAACTTAGAACATAGTGTGACGATTATTATGACTAAACAGGACTCTAAGACAACATGGATTAAGTCATTTACACTTTGATTTTTGTGTTTTTTTTTCTAATCAATATTTTGGAAGAAAATATAGATCTAAAGGTTCAGCACAAGAAGATTATGACTGAAAAATGATAGAATCTAAAATCAACACAAAAACGTGATTCAAGAGTAGATCTATAAAATTTGAACCATTGAAATGCAAGAACAAATGTACATCTAAGATTTAATCGGTTTATTTTTTTGAATCTAATCTAAACAACACCAAACCACATGTAAATGGAGGATATACATGGAGAATAACATGAAGAACAAAGAACTAAAGTGAATTGACCGAACAAAAAGATAGAGGAAGCACAAGAACAACACCAGGATGAAGATCAAAAAATTATTAGTAGAAAACTCCTTGCACAAAGATTCATTAGTAGATCCAAAAATTATATCATCAACATAAATTTGTACCAACAAGATATCATTATCCTTCTTTTTTATGAATAAGGTGGTATCTACTTTCCCTCGAGTGAAATTCTTTTCTAATAGGAATTTACTTAATCTTTCATACCAAGCCCCAGGTGCTTGTTTTAAGCCATAAAGTGCATTCTTTAATCTATAGACATGGTCTAATTTTTGTGAGTCTTCAAACCCAGGAGGTTGTTCCACATATACCTCCTCTTGAATTAGACCATTTAAGAAAGCACTCTTGACATCCATTTGATATAGTTTAAAATTCATAATAGATGCATATGCTAATAGCATCCTAATGGCTTCTAATCTAGCTACAGGTGCAAAAGTTTCTTCATAGTCTATACCTTATTCTTGGTTATATCCTTTTGCTAGAAGTTGATGTAAGCTCCGTTGGAGCTTGTAGGCCTAGGATCTTCTTCATCAATGGATTCCTATGGAGGATTGCATCACAAGTCTAGCTTGATTTAATCCCTATTTCTCTCCCCCTTTGGCATCAACAAAAAGCCAAAGTGCGTAACAAGTATAAGAGAAACATATACTATTAATCATTCACAAGGCATACATTGAAGAATATAAACCAATCATGAAGCAAGAAACATGACTAGATCAAATATATAGAAAAATCACATAGTTAGATAACATAATTCATAATTTTTCAAACACACCATGCAAATAAAGAATTACTAAATTGTTCAAATGTCATAATAATATAGATTATTTGGATAAGTCACCGGCATCTATCAGTCCTAATTCTCTTCTAATGTTGTAGAAGGTATCTTTACTTAGTGGTTTTGTGAAAATGTCTGCAAGTTGATTTTTAGTATCTACAAATTCTAAAATAACATCACCTTTTAGAACATGATCTCTAATAAAATGATGCCTAATTTCTATATTCTTGGTTCTAGAGTGAAGAACTGGATTTTTAGATATGTTTATGGCACTTGTTTTATCACATTTTATGGGAATGTGATCTAATACTATTCCATAATCAGATAGTTGCTGTTTCATCCACAAAATCTATGCACAACAACTACCAGCAGAAATATATTATGCTTCTGCTGTGGATAATGCTACACTATTTTGTTTCTTGCTATTCCAAGAAACAAGTGCAGACCCTATGAATTGACATGTGCCACTAGTACTTTTCCTATCTGTTTTTGATCCAGCAAAATCTGAATCTGAGTATCCTACTAGATTGCATAAAGAATTCTTAGGGTACCATAATCCTAAATTAATTGTGCCTAATAGATATCTTATGATTCTTTTTACCGCCATTAAATGTGAAAACTTTGTATTTGATTGAAATCTTGCACACATGCATACACTAAACATAATATATGGCCTACTTGCAGATAAGTAAAGTAGAGATCCAATCATACCTCTGTATTGCTTTGGATCAACAGGTTGACCGGATTCATCTTTGTCAAGATAACAACTGGGGTTCATAGGAGTAGCCAAGTGTTTTGAGTTTTCCATTCCAAATCTCTTAATGAGTTCTTTGCAATACTTTGCTTGGTTGACAAAGATTTCATCATTTGTTTGTTTGATTTGTAGTCCAAGAAAGTAATTTAACTCACCCATCATGGACATCTCAAGCTCACTTTGCATATCAATAGAAAACTCCTTGCACAAAGATTCATTAGTAGATCCAAAAATTATATCATCAACATAAATTTGTACCAACAAGATATCATTATTCTTCTTTTTTATGAATAAGGTGGTATCTACTTTCCCTCAAGTGAAATTCTTTTCTAATAGGAATTTACTTATTTCATACCAAGCCCTAGGTGCTTGTTTTAAGCCATAAAGTGCCTTCTTTAATCTATAGACATGGTCTAATTTTTGTGAGTCTTCAAACCGAGGAGGTTGTTCCACATATACCTCCTCTTGAATTAGACCATTTAAGAAAGCACTCTTGACATCCATTTGATATAGTTTAAAATTAATAATAGATGCATATGCTAATAGCATCCTAATGGCTGCTAATCTAGCTACAGGTGCAAAAGTTTATTCGTAGTCTATACCTTCTTCTTGGTTATATCCTTTTGCTACAAGTCTAGCTTTATTTCTAATTACTATTCCATTTTCATCCAATTTATTTCTAAATACCCACTTAGTTCCTATGATTGGATAATCTAAAGGTTTTTCTACTAATTCCCACACATCATTTCTTTCAAATTGATTTAATTCTTCTTGCATAGCTACTATCCAATGGTCATCTATAATAGCTTCCTTAAAGTTTTTAGGTTCTATTAATGAAACTAATGCCGTATTATTGCATAAATCTTTGAGAGAGTATCTAGTTGTTACCCATTTTGAGATATCACCGATGATGTTGTCAAGAGGATGATTTCTTGGAGTTTTCCATTCTTTGGGAAGATTATCATTTTCTTGTGTTGTGTCAACTTGATCATCCTTGTTTTCATCATCTCTCTTTCTTTTTAGATTTCTTTCTTCATTTTGTGTATCTTCCAAAGAATCTGCAATATCATCAAGAAACTCCTTTCTCGGAGAGGTAATATTAGTTTCATCAAAAGTAACATGTATTGATTCCTCAATTGTCATGGTTATTTTGTTGTATATTCTAAATGCTTTACTATGTAAGGAATACCCAAGGAAGATACTTTCATCTGCCTTAGCATCAAACTTTCCTAGGCTTTCTTTACCATTGTTTAGAACAAAACATTTACATCCAAAGACATGTAAATGAGCAATGTTTGGTTTTCTATTGTTAAAAAGTTTATATGGGGTTTTCTTAAGAATGGGTCTGATTAAGGCTCTGTTCATAATATAACATGCGGTGTTAACCACTTCTGCCCAAAAGTATTTTGGAAGAGGTGTGTCATTTAAAAGAGTTCTAGCAATTTCTTCTAGGGCTCTACTTTTCCTTTCTACTACTCCATTTTGTTGGGGTGTCCTAGGTGCATAAAAGTTGTGTTCTATGCCATATTCATCACAAAACATTTCAAAATCATTGTTTTCAAATTCACCTCCATGATCACTTCTGATGGAGATAATTTTGAGATTCTTTTTGTTTTGAATGACTTTGGCAAGTCTTCTAAATGCATGAAATGCATCATTTTTATGAGTAAGAAATAATGTCCAAGTATACCAAGAATAGTCATCAACAATTACTAATGCATAGTAACTTCCACCAAAACTCATGACCCTAGATGGTCCAAACAAATCCAAGTGTAATAATTGCAATGGTTGAGTGGTGGAAACAAAAATTTTAGATTTAAAAGATACTTTTGTTTGTTTACCATTTTGGCATGCATCACATAACTTATCTTTTTCAAATTTTAATTTAGGTAAACCAATAACTAGATATTTTGAAATTAATCTATTTAGATGATCCATGTTAATATGAGCAATTCTCTTATGCCATAACCATGGATCACAATCTTTACTTAGAAAGCATCTATCATTTTCAGATTTTTGTTTTAAATCAATCATGTAGACATTATTTTCTCTGAAACCTATATGTTCAATATTTTTATCATGCTCATCCTTAATAACACATTTTTCAGAATCAAAAGATACTTTATATCCTCTATCACATAATTGACTAACACTTAATAGACTATGCTTCAAACCTTCTACAAGTAAAACATTTTCAATAGGAGTAGAAGAACTCATACCTATTTTATCGACTCCAATAATTTTGCCTTTGTGGTTGTCGCCATATGTAACGTGTCCACTTTTCTTGGGGGAAATGGTTGTGAATTTGGATACATCTCCCATCATATGTTTGGAACATCCACTGTCGATGCACCACTTCTTCCTTACAGATTTTTCTTCGTTGTTATCATGAGATTTTGTCATGAGACAAAAGTTGACTTGGTCTTCATCATGATCTTGGAATAACCTGTTCCTGAAAATACTTTTGAAAGACAAAGAATCTAAAGAGGCCATTAATCTTGAAGAGGTTAAACTTTCTACAAGAAACCTATCTGATACCACTTGTTGGATCAAGTGGCCTCAGAATAATTAAGAAGGGGGGTTGAATTAATTATTCCTAAACCTTTACTAATTAAAAATTTACTCTTCTAAGGCTTTTACTATGTTGTTAAGTAAATAAAGGATATAAAAGAAACTTAACCAAAAGTAAAAGCGGAAATTAAAATGCACAGCGGAAATTAAAAGAGTAGGGAAGAAGGAGACAAACATACAAGAGTTTTTATACTGGTTCGGCAACAACCTGTGCCTACATCCAGTCTCCAAGCAACTTGCGGTCCTTGATATTTCTTTTCAACCTTGTAAAATTCCTTTACAAGCAAAGATCCACAAGGGATGTACCCTCCCTTGTCCTCTTTGAACAACCTAGTGGATGTACCCTCCACTAGAACTAATCCACAAGAGATATACCCTCTCTTGTTCTCACTCAACAACCCAAGTAGATGTACCCTCTAGTTGTACCACAAAGGATGTACCCTCCAATGTGTTAAGACAAAGTTCTCAGGCGGTTAAACCTTTGAAACTTTGTGAATGGGGATACAAAAGAATTCTCAGGCGATTAGTCCTTTGAAATCTTTTGTATATGGGAAAGGGAAGAATCAAAAGAATTCTTAGACTGTGTCGTTTTGAATTCTTTGACAAGGGAGAAGAGAGACACAAAAGAATTCAGGCGGTTAGTCCTTTATTCTTTTGGAAAAAGGAGAAGAGAGACACAAAAAGAATTCAGGCGGTTAGTCCTTGGCGAATTCTTTTTGGCAAAGGGAGAAGAGAATGAAAAGGATGAATAGCATAAGTTTTCAAGGTTTGGAAAACCATAAAACTTTGGAAAGCTTTTGGAAAAAGGAAGAAGAAGAAGTTCAAAGAGACTCAGAAATCAATTGGCAAAAGTTTGTTGTCTAAAGAATGAATTGAAAAGATACATTGAAAAGCAAATCAAAGCCTTGCTTTTATAGACTCTTCATGTCTAGTCAAGAGACTATTAGAAGAGTTATAACCTTTAGAAAAACTTAAAAACCATTTGGAAAAGTTATAACTTTTAGAAAAATTTGAAAACTATTGGAAGAGTTACAACTTTTGATTTTGTTCAGAAACTATCACTGGTAATCATTTACCAATTCAGTGTAATCGATTACACAAAGCTTTTTTGTGAAAGGATGTGACTCTTCACATTTGAATTTGAATTTCAACGTTCAAACACACTGGTAATCAATTACCAAATCATTGTAATCGATTACAACATTTTGAAATCAATTGGAACGTTGTAAATTCAGTTGAAAGCTTTTTGAAAACCATTTTGTTACTGGTAATCGATTACAACAATCTGGTAATCGATTACGTGAGAGTAAAAACTCTATGGTAAAAGGTTTTTGAGAAAAATTCGTGTGCTACTCAGTTTTTGAAAAAACTTTTTAATACTTATCTTGATTAAGTCTTCTCTTGATTCTAGAATCTTTAGTCTTGAATCTTGATCTTGATTCTTGGAACTTGAATCTTGAAACTTGATTCTTGATTCTTGAAATCAAATTTCCTCTTGAACCTTGAAGTGTTCTTGATTCAATCTTGAACTCATTCTTTGATTCTTGAGATCATCATCTTTGTTATCATGAAATGTTCTTGACTTTTGAGTTTTTTGTCATCATCTTTGTTATCATCAAAACTCTTTGAATCAATCTTGATTCATCATGAAGCTTGCTTCTACAAAATGCACACACATGGCCTCTATTTATAGCCTAAGTGTCACCCAAAATTGGAGGGAAATTTGAAAAATCCTTCATGCTTTACTTGCCTCATGACACCTAAGCACACTTAGTGGAGAATCTTGGATTTGATCTTGGATTAGTAGGTTAAACCATAGCTAAAATTCACTAATCATAATTAGTGAAATTTTTTGCTCCACAAATTCAATTTCAAATTCAAGTGAAATTTGAATAGAAATTCAAATTTCCCTCCAATTTTGTGTGATACTTAGGCTATAAATAGAGGTCATGTGTGTGCATTTTTTCAACTTTGGTCATTTGAGAATTACACTTCAAAGTTCAGACCTCATTTGAGGTACACAACTTTGCGCTCCTTCTCTCCCTCTCCCTCCACTCATCTTCTCCTACCTTCAAACTCTTATCCATGGCTTCCTATGGTGATGAGCTTCTTCTTAACTCACATCTCCTTGAAGTAGCATCTCCAATCATCTTTTTTCCATCTCCATTCTGCTGCCATTGATCTTCAAGAAGCAAAGGACTCCATTGATGAAGAAGATCCAAGGCCTACAAGCTCCACATGGAGCTACATCACATCACATAACGATATTATCTAATAGGAGGGACTTAAAATAATGGCCGACATGGTTAAGGCACTAAGAATGATAAAGAATTGAGACTAAAAGTGAATTTCGTGAAAAGATGGAGAACTAAAATTGGTCAAAAAATGTTGAGGGGACTAAAACTTGATTTCATGATTAGATGAGGGCTAAACATAGTTTACCAAAGAAATTACATTTGGATGCGTCGTAAGACTAGTTGATGATGTTGCAACTTACATGGCTATCACCTTATCACTTAATGGTGATACTTTGATGATAAAAACAAAAAAAAATATTAATGGAAAAAGTATAGGGACTAATTAAAATCCATCAAAAGTTTTATTTAGGGACAAAAATTAAAAATCAAATAATTTAGAGATCAAAAACATTATATTATGTGAAAAATAAGAACTTTTCCCCATCCTAATAAATAGAGAAAAAAATTATCATTTCAAAACACACATACACACACACAAACAAAATAATAATTTAACATTATTTCATTTATTTAAATAAATTATACTTTTCCATGTAAAAAATATTATTTGTAACAATATTGATTATTAAACTTATATTTTATTAATTAAATGATTTTTAACATGTCATATAATAATAAGAAAAAAAATTAAAATGAAAGTCAAAGAAAGAGAGAAAAAAGTGAGATGAAAATAATTCTCCAAAATGTTGACGTAAGTAAAATTGGAGTTATAAAAGTAGTTTTGTTATTATCTCTTCTTCTTAGATGGTTATATAAGTGTTTGTTTGGTTTGTATTTTCATTTTTTGTTTTTATTTTCTGTTTTTATATTCTGAAAACTATTTTCATTTTTAAAAGATTAGAATTCTAAAAACATATTTGGTTTGACTTCTTGTTTTCTGCTTTCAAGAAATAAAAACACTAAAAATACGTTTTTAAAAGGAAATGTATTTTTAGATTTTCTTAAAATTACATTCCTTGTCACCGCGTTTTCATTTTACCCAAAATGAGGTTTTTGGTTTCAACTGAAAACACAGAAAATGAGATTTTATTGTTTCCAGTTTTTGGTTCGTTTAGAAAAATATTTTTACTGAAAATGAAAACAGAAATCCAATCAAACACATGTTCATCACCATTTTCTATTTCTAGTGAAAATAAAAATAGAAAACAACCAAACCAAACACCCCTAAGTAATTTTGCTAGTATCTCTTTTTTTTTATACTGTAATAGATTGGAGGTTTACTTTGATGAAGCAACTATTGTTCCCAACCCTGCCTTCCCAATTCCAATCAATCAAACCCAATACAACAATTATAAACAAAAACCCCAATTACTTAAACGTTAATTTCCCACACACGAACACATATATGATTTATCTATAAAGAAACTTTTGTATATTTCCGTCCACAATTCCGATAAATATATTTGATTTTTAAATTTTGCAAATAGATCAAATCTCAGAAAGTAGTGAGCAATTTGATGAATAAAAAGGTGGATGGACATGAAGTGTGGAGAGAGACCGAAATAACATACTGGAGATTGATAAGGGTCTGACCTGAAATTATATAAACCTAGGAGCAAAATGTAATATACTCCATCCGTCCATTATAATTGTAAAAAAAATATCTCATTGTTATTTTAACTTTTAATGTAACGTTAATTATTTTATTTCATTTATATTTCTTGTAATATTAATGGTGGACAATAAAATCTATAAATGAATTAATAATAATATAATGTCTATTTTGTAAAATTATTATTCTCTTTCATCTATTTATTATTTACTTGGACCATACACATGTTTTAATCCAAACATAAGCATAAAACATTCGGAGATCAAGGATTAGATTTTTTTTTTCTTTTCGCTCATTTGATATTGGCAGAAACACATCTCTCCAACCAGAGTCATATTTCGATGCCTTGACTACCTTTGTAAAAGGAGCAACATAAATTCCTTCAAGTTTTTCAAGGATGCTTAAACAAGACATCAATTTGTTATTATCCTCACTGTGTTGTCCAACTGCATGCCCCACTGTAGCATTACAGGATGACCAGACAACCTGGCTTGAGCTAATACTTTCCAAAATATCAACTTTTTTAGAACTTTCACTCATAACTGTCAAAGCATTAGCAAATGCCATTTGAAAGTTTTCTCTTGATTTTTTTTTGTCAGAACTAACAAGAGCCTTCTTTTTTGGTTGAGAGCTATATTCCTTTTGATGAACATCGTCTCCTTCACTATCATCATCATCACTTATTGACGAACTTTTTTGTAAAAGGATGCTGATTTGCACAGGAAGCAATTGTGTCCCCAAAAATGATACACAATTTATCACAATAAAGACAACCTTTCTTCTTAAATTGCTTTGTAGATTTATATTTCTACTAGATCAGAATTTCAATTGTTAGTATTTTGTAAAATAATAATCATTAACAATATACCATAAAGTCATAGAATCAAATTAAAACACCTATTTTGTTAGAAATGTCAGTTGAGGAAATTTGAACTCGTGATTCCTCCTTTCTCCCTTCATTCTTTTCCAACCAATGAGCCCCAATCTTATATTTCCTAGTTCATGAGCTATTGTGTTCCTTTGTTTCCTTGCAAAACAAATTTGAAAGTTTGTTGATAGACTAAGCATTCCTCTACATTGAACTATAATAGAACCATACTCAAATAGGTTTGGGTGATTGTTCGCTAGATTGCTAACCACCTGCTAACAATCCCCGTGTTTCCAATTACATGAAAGAGTGTTGCTTCCACAAGTGAATGGCATTATTGCCAACCAGTGGAATGTAAGGAATGTATTTCTTCTTCAAATAGAATCCAATTCTTATTCTTGGCTTGATCCAAGAAAGATTCGAAATTTTGCATTAGTAGAAAAATGTCTTCTATTTTTTCATTTTTATTTTCTTTATAGATTTTTTATAATTTCTAAGTTCTAACTAGTTTTGAACATCATCTCCACATAGATGCCATCACATAGGGAATTTTTATTCACAATTGGATAGCTTCATGCATTCATCTCTAAGTTTCATGTATATTTTATTTCATTGTTCACAAGAATCCTGGTCCCAAAAGGCATGAATGGGTCTTCCTTTCCCTATGGTCTAAATTTCATTAGTTAATTTCACTAGTAAAAAGGCTAAAAATCTTTGATTCAACAACTGATACATATAAATTATTTAATCCGTAATTTCCTTTGTTCTCATGTTGCTGATTGAGAGAAGTTCGCACTTGTGGAAAATTAGTATGGCTTCTGATTGTTGAAGATTTGTAAGGTGAGTCTCCTTCCTAGTATACCTTTCAAATTCTAAGTTATTATCTAGCATGTTCTATTTCTTTAGATTATTGGATTTTTATGTTGATCAACTGTAAATTGCATAACTCCAAACCAAGGAAACATAACAAAAATAGTAAGCATTAAATATGAAATTTTCACTACAAAAATACTAAACACAGAATACCAAACATGATCCATACTCCCGACAAAAACATATTGGCACACCAATCAAATTTTCATTACAATTTACAAGTTATTTACAATCTAATTGAACAACACATGGTTGTATAAGTTAACAGTAAATAAAAGTAAGGAAACTTGTTATGTGGCACAAAGCTAGGTGAATGAAGAAGAGGATCCAGCTCAAAGGCATTTGGAACCACTATACCAACGTATGGCCCTTCCTTATTGACTTTGCTGATTTCTCTCCAAAAAACTTTAGAAACTACACCATTGGCACTGATGGTATTGGCCAATACCAATGTGAGTAAACCTAGTAACTTCATCTTATTTCAATGATTATGTCTTTCAAGTTCTCACAAGTGAAATGGTTTAAGGCCCCTTGATATGGGGCATGGAAGTAGAATAGTCAACTAGCTAGTGAAAGATATATGATACCAACATATAGAAGAAACACACAAAATGAAGAAAGTATAACGTGACATACAATTTTATTAGATAGTTTTAGAAGTAAATATAGGTTCTTTATATGTAAGACTTGGGAGTTATAGAGGTCTTAGGATGCTGCAGAAAGAGATGGATTTAAACATCATAAATAGTTATATGTACATTCTACTAATCAAAGTCACTCTGGGGAATGTTGAAATATAAACTTGATTTGGGCCTAAATTAATTATTTGGTTCCTTGGACTTAGTTATTTTGGGCTTAAGTAATTATGGGTCATGTTTCTAGAGAATTCTTGTAGTGTTTGGAGTGTCTAGATATTTCTTATGGTTGTAATATTCTCTAGAATACTCTTTGGATCTCTAGATTTGAGAACTCTCTAGAATTAGTGTGTCTAGAGTTCTCCTTAGAGTAGTATAAATAGAGATGTAATCCTACACATTTGTATCATGCAAAAATACAAAGTTCTCTCCTCCATAAAGAATTCTCCTTCCTATCAAGTTTCTATTCAAAGTCTCCAATATTCCTAAACACTTTTCCTAAACATAAAAAAGCCTTATTTCCAACAAAGTGGTATCAGAGCTTCAAGATCCTCAAAAGATGGCGAATGGAGGTTTTCCTTTCCAAATGCTGATGCTCACAAAGAACAACTATGATAATTGGAGTATCAAGATGAAGGCGCTACTAGGAGCTCAAGATGTGTGGGATATCGTAGAGAATGGCTTCGAGGAGCAAGATGAAGCCTCGCTAAGCCAAGGTGTAAAGGAGACGTTGAATGAGTCAAGAAAAAGAGACAAGAAAGCTCTCTTTCTCATTTATCAATCGGTGGATGAAGATACATTTGAGAAGATATCCAACGCAACGACGGCCAAAGAAGCATGGGATAAGCTTCAAACTTGCAACAAAGGAGTTGAGCAGGTAAAAAAGATTCGTCTTCAAACTCTTAGAGGTGACTTTGAGCGTTTGTTTATGGAGGAGTCCGAGTCAATTTCTGATTATTTTTCTCGAGTATTGGTCGTGGTCAATCAACTTAAAAGAAATGGTGAAGATGTTGATGAGGTGAAGGTCATGGAAAAAATACTTCAAACTTTAAATCCAAGTTTTGACTTCATTGTTACCAACATTGAAGAAAACAAGGATTTAAAGACCATGACTATTGAGCAACTCATGGGCTCCTTACAAGCATACGAAGAAAAACAAAAAAGAAAAATTAAACAAAAGGAGGCTACGGAGCAACTACTACAACTCAACGTAAAGGAAGCAAACTATGCAAATTACAAGAGCCAAAGAGGACGAGGTCGCGGCCAAGATCGTGGACGTGGACGAGGACATGGAGGAGAAGGAAGAGGTGGTTACAACAACCACTCCAACAAATTCAACAATGGAGAAAGAAGTTGGAATCCACAAGTAACAAGAGGTCGTGGAAGAGGAAATTCATGGTCGAGGTATGACAAATCACAAATCAAGTGCTTCAATTGCAACAAGATTGGTCACTACGCATCCGAGTGTAGATTCTCGAAGAAGGTTGAAGAGAAAGCTAACTTTGTAGAAGAAAAAGGCGGAGAAGAAGAAACTTTGCTACTCGCGTGCCAAAACAAATTTGAAGAGAAAAGAAACAAGTGGTACCTCGACACCAGCGCAAGCAACCACATGTGCGGCGATCAAAGCATGTTCGTGGAGATCAATGAAGCGGCAACTGACGATGTCTCATTTGGAGACGACTCAAAGATACCAGTCAAAGGCAAAGGTAAAATTGTCATACGTTTGAAGAATGGGAGTCATCAATTCATATCCAATGTCTACTATGTGCCTAACATGAAGAATAATATTTTGAGCTTGGGACAATTATTAGAGAAAGGCTATGACATCCATTTGAAAAGAACATAGTTTTTTCTTAAGAGATTGTAGACATAACTTGATTGCTAAGGTGCCTATGTCAAAGAATAGAATGTTCCTCTTGAACATTCAAAATGATGTGGCAAAGTGTCTTAATGCTTGCTATACCGACTCTTCGTGGCTATGGCATCTACGATTCGGGCACCTCAACTTTGACGGTCTAGAACGTTTAGCGAAGAAGGAGATGGTGAGAGGCTTGCCAAGCATCAACCACCCAGACCAACTTTGCGAAGGATGTCTAATTGGGAAGCAAATTCGTAAAAGTTTTCCAAAGGAATCAACAACAAAAGCAATAAAGCCGCTAGAGCTCATACACACCGATGTCTGTGGACCAATCAAACCCAATTCATTTGGTAAGAATAAGTACTTTCTCCTCTTTATTGATGATTATTCCAGAAAAACATGGGTTTATTTCTTGAAGGAGAAATCAGAAGTGTTTGAAAACTTTAAGAAGTTCAAAGCCCTCGTGGAGAAAGAAAGTGGTCTTTCCATCAAGGCCATGAGATCTGATCGAGGAGGAGAGTTCACTTCAAATAAGTTCAACAAATATTGCGAAGACCATGGAATCCGTCGCCCACTGACAGTGCCAAGATCGCCACAACAAAATGGAGTAGCAGAGAGAAAGAACCGGACCATACTTAACATGGTGCGAAGCATGCTCAAGAGCAAAAAGATGCCGAAGGAGTTTTGGGCTGAAGCAGTGGCATGTGCAGTTTACCTAACAAACCGTTCCCCAACAAGAAGCGTGCGTGAGAAGACACCATAAGAAGCATGGAGTGGAAGGAAGCCCGGGATCTCTCACCTCAAAGTGTTTGGAAGCATTGCCTATACCCATGTTCCAGACGAAAAGAGGACAAAGCTCGATGATAAAAGTGAGAAGTACGTGTTTGTGGGTTACGACTCAAGATCCAAGGGGTACAAGCTCTATAATCCAAATAGTAGAAAGATCGTCATAAGTCGCGACGTGGAGTTCGACGAAGAAGATTGTTGGGATTGGAGTGTTCAAGAAGATAAGTATGATTTTCTTCCTTATTTTGAAGAAGATGATGAAATTGAACAACCAATCATAGAGGAACATATTACACCACCTGCCTCACCGACACCAAGGCTGGATGAAACAAGTTCAAGTGAGAGGACACCGTGACTAAGAAGCATTGAAGAGATTTATGAGGTAACCAAAAACCTAAACGACATTAGCCTTTTTTGTCTTTTTGGTGATTGTGAGCCTCTAAGCTATCAAGAAGCAGCGGAAAACATAAAGTGGAAAGATGCCATGGACGAAGAAATCAAGACAATCACGAAGAATGATATGTGGGAACTTACTACACTTCCACGAGGACACAAAGCAATTGGAGTAAGATGGGTGTACAAGGCAAAGAAGAATGCTAAAGGAGATGTGGAGAGATACAAAGCAAGATTGGTGGCTAAAGGCTATAGTCAAAGACAAGGAATTGACTATGGTGAGGTATTTGCTCCTGTTGCTCATCTTGAAACTATTAGACTGATAATTTCTTTGGCAGCCCAAAATAAATGGAAGATCTATCAAATGGATGTGAAGTCAGCCTTCTTGAATGGTTTTCTCAAAGAAGAAGTCTATATTGAGCAACCACTGGGCTATGAAGTAAAAGGGCAAGAAGAAAAAGTCTTGAAGTTGAAGAAGGCGTTGTACGATCTCAAGCAAGCACCGAGAGCTTGAAATGTTCAAATCGATAAGTACTTTCAAGACAAGAACTTCATCAAGTGTCCATATAAGCATGCACTCTATATCAAAGCGCAAAGTGGAGATATTTTGATTGTGTGTTTGTATGTAGATGACTTGATCTTTACAGGGAACAATCCAAGCATGTTCGAAGAGTTCAAGAAAGATATGTCAAATTAATTTGAGATGACGGATATGGGGCTCATGGCATATTATCTCGGCATCGAAGTAAAACAAGAAGACAAAGGAATTTTCATCACCCAAGAAGGCTATGCCAAAGAAGTCCTTAAGAAGTTCAAGATGGATGACGCCAATCCAGTTGGCACCCCGATGGAATGTGGCAGCAAGTTGAGCAAGCATGAAAAAGGAGAGAATGTGGATCCAACTCTTTACAAAAGTTTGGTTGGAAGTTTACGTTACTTGACATGTACAAGGCCGGATATTCTCTATGTTGTAGGAGTAGTAAGTCGCTACATGGAAGCTCCAACCACAACTCACTTCAAGGCGGCAAAGAGAATCCTTCGATACATCAAAGGTACAACAAACTTTGGCTTGCACTATTACTCTTCTGACAATTATAACATTGTTGGCTATAGTGATAGCGATTGGAGTGGAGACTTGGATGATAGAAAGAGCACTACTGGTTTTGTGTTCTTTATGGGAGATACTGCTCACTTGGATGTCAAAGAAGCAACCAATAGTCACACTATCAACTTGTGAAGCCGAGTATGCCGCTGCCACATCATGCGTTTGTCATGCAATTTGGCTAAGGAACTTGTTGAAAGAGTTAAAAATGCCACAAGAAGAACCTATGGAAATATGTGTTGACAATAAATCAGCACTCACTTTGGCAAAGAATCCAGTCTTTCATGAAAGAAGTAAGCACATCGACACCCGTTACCACTTCATAAGAGAATGCATTGAGAAGAAGGAGGTAAAGTTGAAGTATGTGATGTCTCAAGATTAAGCGGCCGACATTTTCACAAAGCCACTCAAGTTGGAAACTTTCGTGAAGCTAAGGAGTATGCTTGGAGTCACAAATCAAGTTTAAGGGGGGATGTTGAAATATAAACTTGATTTGGGCCTAAATTAATTATTTGGTTCCTTGGACTTAGTTATTTTGGGCTTAAGTAATTATGGGTCATGTTTCTAGAGAATTCTTGTAGTGTTTGGAGTGTCTAGATATTTCTTATGGTTGTAATATTCTCTAGAATACTCTTTGGATCTCTAGAGTTGAGAACTCTCTAGAATTAGTGTGTCTAGAGTTCTCCTTAGAGTAGTATAAATAGAGATGTAATCCTACACATTTGTATCAAGCAAAAATACAAAGTTCTCTCCTCCATAAAGAATTCTCTTTCCTATCAAGTTTCTATTCAAAGTCTCCAATATTCCTAAACACTTTTCCTAAACATAAAAAGCCTTATTTCCAACAGGGAATCACATTCATCATCTTCTCTATCCATGCACTATCTCTCCAACTTCTTCTCTGTCCACACACAAGGTACCCTCTTTCTGCTTGTTCCGACATTGCTTAGTGAATTTTAGTGATGAATGATTACCTTTTTTGTGATTTAACATCGGTGTCCAACAGGGAAAGCCCAAGATTGGAGGCAACACTTTGAAATTCAACAAAGCATCCAACTCATTCTCTAGTTATTGGGCCCCGTTAAAAATCTTTGCCTCTTACCCCTCACGTTCATAATTCTCTCTTTAGGACCACGTTGGGGATTCTTCATTTTATAGGCCATGGCAAAGGCAGTTATTGGTGCTAATTGGGCATTTCTCAGTAATATTACTAGCCCACTGCAAAGTAGTTTTATCCAAAACACGCAACTGATATATAATGTGTCCTTACTATGGAACTCATACACAAATATGCACTATGACATCAAAATCAAACTTTAACAAAATGAAGAGGTAGAGAGAGCACAATACAAGAGGGAGAGGGAGAAAGAGCAACAAAAAGTGACAAGCGGCACAACAAAGGGAGATTTGAGCACCATACGAGAGAGAAAGGGAGTGTAGCAGCACAATGGAGGGGGAGTGGCAACACAATAGAGTTAGGGTAGATCGGTGCACCAGAGGGAGATGAAGAGCAGCAGTGCAATTGCGTGACAGAGGAAGAGGGTAGATCGAGATCGTGAAAGAGAGGAAGAGAGGAACTGTTAGGGAGCAAAACAATTGGTGGTGGTCGTGAAAGAGAGGGTGAGTAGGTTAAAACATAAACAATAAACTATAAACCCTTTTTTTGTTTCTCAAAAGGGGTCAAAACTGTTTCAAAATGGTGTAAAAAATCAACTTAGACTAATTTTTGCTGAACGCATTTTTGTTTCAAAAATGCATTTTAAAACTGAAAACTAAAAACTGAAAACTGACAACCACCTCAAATGGGGCCTTAGCTTTTAAATGGAAGGTCAGATTTTTTTCTTTTCTTTTTTCTTGTTTCTCATCTTTGTCTTTCTAGATATGTTCTTACTCTTCCCTCTCACTTGCAACTTTCGTCCCTCTCTCACACTATAACGTCCATTGTCACTGTCGCAACATGTTGAAGTCGCCATGGATGGTGACATCTCCACTACTTCAAAGCATGAAGCCCCACTATCTCCAAAGAACCATGATTTGGGGAACAAAATTTCAAATTCAAGAAATAAAAAAATTAGATCGCAAAATTGTTTTAGATCAAATTTAAGCTCTATTGTTGGTCTAACTCAATTATGGATGGATCTAGAGGGTTCTGATTCAATACAAATAGAACTGTAAAAACTCAAAAGAAAGGGATTACGATATGGGGACAGTTTGTTGTTTCCAGATCTAAAAAAGAGTGGTTGCGGTGGTGTCGCTATCATTGGCTGGGAAATGAGAGTCGTAACCACCATTGTCATCATTGCAGTGGTTGCAATTTGCAAATGCGTTGCTATTGTTGGCTTGGAAGGGAGAGTCGTTGCAGTGGTTTCACTAATGTTATTGTTGTCAACCAAGTTGGCTTCTTTAGATGTCGCCGCTATGGTGGTTTTAGTGGTGTCGTCATCATTGGCTTTTGGTGGCAACAATGAGGTTTGTTGTTGCTGGTGGGTGGGGGCATGGTTTACTGATTGTTGTTGGGGGAAGATGGGGACAGGGACAAAGTAGGAAAAAGGAGAAAAAATAAAAGATGAAAAAATCCTGACCTTTGATTAAGTAGTATAAATAGGATATCCAATGATTTATTACTTCTGCACAATACAAAACTTCTTTGACTTGGGCACGCTAGCCATTGTCTATTATCATATATCATTACATGTTAATGTCATAGAGCTAAAAATTCATTCAATGTGAATTTATGTACGTAACATATAGAAAAAAAAAACTAACAAACAATGGGGTGATACCTTTTAATCACATATCACATAATTTGAATAAAAAATAGACAAAATATAACTATAATTTTAATCTATTTATAAATACAATACAAAATATTAATAAAAAATATTACACAAATTTTTAATTTTTCCGACTTGTTTAGTTGAGGATCTTGTGTCATCGCACTTCTAGACTAGGCCTACGACAAGCCTTGAGATTGGTGGAATGAGAGGTGGTGGAGAAACCAACAAACTTGGCCAAAATATTACATTGAATCAACCAAAGAAGAAGAAAGAACAAGAGTTTGTTGGATTTGACCAACTTGTGAGAATTTAGGCAAGTGCCATGCAATTATTTTTTATTTTAAATGATTTTGACCGTTAAAACTGATAGAAATCATGTTTTAGTATATAAATTAATAATCAAATTCTAATGATTAAAAACTATCACAAATTTTAAATTTATTATTTTTCGTTTGGCAAGTACTGATGAGAAAGACTAAAAAGAACAATTTTCGAAAAATAAAGACTAAAAAATATAGATTTGGTGGACCAAAATAATAATAATAACCCCATTTGAGGGACTAAAATCGTACTAAAGCCATAATTTTAATGTTGAGTACCCCAATAATATGTCTCAAAAGCAAAGAAAATTATTCATCAATTGTCATCCTTGAATGCTGCATAAGAAATTCACAAGTCCAAATAAGCGGAAAATAAGCTCTTTCCAATATGATCAAGTTGTGGTAAGAATATAAAAGACTGAACAAAAACAGTAGTAACAAGAGTGACAGGTTCAAATTCTAAATTATAGCACCCATGAAATGTATCTCATGTGAAAAATAGGCCACAAGTTATTGTAGCTTAGATACCAGTAACAACACACCAAATATAATAGCTGACATGCACAAAGCACATGAAATACTATATGAAACAGACCTACTTCCACATAGAAAAATAGAACCACAAATGCCTTAAGCAACAGTTTCAACAACAGTATCTGAAGGCTTGTTTTCAGGCTCAGCTGAATCAACAATTGCAGCTTCTGAAGGCTTGTTTTCAGGCTCAGCTGAGGCAACAGTTGCAGCTTCTGAAGGCTTGTTTTCTGAGGCAACAGGTGCACTTTCTAAAGGCTTGTTTTTAGATTGTGGTGCTTCATCCACCCAGAATGCAGTCTTCTTCCCAGATTTGGAAACGGCTTGCAGAACTTCATCTGGCTCCACATTTCCTTTCACTGTCACCTTCTGCTCCTTCAGATCAATGTCAAATGACTCAACACCTATAAATATGAACACCGTTATTTTGATATTAACAGTGCAAATAATTTGGAGTATAATTTTTCATTCAGTTAGAGGAAATCGACAAAACAGTTATGGTTAGAGTTGGTGCGGATTTTGCATATGCTAATGCATGTCTCCTTGCTAGGGAAATGATATATGTTTAAATGGCATGCATGCACAATGTCAAAAAATAGAAAGTTGATGCATTTCATAGATGATAATGACAATGTTGGCAGTGAAATGTTCTTGGATAAAGAATTTACAGAGTAATATAGTCAGGGAACATGATCTGTTTAAGAGGAAAATTGAAGTTTCATTGAATTGGATTGTGACTCCATCAGAAACAAACGTCTTCAAAATAGTTAAATCTAATAATGGGCAGTGAGCAAAACTTTTGCTTAGCATTCCATCCTAGAAAATTACAAGGTATTTCCATTATCTTTGTTGTGTTGTGTCACACAATACTTGCAAAAATTGAAAGGTTTTGAAAATCTTTCAAACATGTCTCAAACTTCAATCAAATGTTTGATGAAGGTGCAACCAGTTCGATAACTAAGCAAGCATTGCCTGATTCTAAATATCAAAGAAAAAGAAGACCAATGTGAGTTAAGGGTTGCACCTAGTTGGGTCACTGTCTTACACATTGATGAAGATCTGACCAACTTGAAAAATCACTTCCGGAAGTCCAATTTGCAAGACAAGAAGCATCCAGACTGAGTTGATCAATTTTGGTGAACTATTACTGTTGGGCTGATTAGATAAAAATTAAGTCCAACATGTATGACCTTTTATTGTTATTTTAAAGTCTTTTAATTATTATATTAATTATTGAGTCTTGCCTAGATTAGAGTTATTAGTAAGAGTATAAATAGTCTCCTTAAATAACACTTTGTCAAGGAATTTTGGGAAGATTAATGAAATTTGAGAGCTTTTCCTCTGTTCTTGGGTGAAGAGTGTTGGTTCTACTAATAGGTAGGGTCACGCTCCATGTGATAACTTTGGTGCAGGTCGCGTTTAGGGTCAAGTTCCTTTCTTTTCATACGTTTTTTAAAATGATAGTAAGTGTTCTCTTATCAATGTTAGATATTAAAATACATATTGGAAACTATAACCCTTGTACCTACATGCAATTACATAAATTCAAGAAAATCAATGCAAAATCATAAAGAGGGCTTATTCACAATACGCAACAGAAGATCACATATTTTAAGTGGAATGTTAGAATAATACACACAAGTTGAAGCTAAGGTTAGAAATATCAGACCTGCAACTTAAAAAGAAGAAAAATAGAATCATTGATCACCTAAGGATGGCTTACAATGGCGGCTCTACATAGAAGCCGCATCAAATTCAGACCACATTTAATAAGAAGTAACCCACCATAACAGCACTTCACTTGTGCAGGGTATTCTTGATGGTGTCCAAAAGTTAATTGTGAACAAGAAAACCACATAATTATATAATCGCAACCCAACAGGAACTGGCAAGAAGTTTAAGAGAAAAGGATATTAGAAGGAACTTCAGGTGGTTAACATTACAAATGGCATTGCACAGATTTAAAGTAATTTACAAAGGAAATGAATGGAAAAGAACATCAGAATTAACAAAACAGTTTACACATACGTAAAACCAAATACTTCTGGTAATTAAAATGAGAAGCATGCAGCATATTTTGATTGATAAAATTGACAGGGGCAAGACACAACTACAAAAAATTGACTAAGATATTACCTTGCTACAATTACTAGATCATTTTCATTTTGGATCTGATAGTAGAGATAGTTTGCAGGAATAAAAGTACCTTCCATTTTTCCCAAAACCCTGTTCACTGCTCCAGCACACCCTTGACATGACATACCAACTTTGAGGACAACAGTCTGCAACCATAATGGGAAAATTCAGACTGAAGGAGCAGAGAAAAGCATAAATAATCATCTTAACTCCAACAACACCCACATATAAAAGAAATTCATAACTAAAATTTAATATGAACTAGAATCAGTTTTAAAAGGGAAAGAAATGGAAGATGGAGAGGAAGAGGGCAAAGCAGGGAATGAGGCACAAAAGTAGGGACAAGAGATTAATATACTATCATTTGTGAAGTGAGCACAGAAAAAAATGATCTGTTTAGCTGTTGCTGTTAAAATGAGATTCTTATGACCTTCGTGTATCTGATATAAAACTAGATTTTGAAGGTTCAGATATAATAATATAAACAACAGGAACCACCTATCTGGGATCATATTCAAAGACAATAAGAATTAACTGAAAGCCATTCCTTTAAACTAAAACAAAATCACAGCTTAATAGTTATTAATATTAGGGGGCCATACTCAAAGAGTTTTAATAAATAGGGAAGGACCAGCCATTGTTACTTCCTTACTATTAGATTGGAAGTTCACTGGCAATAATTCTGAATTCAATATCAAGCAATCTAAATGGAGCATATCATCGTGAAGAAAAAGCATGAAAGTAGAGGGGAAAAAACATCAGATATGTTATATACAACCGTTCAGGAGTCAGGACAAGATCAGCAACCATTGATAGAGTAACTGAAGATCGATGAAAATAAATGCATATGAACAAAAGAACTGAAACCAATTTCAACTTTAACCCTTCAGAACTGAAAGCATGTACTGATCTGCAACTTCTTAGAAGGATTGGTATGAGCAGATGTTGAACTTTCTCTAATAAGCTAATTGAAACTCAAAATTGCAAACCCAATAATTACTAATACTTCATTTTAGAATTCTCAACCAAAAAACACAAAAAGCTTTGAAATGAAATCCTATTTTTCTAGAATTAAATTTTATGGGCAATCATATTTCAAACAAAAGATTCCAGCTTTACCTATATGCAGAAATAAATTCACTTTCCTACCCAATCCTAAAAGTTAAATTAGTAATTATTATAAAAAAAAAAGTACCAAGAAAATCCTAATATCTCAATCAACTTAGAAGCTCATCAAGTTCAGCACATACACCTAGAACAAAGAACCATATCAAGCAAAAAAAACAAAATAAAAAAAAGCACCCAGAATGACAATGATCAAGCACAAGAAAACTGAGTGAAGTGCAAAAGGCAAGAATAAAAGGAGGAATTGGGTTGAGGACCTGAGAAGACATGGTTATGTGTATGGAAGAAAGTGAAGAAACAAAGAAGGAATAAAAATATATTCAAAACTGGGTGGCAATGGAATATAGAGAGAGGGTTGTGGTGAATGCTGAAAGGGTGTGTAAGAGTGGTGTCTTTATAGCCAAACCACCCATTGTGAGAGTGCGTGTGGTGCAAGACAGAACAGTAGGATTCCGCAAAGAAGGCAATTTGGTGGGCCACTGTAGATTGGTATTTATTATTCATTTTCTTGTTTACGTTTGATTTTCATTCTTGGTTCAAATTAAACGTTTTATCAAGATTTTTGTTATTATTTTAATTTGCCTAGCTAACGTTTTCTTTTTTTCCTTTATCCTAATGTGCTCCACATATAATGTATCGTATAAAAAGAATTTAGGATAAATTATTCTCTAGATAGCTTCTTATATTTTTATTTATTTTTTAATAGACTTTAATAATTTAAAGGTGTATATGAGAGTGATGGATTAAAAGAGATAATAGATTAGAAAAATACCTAAAAACATTTTTGTTGGAGAAAATTCTTAAAGATGTTGTCATTGAAGAATAGTTTCTAAAATTATTATTTTTAAAACACCTATTTTAATATATATAAAGTGAGGATTGTAAGTTTTTATTTAAAAAATAATAGAAATATAAGGACTAAAATATAATCTAACGAAAAAGTAATTTACGTGAAAATCTTTCTTCTCACGTACGATGGCAACGTTTTTCCGGTACAACTTTTGAGAGATAATGCTTAGATCGAAATATAAAAGCTTTGGAGTGCGCCTAATGGATAACAACGAATGTAGCGTTAATAGATTCAACTTTTTATTTTTATTGGTAAAAGGTGGGAGAGGCACCTTCAATTCACAGGAATACAAGGACATGTTTGGATTACAGTTTCCAAATTTAAGTTTAAGTTAAACTTAAGTTTACAAACTAAATTTGCAAGAATATCCTAATAGTTGTTTTTCCCAAATTGAGTGTTGAGGCAAAATTTTAAACTCAAAATTTGGATTGCAGTTTGCAAAAATATTCTAATAGTTGTGTCTCCCTAAGTAAGTTTTCAGGCTAAATTTTAACTTTAAACATATTTTTAGAGAGAAATTAAACATAATGTTAAACTCATTTTTCTCTTCAAATTGAGTTTAAAACTCCCCATCTGTAAACCAAACATAGACTTACTCAACTGCGCCAGAGCAATACGAGAATTCTTTGAAGAAAGTTGTCCACTAAGTGGCATAAGAAAAAGTCGAATCCAGATTTATAAATTTTCACCACTTGTAATCCACGTTACAGATTAAACTTTATTTAATGGTTATTGTTTGCTTCAATTTTTGTTGTTTTATTTATTTATTTATTTTTAACTTAGGATATTCTGATCGAGAACTAATAATTAATCTTTTAAGGTATTAAGATATATTTAAGAGACAAACTTGTCTTAATAAATATTTTTTCATATAGACATGTTTAAAAATTGAATTCATAATTGTACTTGCACATGACACTTAGGTAATTTTCTCCCTTATTGTTGAATCCTTCTTGTTAATCTTGGTCGTGGTCTTCTTTCAATAGGACACTCAAACGCGCGTTTACGTTAGTGGCGTTCTATATATTGTAATGGAGGAATAATAAAATGAACAGCATTTTTAACTTGAAATTCTAATCTTTTATATACACATGTTCATAAATCATAGGGTCTATGGGCCTTATCTTTCGATTAAGAGAATGTTGATCCTAGATGATCTTATAGCAATGCTAAGATGATGATTAGATTAAGATAATGCCAAATTTCTTTGTTAATCCTTAGGTTAGGGTGGGATCAAAATATACTCAAATGCTCAATAATATATTATTGGTCAAGTTATTTTTATGATTTAATTGAGGAGTTTTCGGTTACACATGATTATATGTTTAAGGGATAAAATTATATTATATTATATTGATATGATTATATTATTTACAATCAATAGAAATGTGTCTAAGTTAGTTACTTTTATAGAAAACCTTTGAAACTTGCATGCGTTTATTTTTTAGGATATTTGCTTATATTGGACGTATTCGTCTTCATGATTCTACACATAAATCTTAGTGTCCTTATTTTATTGATTGTTTATATAATTTCAGATCAAATAAAAGTGTTTATCGCCTTTTACACTGGATGCTTTTGCATGCCATAATGTGAAGAGGGCTTCGCCATTCATCAAACGCTGTCCCCTCCCTTCAGTGGAATTCAATCCTTAAAGCAGAATTATGACGTACAAGAAATATATTAGCAATTTAGCAGGACCAACCACTTTATTTTTTAAAGCAAAAATGGGTTGTACTTGACAATTGAATTCCAATTCCAAACGGAATAGTGTAGTACAAAGTGCGAATCTATTCCAGTACTATCTTCACATTAAAAACAGTACACAAGTTAATGATGAGAGAGAGGGGTAGGTGCTTTTTCTGATACCGAGGAGGACATAAGCCCAAACAAACGAAACTACAATTTAACTTCACGAGTAGGGGTTCATGCAACAAAATCAGGTAAAGTGGACAAAACACTACTGAGAAAATAGGTTTTAACTCTTATATTGGTTATCATATGCTGTGGTATTTTTGAAATAAAATTTTATTATTAATATTAATTTTAAAAAAATTGATATTAACTGAATGATTTTAATCCGTTATTTAAAAATTAATGTTGTTTAAGAACTCACAACATCAATTTTTAAAAAATGAATATTAACATAATGATTTTAATATGATTTAGTAGATGATTATAAATGAGCAGATAACACACTCAGCTCTTGAATCACATCCAGCATGGTTAGTCTATGGTCTGGAAGTTCAAGAGTATGCTGTATTGCAAGCTTTGAAAGTGTTGCTGCTTCAGATTTAGAATATCTTCCCTTAAGATTTGAGTCAACAGATTCATCAAATCTGAAAGACTCAACTGTTGTCCGTATTGAACTGCCTATTGTCGTATTGCTAGATAGAACTTGAAGAATGATTACTCCAAATGCATATATGTCACTTTTCTCAGTAAAGTGTCCTGTGGTGATGTATTCAGGAGCTAAGTATCCCATTGCAGCACTAACTTTTTGAGCCGAGAAAAGAACATCATCTGCAACAAGCTTAGGTAGTCCTGCATCCATGATCAATGGGTTAAATTGATGGTCTAGGAGAACATTTTCCACTGAAATATTCTGGTGAACTATTGTAGGTTTGCTTTCTTCTTTTCTATGAAGATATCCAATGCCTTGTCATAAATGAATACCAAATATCAAACAACAAAAGAAGCAGATATTATCTACAATTATAAATATTTTTTTGGCAAAATTGTACTTTTGGTCCCCCACTTTAATTCCAATTTCACATTTGGTCCCCCGGTAATTTATTTCACGAATTAGGTCCTTATTTTATAAAAAAGTACAATGTTAGTCTCCCGACATCACAATTGGACGTTGACCGTTAGGCAGTAACGTTGACTGTCACGTGTAACGTCTAATAGACACCTAAAAAGGTTCACAATTTTTACCTTGTGTGTTTTTTACCCCAACCCGCTTCCCCACTTTTCTCTCCGTAAATTTGTGCTGGATTTAGTGGAAAAAAGGCCTCTTACCCTTATGCTTTTGATATCATCAATCTTATCCTATGCATTGTACAACCCTGTTCTCACTGAAGAGGCAGAAAAGTTGGATATCCCATTCCAATTCAACCCTATGCTCAGCAAGTTTGAAAATCTTGATTTCTACAAACTTCGCGTTAAAAATGGGGAGGCACGGGCAATAAGCTCTATCCTGCAGTTGCACTCCCTTTTGGCCTTGGATGAAGATGCCTCACGGAGAAAATCGTCTCTTTTGTCAAAAAACTCAAATGCAATTCACCTGTAGAAAGGCCTCTTTGTGAACCATAACACATTGAGAGATTTGCTAAATCCCTGTGTTTCGTACTCTAGATTCGTGCCAGAATTGGAGGATGCCAAGGACAAGATCATGAAGCTCTTAGAAGATTAAGTCCTCCGGACTCTTTCAAATCTGGAGAGAGTGTAAACAACGTACCGCATTGAGCCCGGCGAAGAGCGTGTTGAGATTTAGCGACGACTCGAGGAGCGTGTGGAGGGGGATCGTGGCGATGAAGCCCAGGTCGAAGGGCGGCACCATGAGGAGCGTGTACTCCATGGCCATGAAGAAGAGAAGCCCTAATGCGAACAAGCATGACATCCAATGGTGCGTCGCCACATGGATTGCGTCCGCCATGGTCCATTTCATGAACGACATGCCGCAGGAGTGCTTGGAAGAGGATGGCTTTGCCATGGCTCCGTTTGCTACCTTCATGCCGTTAGCACCGTCGACAGGAGTTGCAGGGTCGAGGGCACACTAGCGGTGGGGGGTGGAGAGGGTGGGGCCGAAGGACCAAGTTTTGGGGAGGGGGTGGAAGATCAAGGGGCGAGGGAGGGCCGGGGAGAGGTTGTGGGTGGTGGCAGCGAGGAGGACGAGGTGGTTAGCGGCGGAGACGGACAGGACGGAGAGGCTGCAGGAGAGGAAAGAGGGGTGGCGACGGAGGAGAAGGTGGTGGAGGGGTAGGTGGGGAGGGAGGGGGAGCCACATGGTAGAGATAGGGTCGAAGGTGTGAAACTGGATGGTGGAGGAGGAGTGGGAGTGGGAGAGAATGGCATGGCTATGGTGGAGATGGGGTTGTGGTGGTGGTGAAAGAAGAAGAAGAATTTTTGTGAACGTAAAAAAATTTTACTAGATGGGTAAAAAAATCCATATAGTTTCAAGTGCCTATCAGACGTTGACACGTGGTAGTCAATGTCACTGACTAATAGTCAACGTCTAATAGTGACATCGAGGGACTAACATTGCACTTTTTTACAAAATAAATAACCCAATTCGTGAATTAAATTATCGGGGAACCAAATGCAAAATTGGAGTTAATGTGGGGGACCAAAAGTGCAATTTAGCCTTATTTTTGTGTGTTCAATAGTAACATTGAAGTTAAAACCTACAACTTCATGCATACTATCAAAGCCCCTCAACACTAGGCCAGCCCTACAATTATAAATATTCGATGCAGCATGTCATTCAGTTTTCCTGAACTTCTGATCTATTAGACAGTCTCAATTATTTGAATAATTACATTGTAATTATTAGTCTCCTCCAATGAATGTCAGTGTTGCAAAATGATTATTGCTGCAAAAATATTTTTTTTTTAAATTCTGTATTTATCGATTAGTTCTCTCCTCTGTCTGTTGGAAATGAAAAGATGGGAACACTAATAGTACATTTCATTTGAAGCACTATCAATACAGAAACTATTCTTTTTGCATCTTTTTCCCAAAACAGAGCAAAGTATCTAAATTGTAGGCTGGTGATGAATTTCCCAACATCAATCCACGTTTTGCCTAAAACACTAGTATGGACTGATAGAATAACTATAGAGCACATTACATTAAGGTAGAACTAAATGCAACATCACTTCAGTGACTATAGAGCATGCTTGTGCCACTTGTCATGATTGAAACGGAGGAAATATTAACTAAATTCATGCCTTTGATAAGGGTACTCATTATTTGTTTTCGCTTTTTAGGTCAGCAATGAGCCACACACATCTCAATTCTTTATCTAGAAAAATGTACTATGTTGGACTGTTGGTATTACTTATATGTTTTCACAAAGCTGTTATATATACAAACTATTTTTAATTATTTATTGGTGTGTGTTTAACTAGTATAGCATACTGCATCGAGATGCATGGCCTTATGCCATATATTCATTCACAAAGTTGTTATATATACAAACTGTTTTTACTATAAATGCATTTACCACTAATAATTTGGAGATCGTGCTTTCCTTCCTTTCAGAAGGAGAGAAGACACAAGAATTTTTATCTGTTGTTGCCTCTTCACATAATCCCCGTGCCATCTTAAATTTCAGGTATGGATATATATCACATCATTTTTACGCCCTTAGACGAAGGGTGAAGGTTGAATTGTCTTCTTCAAATTGTTTCGTTGATGTTGTTTTACTCTTTCCGACTGTAGAGTTTTGCTCAAGGAAACCTTTGTTGTGAGCCTGTTGAGGAACTCGTGACTAGTGTTAATTCTTTAAGGTTGGTGCCTGTGAATTTTTCCTTAGAGTCTGATGTAATGCTTTTCAAAAATGCTAAAGGCACGTATCCTAAATTTTTGCTTGTATTCTTGGTTGGACCTCAATGTGTGTAATAGAACAATAATTGGATTTTAAAATATTTGAAACGAATAGTGACAAATTAACCTAAATTTTTAGGATGAACCACCTTATGTACAAATAGTCAGACTTATTTATTGGTTTCATGTTGACTTTAAAATTGTATATTAATGGAAAAACAACTCATGCATTATGCTTAATCCCTGGGTAAAACGATGTTAAGATTAAAAATGTTGATGAGCTACTACCAACACCGAGCTCATAACCCTTATATTTAAAAAGTCAGGTCATAAAATCCCTTTGACAATATTCACAAGAGAGAGCTTTGAGAACTACAACACAAAAGCTTAGATTTATAAACCCCACCCTAGAATCCCATAGTTCCAATGTGGGACTCAAGTCCTATACCTTGCTATTCGATCCTAATACTCAATAATCAAAACACATTTACCATGACAAATCTTTCTTAAATCTTGACCAAAAATAATGTTGACGCTTTTGTGTATGGTACAAGTTTGAAATTACTTGATAAAATATGTGTATGGTATGATTATTAATTTTAATGTATTTGTTCGTTATATTAATGGTTGTTGTTTTATATACAACTTATGTTCATAATAAGTGAACCTTAGTTTCTTGTTTAAGATTCAATACAATGATTAATACAGACAATTTTGATTAATCATTGTAGTGAATCTTGAATTGTTCGTTTGGATAGTTTGGGAAGACTATTTTTTTATAGTAGATTCATACGTATAGGTTAACTTTTTTTAAAAAAAAATGATGAAATTTCGGTATAGTGCAATTTGCTTTGTTCTATGGGTGCATACTTGATTGTGGTGAAATTCATGCCACCATTTTCATGTCGTGTACTTGGAGATCAATGCGAAATATTGTTAGAATTTTGTCAAATATAAGTAAAGAGACTTAACCTATACATATGAATCTACTATAAAAAATGTTTTCCTAAATGGGATAGGGCCACACCTTTAATGAAAAAAGTGAGGTTTTCATGCATGAAACTTTTTAGTATCAAAGAGTTATTAGATGGATTGAAGTTGGACGAATGCAAGTCACATGAACCCTGCGTGTGAGGAAGGGGTTGAACAGTTCTTGGAATTTGCCTTGGAAAGAACTCGACTATATGAGGATGGAAAATATTTGTGTCCTTGTATTAACTGTTTGAATGGGAGATGACAAGTAGTAGATGACATATGGGAACATTTTCTGTGTGATGGGATTAAGAAGAATTATACAACATGGATATGGCATGGTGAATTGACAGACATGCAAATAAGATCCCAAACTAAACTGGTTGATGTAGAAGTGGGAGTTAGATTAGAGGATATGATTTGTGATCTTAGACAAGATTCTTTTCAGCAAGCACATGCCTCTATGTATGATATATTGGAAAGTGATTCGAATAAGCCTTTGTATCCGAGGTGCAAGAAGTCATTGACACTATTGTTAGTGGTATTAAGTTTGGTTAATGTGAAGGAAAAATATGGGTGGAGTGACAAAAGCTTCACTTTATTGCTTAAGGTAATGCAGGGTATACTTCCAGAAGAAAACAAGTTGCCAAAAAGTTACTATGAGGTGAAGAAGATACTATGTCCGATGGATATGGAATATTAGAAGATTCATGCATGCCTTAATGATTGCATACTGTACAGAAATGGGTTTGAAGATATGCATAAATGCCTCAGGTGTGGGGAATCATGGTACAAAGTGAAGGATGATGATGATTGTAGTAGTGATGAAAGCACAAAGAAAGGCCTCCTAACGAAGGTGTGAGGAATGAATCCCTTTGGCAGTTTAAGCACTAAGCATGGTTCATGGTCTAATTTACTAGTAATTTACAACTTGCCTCCCTGGTTGTGCATGAAGCAAAAATACATGATGTTTGTCTTTGATGATATCAGGGCCAAGACAACCAGGAAATGACATCGATGTTTATCTAAATCCCTTAATTGAAGACTTGAGAAAGTTGTGGGACGAGGGGGTTGACGTGTTTGATGGGAATCAAAATGAGACATTCAAGTTGTGTGCAATGGTATTTTGTATCATTAATAACTTTCCAACATATGGAAATTTGAGTGGAAACAATGTTAAGGACCATCATGCATTCCCTATCTATGAAGAAGACATAAGCTACGTACAACTGAAACATGGAAAAAAACAGTGTACACTCAACATCGATGTTTTCTGAAACCTTATCACCCTTACCAGTGATTGAAAAAAGCTTTTAATGGAAGTCAAGAGCATGAAATTGCGCCAATACCCTAATAAGTGCCAAATTTAAATTGTTTTTGGGATTAAATTGTTAGCACTTATCCTTTGATTGTAATAGTTTTCTTATAAACAACCCTTAAATCTAGTTGTTTATATATATTTCACATTTACTAATATTGTTGTTTAAATATGAAAGATTCATCCATGATTTTGTAGGTTTTGATGGTTGTTTGTTAGATCCAGAAACAAAGCTAAAAGGAAGGGGAAAATGATCTTTTAATGAAGGTTTTTGACCCTAAATTTGCCCAGACTAGCATCTAGCTTGCTTGGGCAAAAGAGAAAACTTTAGCCCTAAGCAAGTCACTCGCCTGGGTGAGCTGATACCTTCAGCCCTAAGCAAGCAGCTCGCCTAGGTGAGCTCCAACTCGTTTGGGCAAGTTTCCCTTGCACTAGATGGCTTTTTCTATAAATAGCCATGTAGGTGAAGAGAAGAACCAGAGAAAAATGTAGAAAAAGAAGAAGAATAAGAGAAAAAGTGGAACCGAGGCACTGCAGAGTTGTGACCGTGGATCACTTCCTTCGTCATTTCTCTTGTTAGTCTTGTACTCTGCACAATGATCGATTAGTTTCTCTAAAGGATTGGATGTAATCTTTGTACCCTATGTATCTCTTTTGATATTATATATGTATTAATCTTTTCTACTCATTATTGGTAATTTCATTCTACTCGTAATGCTTGATTCTATTTGATCACTAGTGTCATGAAATTGGATTTTAAGTGAGACTGGAAAGTAATCTTACAATTTGAACCAAATGATTTTACTCTTTACGTTACGTTGCTAGGAATAGAGTATAACGTTTTGATTGCAAAAAGCACGAGAATATAATTGTAATGCTGGGATATTTATTGTGTATGCGAGGGATCAATATTTAGTAAATATTCTTAGGTTCCAAGTGCGAGGAATCGACTAGGGATAACTATGTGTGCATCAGTAATGTTAGAAAATGATTTATACATGTTAATCTTATTAGGATACTAAGGGTATGAATGATGAAATCCAATGCTATGTTTTCTTGAATTAATTTAAATCATTTTCGCAATTTCTATATTTCCGACGCATTGAATTCCATTATATCCGTATTTCTGTTATTTCCATTATTTTTGTAAATCCATTATTTTTACTTTTCTTTTACTTTAAGTTGTCTATAGCTAATCAAACCAAAACCAAAGACATTTGATTTAATTTATACATAACTATTAAACTGATAACCTTTATCTGAATGAATTAAGTAAACTCAAGTCCCTGTGGAGATGAACTCTTTTGTAGATGTGAAACCTACAACGAAAATTGGTAAGCTTGCCAAAAGTCTTAACATACCCTTAATTGGTCAGCAGGTTATTAAGCGAGTTAAGGACATCAATACTATATTTGAAAACACCAAGAAGAAGTTGAAAAGTAAAACCTGCATATGCAAGAAGAGGTCAATATTCTTTGATTTTTTGTATTGGTCCAACCTTGATGTTAGACATTGTATTGATGTTATGCATGTTGAGAAAAAATGTGTGTGATAATGTCATTGACACGCTTCTTAACATTTAAGGAAAGACAAATGATGGTTTAAATACTCGTCAAGATCTAACTCAGATGGGTATACGTGACTAGTTACATCCAAGGTCTGATGGTAAGAAAATATACTTGCCTCCAGGATGTCATACTTTGTCAAGAAATGAGAAGACAAGTTTTTGTCAATGTCTGAGGCGTGTGAAAGTGCCACAAGGATACTCTTCAAATATTACGAGCCTTGTGCATGTGAAAGATCTAAAATTAGTTGGCTTAAAGCCTCATGATTGCCATATTTTGATAAAAATAACTTTTGGTCATGGCGATACAAGACATCTTGCCTAACAAAGTCAGGCATGCCATAACTCGCCTGTGCTTTTTCTTCAATGTCATATGTAGCAAAGTCATTGACCCTCTAAAGTTAGATGACTTGGAAAATGCGCTGCTATTATCTTGTGTCAACTGGAGAGTATTTTCCTCCTTCATTTTTTGACATCATGGTTGTTCGCTGGTCGACAAGTGTACCGATTCGCACAAGTAGTATATACACGTGCATCTTATAAGAAGACAGATAATTAGTGAGCTTACCCATATCCAATTTCTTAGTGATCTTGGTAAAAGCCTAAAGAGGCTTTGCAATTAAAAATACTTGGGTTGGTTGCTTGGGAGACAACTATGCAAACTACTTGTGTGTGTTTGGTTTAGCATTTATCAATGTTTGATTTCAGTCAAGTACAAATTACAAATTGTAGATTTTGTGATTTTTTTGGACATTATTAATGTCAAAATATCACATGATTTTGTGTTTTTAATTGATGTACAAACAATTGCAGGCTATCTTGTTATCCTTTCATTTTTATTTTATGCCTATGGTCATTATCATGATTTGTATTACATCGTTTATGAGATTTCTATTACATAGTTTCAGCTTATGTTGGAGAATAGTCTTTAACTATAAATGTCATCCATTATGGGAAAAAGGTGTGGTATAACTTGTTTCCAATTCAACAGCCATAATTGACTCTCCTCCCGTCTCTATTCATTTTTTTCAATAACATGAACAAATTATATATGACTGCTTGACTTTCTCACCTACTCATAGCAGTTGTTATTTGTTGTAGGTACTACTATTTCATTGCCATAGGAAGTTAAGGCATTTTTATCTCATTGTTGCTTGACTAAACATAAACTCATACAATTTTCACTGCCATCACCGCACTTGTAGTTATTGTTACAAGTATCTTTCAAGGTATGTATGTCATTATCACACTTATATGGATATTACATTTTTTTCATATATGAATATTCTTTAATATTAAAACTATCTACATCCTGAGTGATCCTTAGTTTCCCGTTTAAGATTCAATACAATGATTAATTCAAACAGTTTGGATTAATCATTGTATTGGATCTTGAATTGTCCTTTTGGACAATTTGGGAACACTCACGGTTTTACTCAATTCATAGTTATAGGTTAAGTTATAGTTGATTAAATTTTGGTTTAGTGCATATCAGTTTGTTCTCCGGGTGCATACTTGAACGTGGTCAATTCATGTCACCACTTTCATTTCGTGAAATTAGAGACCAATGCAAAATGCTACCGAAATTTTATCAAATTTACCATAACGTACTTAACTTGTACATATGAATGATGTAAAAAAGGAAATTCTTGAATGGGATAGGACCACACCATTTTATGAAAAAAGTGAGATTATCATGCATATGGGATAACGTAGCCAGTATCACAGAACACAAAACATGAATCGAAGTTGGATTAAAGCACCTCGCATAAGCAACGACTATCAAAAGGGGGTTGAAGATTTATTGTAATTCGCCCTACAAAATGCACCAGTATTAGCTGCAAAATATTTCTATTCATGTGTTAAATGTGTGAATGGGAGATGTAAGTCATTGAATGACATGAGATCACATCTTATATGTGAGGGGTTCAGTCCGACTTACACAAATTGGATATGACATAGTGAATTTCTACACATGTTAGCAACCCTTCACACTGAGGCGGTTGATGTACAAATTGGAGATTGTATGGAAGACATGATACGCAATCTCAGCCAAGAGCGTTTTCAGCATGCTCATGCACCTTATTATGAAAATTACAAATAGATTCGAAGAAGCCATTGTATTTGGGATGCGCAACTTTCACTCGGTTATCTTGGTGATCTTGGTGGCCAGATTTAGGTGGAGTGACAAAAGCTTCACTGAGTTGCTTGTGTTATTGAAAAGTATGCTTCCTAATGATAACATGTTACCGAAGAGTCACTACAAGGCAAAGAAGATATTATATCCTGTGGGTATGGAGTACCAAAAAATTGATGCATGTCCTAATAATTGTATTATGTACAAAAATGAGTTTGTGAAAATGCGCTACTGCCTAACATGTGCGGTATCATGCTACAAAGTGAATGATGGAGAATGCAGTGATGATGCAGCCACAAACAACAATCATCCAACAAAGGTTTGTTGGTATCTTCCAATAATACCAAGGTTTAAGAGATTGTTTGCTAGTGCAGACGATGCAAAAAACCTTAGGTGGCATATAGATGGCAGAATAATTGATGGTTTGCTCCGACATCCCACTAATTTTTCACAATGGAAGACAATTGATCACTTGGATCCAAAATTTGGAGAGAATCCAAGAAACCTAGGGCTTGGTCTTGCTTTAGACGGAATGAATCCTTTTGGTAACTTGAGCACCAGCCATAGTTCATGGCCTGTTTTGCTAATGTTTTACAACCTTCCTCCTTGGTTGTGCATGAAGTGAAAATACATTATGTTGTCTATGATGATAGCAGGTCCAAGACAGCTAGGAAATGATATTGATGTCTATGTTACTCCCTTGATTGAAGTCTTAAGAAAATTATGGGTAGACCGGGTTGATGTGTATGATGGGAATGTTCAACAAACCTTCAGGTTATGTGCAATGATATTTTGCACCATTAATGACTTTCCGGATTATGGGAATTTGAGCGAATATAGTGTGAAAGGACACCACGCATGTACTATTTGGGAGGAAAAGACGAGTTACATCTAACTGGAACATGGAAAAAAGATAGTATATACAAGGCATCGAAGATTTTTGAAACCTTATCACCTGTATCGGCGATTAAAGAAAGCACTTAATGGAGAGAATGAGATTGAAAGTGTGCCTAAACCCTTAGCTAGACACGAAGTTTATGATTGGGTGAAAGACATCGTAATTATCTTTGGTAAGACACAAAAAAGGGATGCATCTGGAAAGAACATTTGGTAGAAAAGGTCAATATGTGTACAACATTGTCTGGATGTTATACATATTGAGAAAAATATGTGTGATAGTTTGATTGGCACCCTTCTTAACATTAAGGGCAAGACAAATGATGGTTTAAAATGTCATGAAAATTTGGTTGACATGGGTATACGAGACCAGCTGCATCCAATTTCATGAGGTGATCAAACATATTTGCCCCTAGCATGTCACACAATGTCAACGATAGAGAAAAAAGTTTTTTTTCATTGTCTCAAAAATTTTAAAGTCCTATAAGGATACTCTTCAAATATCAAAAGCCTTGTGTCAGTTAAGGATTTGAAATTGGTTGGCTTCAAATCTTATGATTGTCACGTGTTAATACAACAACTCTTGCCAGTGGCTGTTTGTGGTATCTTGCCTAAAAAAGTTACGCTTGCCATAACTCGTTTGTGTTTTTTCTTTAATGCTATTTGTAGCAAGGTTATTTGACCCTCAACAGTTGTATAATTTGGAGAATGAGGCTTCCATCATCCTTTGTGAATTGGAGATGTATTTTTTGCCGTCATTTTTTGACATTTTGAGTCACTTAATTGTTCATTTTGTATAGGAGATTTGGTTATGCGGGCCTATCTTTTTACATTGGATGTATTCGGTTGAGCGCTACATGAAGGTGTTGAAAGGATATACAAAGAATCAATATCGACCAAAAGCAAGCATTGTTGAAAGATATGTTGCTGAAGAAGCTATTGAATTTTGTTCAAAGTATATAAATACCGCTACACCAGTCAGGGTTCCTCAAAGTCGTCATGACTCCACAATTCAAGGTAGGGGAACACAAAGATTCAATGTTTTAACCATGGATTGCCAACATCTATCACAAGCTCATCTATACGTATTAAACAACATAGCAGAGGTGATCCCGTACATAGATGCTCACAAAAAACATGTCATAGATACTCACTGAAAAATGAACAAACTGAGGTTGTTGTAAGAGCACAATAGAACTTTCATCAACTTGTTTAGACAAAAAATCTTCGTAGATGACAATGATTCGAAGACATTAAGATTGTTAGCTATTGGTTCAAATCTCAATGTTCCAACTTTGAAGGGATATGATATTAATTACTATTCTTTCTACATAAAGTTACAGGATGAAAAAAGTAGTATCCAGAACAATGGGGTGAGTGTTGACGGTCATTCTAATAACTTTTGTAGTGCTTCTGATAACAATCTGATTCAACTGTCCATGCCTTACTATGGAGTCATTGAAGATATTTGGAAGCTTGATTACGATGAATTTAGAGTGTTTGTCTTCAAGTGTCAGTGGGTTAATGGAAATACCAAAGTAGACCTTCAAGTGTCAAGACAAAATGGGATTTACTTTAGTAGACCTTCAAAAGGTTGGTTACAATGATGACCCATTCATCACAGTAGCACAAGCTAAACAGGTGTTTTATGTCCAAGATCCATACGACTCAAGATAGTCAGTGGTTCTACAAGGGAGAACCACTTGTATCGGTGACCATATTGATGGTTCAACACTTGATGTCAGCGAGATATCGACTTTCTCTTAACAAATGCCTTCATAAATGGTGAAAATCAAGAGGATTATGTACATGAAAATCGTAATGATCATGATGAAGGCTTATGGGAGAATATTCCTATGTAACTGTGTATGAACAAAGTAATGTATATAACATATTGCATAATTGTAATACATTTATTTATTTGGATATTTACAACTTAATGCTTATATGTTGTTTATATAACTGATTATGTCCTAATTCAATTTGTTTGACTTGTACAGACACATGAGCCCACTTAGGGTAGATTTTGGGCCCATGAGATAAGTATCTTTTACATATTAGATTAGGGTTTCATTGTTTTTAGGCCTTGTATTTAGCGTTCCATAGTGTAGGGAGGGTACCCTAGTAAATGTTTTTAACATGTATCTCCTCACATGTCTTGTGCTAAATGTTTTTAACATGATTCTTTAGAGTTTCCACTGATTAAAATTGCTATATAAGCTAGATTTGATTTTCTATGGTTCAAATTTCTTGTTCTTGTTCTTGAACCATGAATTGTGTTGAGTTTAGGTTCCTTTGAGTTTTGTCTTGTTATTTTTTGTGGCTGAAACCTAAACCATAAAATTCTTTTAAAAACATTAAAGTAGAAGAAAACCTCAAAAATCTAGAGTGACTTGTTCACCTATTGTAGTTTTGTCATAGAAGTCATGTCTAGTCATGAAACTTGTCACATAAGATTTCTTATGTTGTGCTGGATTTTATTTTTCTTGTTTCCTTGTCTAACTCATTTGTTCATGAGTGTATGAAATTATTTTAGCCTATTATTTGATTTGAGTCAAATCTTTCATGTTAATTAGTCCTTAACATGTTCATGCAAAATTCTTAGAGAGTCTTTGATTGTGAACCTTTTCTTGAACTTTTAGGTTTCCTTATGATTGTGTCTATTGAGAATTTGAGTTTTGTTGAATGAATTGCTGACTGAAATTTTGATCCTAAGTGAATATTGAACTCCTAAAACTGTGGTAAAAAAGCCTAGTGAGTTCAACATACATAGGAAGGTTAAGCCCAAGGCAATCAATATTCCATGCTAAAAAAAATTCAAAGTCTGAAATCGTTGGTGCTGGCAGATTAGACATACGAACTTGTAAAAATTACTGAGAATTGGTCACTATGAATTTTGAGCTGATATTTTTACTGAATTTTCTACACATCGGGAAAAGAATTAGAAAAAAAGAACCACGTGATTTGGATAAAAGTAAAAAATACTAAAAATCACAAAATTTGGAATAAAAATCAGTATCCAGGATAAAAATGAAAGGGAAGTGTGCTTGTTGTTTTGGCTAAAAACTTATTCTACAATTGGTTTCTATCTTATACCAATCTTAGTTCTGAAATTTCAATTGAAAATTAGTGGGAAACAAGTGCCAAAACTAGAGGTTTGTTGAGTCTTTTTTTTTTTACTCTACTCTAGAGCCATTCTAAGTTTCTCTTTGAGTCCTAGCTTGCTTCTATGTCCTTTTCATTGCTTTAATTGTTGAATAATCCTTGAAAAATAATCTTGTTAAAACTTCGTTGGTTTAGCTTTCATTTCATTTTTTTTTTGTCTTTGGTTATTGCTTGTCTCTTTGTTTCCTTGTTTGTGAGTTGCCATATAGGGAATTGGAAATGAGGATTAGTGTCATCCCTTGAAGAATTTGAATCAAGAAGCAAGGGGCCAACCACCTTAAGAGCTATTGGACTAAGAAGCACTCCAAATTGAGTGAATCACCAAAGAGAGAACAACCACCAAAATTGAGGACCTTTTTGTAATTTTGTAATTGACAATTTACTTGCCTTCATTGCTTTCAAATTTTGTAACAAAAAGGCCTTTCATTGGATGTAAGTTGGGAGCCTCCAATAAGTCACCCTACTTCCATTTGTGTGTAATAATTTTAGACAATTTTTCCTTAGGATAGTGAGTGTTTTGTTGGGAACCTTAAATGTGGTCATCCAAACACTCTTAGGATTCGCCTAGTTTACATTTCTTGCTTACTTTCATAGCTTTTTTCCTTTACCTTTCATTGTCAAACCGCCTAGATAGCTTGCCTTTTACCAATTAGTTTTTATCTTATTTTTCACACCTCTTGTAGTGTTTATTTCAGCTAGTTTCAACCATAGTTTCTTTTACCTTTTGTTTTCAAACCCCCAACAAGAAAGAACCACAACTTAGGAACCAACAAGAGTCTTCATTCTTCATGTAGTGTTAATGGTGAGGGTTCTACTCCTAAGGACCCCTTGTATAAGATATTAGATGAATTGAGATCCCTTAAGTTGTGGAAAGAAAAACAAGAGAGAAAAAAAAAGGAAAAAAAAAGAGTGGAAGAAATAAGTCAAGATGAAAAAGAGAAAATAAGGGAAGAAGAAAGAAGGAAAATACTAAAAGAGTTAAGAAAAGAAAAACATACCTCCTATAGTAGTCATAACTCTTGCAAGAGCCTAAGTGAAGAACTTTATGACTATTATGAAGGAAGGCATAGGTCACATCTTAGACCTCACTCCCATAGGAGAGAAAAGGAAAGAAAGCCTCAAGAGGCTAACATTAACCTCCCATACTTCCATGGGAAGGAAAATGTAGAGGCTAACTTAGATTGGAAAATAAGGGTAGAACAACAACTTAAAAAGAAGTCTACTTCAAAATCTTATGGCTCTCACTCTTATCCAAAGAAAGACCAAGGTCAAGGCATCTTAGGGGTGCCACCTTCTAAGACCAAAGATGATAAGGGGAAGACAATAGAAAAGCAACCCCTTAAGGCTAGTATGCAAGAAAAGACTAGGTCCATGAAGTGCTTTAAATGTCTTGGAAGAGGACACATTACTTCTCAATGTCCCACCAAGAAAACCATGATTATGAGGGGCCAAGAAATTTATAGTATCCAAGATGAGGCTACTACTTCACCTTCCTCTAGTGAAAGTGAAGAAGCAAAAGGGGAAGAATCTAGTGAAGAAATCTACCCCCAAGAAGAAGGACAACCTTTAATGGTTAAGGAGGAGTGTAAGGAGGTAAGTGTCTCCTCTAAGAGGTTAGCTAAGAAGGAAAGTCATTTTGAAATAAAGAGAAATATTAAAGAAACTTCCCCTCTTAGACAACCTCCACATCTTCTCCTTTGTAAAAAGACACTTGTTAGGACTGCAACACCTCTTGGGCTTGAGGTTATTCCTCAAGTAAAGGAGTTGTTGGATGAGGGTTTGGTTCATAAGAGCTGAAATCCTTGTGCTTTGTTGGTGCCCAAAATAGGTATTATTAGGCACCAAATCCCTAAAATAAGTGATATGATGAATGTGCTGAGTGTTGCAACCCTCTTTTGTAAAATCAGTCATGCACCCAACATCTTTATGATTCATGTACATAGGGACTCATTAGGTAGGTTTGTTCTTATTTTTGGTTTTAATACAAACCTAGGTGCTCATATGGGACACCTTAGGTTTGTCGTATTTTTTTGAAGGAATAATCAACATGAAAATACTGAAAAAGGTACATTTTATTACATTACTTTCCTTAATTTTTTAAATAGTGATCAAGGGGTTCCCACGGACCCTAAGAGAATAAAGGTCATTCCTAATTGGCCCACTCCACCAAGTATAAGGGAAATCTGGGGCTGCCATGACTTAAACTTTTACAAAAGGTTTGTCCCATATTTTTCTATACTTGTAGCACCACTCATTGAGTTGGTGAGGAACCATGTTCCTTCATGCGAAGATGTCCATGAAAGGGGTTTTCAGACCTTACCCTACTCTAACATACCCAACACCACTAATACATATGTTTTTATTCTTTTTACAGGTGTCGAGGGAAGGAGCCCAGAGAATGAAGAACCTTGGGATTTGAGGTCAAATCCTTTCCAAGGTGGAGGGGATTTGAGTATTCTTTGTAGTAGGTACTTGTTGGATTTCCCTTGCGGTTACTTTTTGTTCCACTTTTTCTTCGTACAAATATATTCAAGGGAAATTCGGTTTGCCGGAAAGCACACTGGATTTTCAAGTATTTAAAAATTAAAATGGATGAATCCGAGTATCGAACACAAGGAACTAATGTTAGCCTAAGTTAAGTTCAGAAATGAAGCATTGTTGAGAGAACATGTATGATTGATAATTTCAAACAGAATTTAAACTAAACTTTTATGCTAAAAACTATAAAATGCAAGGTAAGTAAAAGTAACAGTAGTAGGTAGAAATGTTGGGTCTTTCAAATAAACAAGCTGATGCATATAAATATATTTCTCTAATCAATCATGCTCTTGTGTTCTATGTCGTAGCCTAAATTACTAAACCTCGATCCCTCGTCAGACCAAATCAATCCAAGCTTCATCCTCAGATCCCTCTTGTTGGACTAGACTCAAGTTGACGACCCTCTTAGGTTTAGACTAACTTAAACTAAGTTTCGTCCGGAGATCCCTCTTGTAAGACTAGACTCAGCTCAAGCAACTTACGAAAGTTTAGCCTAATTTAGCCTAAGCTTCGTCCGTAGATCCCTCTTGTAACAACATAATTAAAACCAAAACTTAATCCGCAGATCCCTCTCGTAAGACTAAGTTTCGATCCTGCTTCAATCAAGTTCTAAGGCAACAATACATTTCCCAATGCTAAAGTCACCTAACTATGCACACAAATTGATGATCAGACCAAAAGCATACAAACATTAAGCATTGAACATAGAAAACATAATCAATTAGATATTAAGTATTTACATCATTTGTTCATTAGAAATCCTCGACTAGGTGTTTGGCTTCCGACAAGTGCACAGGATCGCACAAGTAGTATAAAACCGTAAGAACCGAGTATCGAACTCTCGGGGAACTTGTGTTATTTGGTAAGCTATTTCAGAAAATAGATGTCTGGTGTGTAAAGATAAGTGTGAATATGAATAGGTGTATAAACTATCTGTGAAAAAAGAAAGAAAATCACGCGAGAGAAATGATGTGTAAAAACAAGTAGAAACACGTTGGCCTTCCTAATAGGTTCCTGATGCTGAAAAGATATTCTCTATCTAACAATGCTCATGTGTTCTTATGGTGTCTCTTGAGATACTAAACCCCAATTCCTCATGATAGTTTAGCCTAATCCTGATCAAGCATCATTCGCAGATTCCTCTTGTAGGACTAAACTCAACCAGGACTGCATTAAGATACACATACACAACTAACTTATCGCACCCTGGTTCCTCGTGATAGTACGACAACTTAGCCCTGTACTCTCAAGGACTTTAGAGTCAGACCAGTTTCCACTATTGAATGACCCGAACAAAGCATGCATCTACGTGATCAAGGTAAAGGAATATTGGAGTGAAAAGCAGATAGCACAGAGACCACACAAAACATCATTAAATAGATAGAAATATATTTACATCAGGTACCTACAGGGAAGATCCAACAGAGGATTTAGCTTTCCATACTAGGAAGCCTTTTTTACAACAAAGAGAAGAACAAGATGAAAGATTGCAAAAATACAAGTGGTGAGGATGTCTCCTTCACCTCTAGGATCTCACAATCACTCACAAACTCGTCTCAAGCTCTGGTCTCTGCAGATCTTCACACAACAAAAACTCTCAAAACTCTCTAAAACTTGGACCTTTCTCTCTCTAGAAACTCTAGACATGCAAAGCTCTGAATCCCAGTCCAAACTCCACCTCTAAAATCTGATTTCACGCTTAAATAGGTGGCCTTGTTCGTGCTCGTGCGCTTAGCGCAATTATGGACCACTTAGCGCACATTAGTGAATTTTGGCTAAGCGCGTGCCTTTCTCTCTTAGCGGATGAACTGAAGCGGTGCGCTTAATGAGATGAAGTGGTGCGCTTAGCAAACCTGTACAACTTATCTTCTTCCAGAGTCTTCGTCGTGCTTAGCCCATGAGTGTTGCGCTTAGCGGATGCTCGCTAAGCCAGTAGAATGGCTTAGCGAGAAGGTGAAAAACAACACTTTCAAAGCTTGCCTAATTAACCTAAAATTGAGAGAACATGATCATTAAACACACAAAATGGAAGTACTAAGTATTTATTACCTATACTTAACAGAAAATACTTATAACACTACAAAATAACCATAAATTGGAAGAGTTTGATACAATTTACACAAGTTTTATACACAAAAGTTAGTCGTATTCATCGACTAACAACTCCCCCAAATTTACCGTTTTTCTTGTCCTCAAGCAAAAAGAGAACAACTCATTTGTCCTCAAGTGACAATAACATGCAGTGACTATGTACAAAGATGTATGCAACAAAAAGTTACTGATTGCATGATAAGAGAATGGAGTAAAATGCCCTCATCACTTGTCTTTCACAAGGTATGCAGTTATCCAAAGAGAAGAATAAAATGTAACCTGAACAATTAGATGGAGTTAGGCATAAGATAGATATCAAGGAAAGTAGCTTAAACCACAGTTTCACGGTTACTGTTTCACTCAAGCACAAGTGTTTAAGCTATTCATTAATAACAACTAACAAGAGATCCAATCTTTGAATTTCATCTCATGCCATAAAGTCAGAAATGTATAAACAGAATCAGAAGGACTTTCTCAGCCTTGTAGTGAGGCTTGGCTACAAAAATTCATTGGTTTTTCTAGGATTCAAAGGTTTAGATTCTAAGAGAGCACAAATCCTAGACTTATCCCAATGGTATTTTTAATACAATTGGCTTTCTCACTATTTTTTCCTCTTAATTTGCTTTTGACCTTATTGCATCAACACACTTTTTTTTTTTAATAGACAACTTGTGTGTTGTGTGTGCTAATTCTTTATCTCTTTCTTTGCATCCCAGTTAGTTCCACTCCCACAAATTTGGGGTAAATTTGCCTTGAATCACATGCTCTCCTATAATCTAAGCAAGGTATCAGGAGATAATTATTTAAGTTCAGGGTTCAAATTTTTGACAATATCATTTAACTCAAAAAGGGTGCAAAGGATATAATTGTCATTCAAGGTAAGCTTTTTGGTCAAAAGGCTTGTGTATGTACAATCATGGCCTTCATCATGTCCTCATTTATTCATTTCATTCTAAAATTCAGAGATTGATGCAGAGATTATTACTCACAGCTAGTCGTTCACTCACAATTTAAGTTCACACTCTCCCCGGTTTTGGTTCAAGCTTTTCTTTCTCAATCAATCTGTCTACTGACTAACAATTCTAAATGCAAGTTCACATTCTTGTTTTTTCTTTGTCTAACATACACACTTGCTCAAACTCATGAAAAGGAACACAAACTCCATCAGAATTAAGCATTCAATTCCAAAAATAAAAGTATACAACCATTTTCATAAGTCAATAAAAGTGCTTCACTGCCATATCATTGTAAACCAAGTTAAACTATTCAAAATGCTTCAGAATAAGCAAACCAACTATTTATAAATAAAACTAGCAGTGTATGTAGACATAAAGGAAATAATGTACTGAAACCATAATTATAATAATAAACCAAAAAGCAAAAAGTGTCATCAGGAATCAAAATTCCTATGGCTGGTCTTGGGTGTCCTGTGTCTGAACATCCTCCTCATCTATCAGATGCAATACTAGAGTAGCTGGAGGAGAAGTGTCCATAGCCAGGACTGATGTAGTCAGGTCCTCTAGCATCTCTAGAAAAGGAGTGGAGGGGTCTGCTGCGTGTTGAGTTGAAGGTATATCCTCCCCTTGTGCAGAAGGCTCTGAAGTAGCCTCAAGGGATCGCTCAGGTGTGGCAGCAGCTACCTATCTCACTTGTGTCTCCTCTTCCTCTTCTCTTATAACAAATGGCTCTGGGATGATGGCCTCAGATGACTCATCCTCCACATGCTGAGGTACTTGGGTTGTGGGACCTTCATCTTCCCTGTGAAGAGAAGGTTAGGTCCCGGGCCAGGCTACCATCTCATTAAACTGCTCTACTGAAGGAATATAGTTTGGAGGTGCCATCATCTGTAAACTTTGTAGTAAAATGATCTGTCCCTAATGAATGCTCTGAAGCATGGCTTCAAAGCACTGAGAATATATTTGAACTGGGACAGAAGGGGCTGCTGAAGTGGATGATGGAGTAGGAGCTACAGAAGTAGAAGGAAGCTCAGCTGGCCTTGCCCTCGCCCTCCTAACCCCTCGGATAGAAACTGTTAGATCCTTGGGGTTCCAACAGTTCTTCCTGATGTAGCCCAAGTTAATGATCGGGCTCAGGCGCTCAAAAGTGAGGCTATCAGAGACAACCCCAATGGCTCTACATAATGCGATGATTAGAGCAGGGAACCCAAGTCTAGAAGTATTAGACTGGGCTATAGAGGTCATTTGGCCAGAGATCAGTGCCCTTATGCTCATATCCAAGCGGAGAGACTAGGCCAAAGTTTAGCCTAGCTCTATCCATTGTCAAGTCAGAAGTGTGTGATGTGGGGGCCAAGTTGGAGTATGAAAGGACACTCCACACTTGAGCTAGTGTAGTCAGATCCTTCTTGATAATTTTCCCTGGATGGCCCTTTGAGTTCAAGATGAACCCTCGGCCAGGTATGCATAAGCTAGCCTCTATCCCTCTGTAGTCTGTAGGCAGCCTGCAGTATCTGGAGTAAGCGGGCAAGGTCTCCCCTATGTACAGATTAAAAAGCAAGTTCCACATGATAGATGCATGAAAAAAAAATAACAGAGATTAAAATTGGGTTGCCTCCCAGGAAGTGCTTCTTTATCGTCATTAGCTTGACGCTTTTACCTCACTGGGTGATCTTATGTTTTGGTTCTTACTTCCAGAACCTCTTGACCTCCTTCCATTACCTGTAAGCAGACATTGTGTTTTGGAGCAGGCTTGTCTTCAACAAACAAATGAAAGTCAATTTTCTGATCTTCAAAACCTAGCTCCAGCTTCCTCTTCCCCATATCAACTATGTAGCTTGCGATCAACATGAATGGCCTTCCCAATATTACAGGGATGTCAATATCTTTAGAGATATCCATTACCACAAAGTCTACCGGGAAGATAAAATGTTTTACTCTGACTAACACATCTTCAATTACTCCATATGGCCTGGTAATGGAGCGATCAACTAATTGTAAAGTCATTCGAGTGGGCATTATTTCCAACTATCCCAATCTTCTGACATGGAGAGTGGCATCAAATTGAAACTGGCTCCGAGGTCAATAAGAGCTTTTCCCACATTGACTTCTCCAATTGAACAAGGAATAGTTACACTCTCAGGATCTTTATGCTTGGGTGGAAGGATCTTTTGGATCACAACACTGTAGTTTCCTTCCACTATGATGTTTTCCTAATGAATATATTTATGCTTCCTTGTTAACATATCTTTCAAGAATTTAGAGTAGAGTGGCATCTGCTGCAAAGCTTCTCCAAAGGGCATGGTTATTTCGATTTTCCTGAAAATGTCTAAAAATCTCGCCAGGTGACGATCTTTTTCCTTCTTGGAAGGTACCACAGGATATGGTACTTTCACACCTTTTTCCACAGCTTTTTCACTTGTACTCTTCTTTGCATTCTTATTATTTTTTTCTCTTTTTCATTTTTTTCATTTTCTATTTCTTTTTCTACTTATTTTTATTTTTCTTGGTCCTTCAATTCTTTATTCTTGACCATTATTTGTTACTCTTTTTCTTGATTACTTTCACCTCTTACCTCATTTTTCTTGCAATCAGTACCTTTCTTGTCAGCAGTTTTCTTCTTATGCACAACACTTTCCTCATCCTCTACCTCCACAAACCTTTTACTCCTTGTCATCACAACTTTGTATTCCTCCTTGCGATTATGTTTTTTATTTGCCACAAAATTGTTGGATGACTTGTCAGCTATCTGCTTGGCCAGTTCTCCCACAAGGACCTCAAGGTTCTTCTGTGCTGACTCAGTGTTTTTATGATTTGACATTGTTACCTGCATAAACTGAGTCAAGGTCTCCTCTAGCTTAGTAGTCCTCTTGAATATGTTAGGTCCTTGTTGGATTGGCCTGTTTGAAGGCCCACTATGGTCTTGGTTGAACTGGTTACCAGGGTGTGTCCTCCACTGTCCTTGTTGATTATAGGGACCCTGTTGGAAGCCTGAAAATCCTCCTTGAGTATATCCTTGTCGTTGTTGATTTCCCATATAATGAATTTCTTGAGTGTTTTCTTCAGTGAGAATACATTGGCCTGTTTCATGAGCCTCACCACAGATGGTACAACATGTAACCTACAAAACAGAAGAGTGCGTAGGTTGACCCATAGACAACTTAGTTGGTAGCTTATTGATTGTTTCTGTTAAATCTCAAGTTGCTTAGAAAGCAACTTGTTTTGTGCCAATAAAGCGTCATGTGATGATAGCTCTATCAAGCTTTTCTTCGTGGGTTGATGGGTTCTTTCTCATTGAATGGCATGATCACTAGCTGACATGTTCTCAATTAGCTCAGTTGCTTCTTCCGGGGTCTTCAGTTTTATCTTTCCCCCTGCAGAAGCATCTAACAGTTGCTTGGTTTGTGGTCTCAACCCATCTATAAACATATTCAATTGGATTGGCTCGAAAAACCCATGAGTGGGAGTTCTTATCAACAAGCCTCTGAACCTCTCCAATGCTTCACTCAAAGATTCATCAGGGAACTGATGAAATGAAGAGATTGCAGCTTTCCCTTCCGCAGTCTTGGACTCTGGGAAGTATTTCTTTAGGAACTTTTCAACAACTTCTTCCCAGGTTTTCAGACTGTTACCCATGATTGAGTGGAGCCACCTCTTGGCTTCTCCTGCCAATGAGAATGAGAAAAGGCTGAGCCTAATAGCTTCGTCAGGTACACCAGCAATCTTAACAGTGTTGCATATTTCAATGAACGTTGCCAAGTGTACATAGGGGTCTTCATTAGGTAATCCTTGAAATAAGTTCCCCTGTATTAAATGAATTAAGGAATATGGGTAGTTGATGTTGTTAGCTTGCACTTTAGGACGTGCAATGCTGGTGAAAAATTGTGGTACTGAACTACTTGAGTAATCCTCAAGGGTAATCCTCTGGTCATGCTTTTTTGCCATGGTAATGACTTCAGGTAATTGAGTGGTGGATTCCCTTGATGATGGTGAATCAGGTGATAATAAGTTAGAGAAATGAATACCCTCCTCAAGAATGGATGCAATTGTTCTGTCTTGGAGAAGTTTCCTTGTCCTCTCGGCCCTGTTCCTTCGCAATGTAGCCTCAATTTCTAGGTCCAGAGGAACTAAATTTCCTGTGGCAGATCTATGCATATACAATACTAACAGAACAACGGTTATCCAGTTTAACAAGAAAAGACAAAGAGGAATTAAGAACAAATATTCACAAAAACAATCAAAAAATAACAAATAAAGAATAGACACCTAAAGACGAACTAACTTCCCAAATAAAAAGAAGTTCCCCGACAATGGCACCAAAAACTTGTTCAGCTTCCGGCAAGTGCACCGGATCGCACAAGTAGTATAAAACAGTAAGAACCGAGTATCGAACTCTTGGGGAACTTGTGTTATTTGGTAAGCTATTTCAGAAAATAGATGTCTGGTGTGTAAAGATAAGTGTGAATATGAACAGGTGTATAAACTATCTGTGCAAAACGAAAGAAAATCACGTGAGAGAAATGATGTGTAAAAACAAGTAGAAACACGTTGGCCTTCCTAATAGGTGCCTGATGCTGAAAAGATATTCTCTATCTAACAATGTTCATGTGTTCTTATGGTGTCTCCTGAGATACTAAACCCCGATTCCTCGTGATAGTTTAGCCTAATCCTGATCAAGCATCATCCGTAGATTCCTCTTGTAGGACTAAACTCAATCAGGACTGCATTAAGACACACATACACAACTAACTTATCGCACCCCGATTCCTCGTGATAGTACAACAACTTAGCCCTGTACTCTCAAGGACTTTAGAGTCATACCAGTTTCCACTGTTGAATGACCCTAACAAAGCATGCATCTACGTGATCAAGGTAAAGGCATACTAGATTGAAAAGCAGATAGCATAGAGAACACACAAAACATCATTAAATAGATAGAAATATATTTACATCAGGTACCTACAGGGAAGATCCAACAAAGGATTTAGCTTTCCATACCAGGAAGCCTTTTTTACAACAAAGAGAAGAACAAGATGAAAGATTTCAAAAATACAAGTGGTGAGGATGTCTCCTTCACCTCTAGGATCTCACAATCACTCACAAACTCGTCTCAAGCTCTCAAACTGGCTCCTGCTTCAAGCTCTGGTCTCTGCAGATCTTCACATAGCAAAATCTTTCAAAACTCTCTAGAACTTGGACCTTTCTCTCTCTAGAAACTCTAGACATACAAAGCTCTGAATCCCAGTCGAAACTCACCCTCTAAAATCTGATCTCAGGCTTAAATAGGTAGCCTTGTTCGTGCTCGTGCGCTTAGTGCACATTGGTGAATTTTGGCTTAGCGCGTGCCTTTCTCGCTTAGCGGGTGAACTGAAGCAGTGAGCTTAGTGAGATGAAGCGGTGCGCTTAGCGAACCCGTACAGCTCATCTTCTTCCAGAGTCTTCCTCGCACTTAGTCCATGAGTGTTGCGCTTAGCGGACGCTCGCTAAGCCAACAGATTGGCTTAGCGAGAAGGTGAAAAACAACACTTTTCAAAGCTTGCCTAATTAACCTGAAATTGAGAGAAAATGATTATTAAACACACAAAATGGAAGTATTTAGTATTTATTACCTATACTTAATAGAAAATACTTATAACACTACAAAATAACCATAAATTGGAAGATTTTGATACAATTTACACAAGTTTTATACACAAAAGTTAGTCCTGTTCACCGACTAACACTAGGGTGTTTAGTTAGCTATTACAGAAGAAACCTTAACAATAATAAGCTTACAAAACCTAGGTATCTCTGTAAAAGTAGCTCCTCTTGCTTCCTCCAGAGCTTTTTTGCCGAAATAGGCACTGTGGTTTGTTCTATAGTATCCAACACAAAAAAAAAATTACTTTTGTAATTTTTTTTTCTTTAATTTTAGATGTTTTACTTTTAATTGTCAAACTTACCATTTTGAAATGAACACCACTTCCTGAAATCCATTTAAGGTTTGAATTATAGGGCTTGGTTATAGTATAGCTATCATTTTCTATGTTCAAATTTTAATAATTTTAAAATTGTAGTACATTAAGGGAAAGTAACCAGTTTAGTTTGTGTACTCTCCTACTGGTCGAGGCCGTACCCGAATCAAATAAACATGAAAATGCAGTAACTAGGAAGTGATCTTAGGTCGTTTCCCAACGAGCAGTGACAAGCCAAATGTTCATAATATACTTGCAGTAACAGTAACGATGGGGGGTTTTGGTTGTTTGGTAATTAAAGAGCAGAACAAATAAAATGGAATACGAAACTACTAATATTAAAAACGGGTTGTTTCCTCTGATTCAGAAGCCACTCTCTTATCCTAGGTTATGGAGAATTCGTCCCTAACAGTCAACCACTTAATCCAACCCTATTTCAATTTACTAAGCGAAAATCAACTTAGGGTTTTCAATACGTGATTAGGCACCACATACACCAGTTAGCCCTTCGTCCATTAAGCATGAACGCAAGTTAGGCTCAGAGGCAATTAATCGAACACGAAGCGTGCACTGATTAATATTCACGAAATTGGGATAACTGGTGAAGGGAAAACTGCCAGGAAACCACATTACAAACGAAACCTCAAAGAGAGTTGGGCTTCGTCCTCAAAAGGAAACAACACCAGAAAATCTAGCCTTCCATGGATTCAAACAGAAAACGCAAATGAAACATGAAGCAGAAACGTAAATGAACAGAAACGTAAATGAAAGTAGAAGAAGAAGCAAGAATGAACTCGTGATTAGAAGCAGAAAACGGAAATTTGCATTAAGAACGAAAACTGTAACAAGGGAACAGAAAAACGTGAAAACCTAAAACCAAAGCTTTGAATAATGAAAATAGCATAGCAGAATAGAATGCCCTGCACGAATCCCAAGGCATCTATTTAAAAAGAGTCACTCAAAGTCACTGGGCCCTATTACAATACTCTGGCCCAAAACGAAATAAACACTGAACAACATAAAATAAAATTGCAAAATTTCCTAATTAGAAATTAACTAAGGTAAGCGCTGCTTTATTTGCCCTCTTCAAGTCCACAACCAAAATCCGGATTAAGCCCAATGTTTCATTAATTCCTGAAATTAGATTAAAAACATCAAATTAGCTAAATGAGCCCAAATAATAAAACTGCCTAATTAATTGACATTTAAGACCAATCAATAATTAAAATGGTGCAAAAAGGGTTTAGAAAATAGAAGAAAATGATGGCACATCAAAACCCCCCATACTTAGCCTTTTGCACTCCTGGGCAAAATGAAACAAAGAACAAAATCCAAGGATATCAAAGAGAGACAAACAAAAACATTCACATATTTCTCAATGAACGTCAAGGAATGAAAGGAATGGGTAACATCTAACATAAGGAGATCCAAAAAGTCAAGACATTCATGAAAATCATCCAAGCAACCCAATCATGGCAAAATAGTTAATCAGCTCAAGAATGAAAAGTGATAAAGCCTCACAAGATATACACTCTATCTCTCAAGTGTCTAGGCTACTATTTACCCTCAAAGCACCCATGAAAGCAAACACCACATAAACTTGGGAAGATTCTAAAATTGACAATCAACCCATAAACACAAGCACATGAGGATCAAAAGGTCTTTTAAGGTTGTAATGGGGCCAAGGACAAGGTATGGAGAAATATGGAATAAGTGGCTAAATCCCAAAGGAATAGAGGAGCAAAGGGGAATAAGTGCATATTAAGAAAAAAATAAGAAAATAAAAAGAAGTAAAGATAAAAATTAAACATGAAGAGTAGAACCAAGAGTTTCATCATTCTTGTGCCATTCAAGATCTTATTCACTCAACTTTATTGCTTTTCTTTTTCTTTTTTTGAATTTTTTTTTTTCCGAATTTTTTTTTTTTTACTCTTTAGCCTTTGAGAAACAACATTTCATTCAGCATGTCCAACATTTAACCAGTATACAATGTACATCAAGTACGGCCCAAAATACATCATGAAGCATAGCCAACAAAACAAGTTGTCCAATGAAACAAAAACCCCCCACACTTATTCCCAAAACAATTCCAAAGCTCCAAAATTCCTTAAGGATATGGTAATATCATGGTTTTTCACTTAAGGCTTGTAGTGAGCTTCAAAACAAGGAAAGGGAAACAAGGCTCAAAAGGGCTATCAAAGGAATTAATTCAAGGTAAGTCCATTTGGCTAGAAGCTTATAAGAACAAAATTGCCTTAATCATTTCCAAATATGCATGTGAATTAGGACGCATCAACAAGAATCAAGCCAAGGCTATTGTGCAAGCAATCAATGGGGCAAAACACACCAAATGATTATAATGATGGATGGCTCAAATTCTCACAAAGGTAAAACCATCACTTTCAAATTGAGCTTTCAAAACTATCATGACATGTAGAGAAGAATCAAGGATTTCAAGTCACAAAATGTCAAGAACTTTTATTTTCAAAACAATTACCCATTTCTTGAACCTATCCTATAATTCAAAGAAAAACATGCAAAGTCGTACGTGCACACGAAATTGACCCAAAATATTAAACTGAAAATCCGACGAAACTAACAACATTAACAAATTAACACAACTAACAAATTAACAAAACCATCAAAACTAGCAAAACCAAAGAACACTCCCCCCCCCCCATACTTAAACAACACATTGTCCTCAATGTAGCACAATTAAAAGATTAAAAACAATTAAATCATCAAAGAGAAGCGGACAAGTGTAATAAAAGCAAAGAAGGAGATAGGAAAAGAAAAACTCCCTAAGTCATGGTGGAGGAAGAGTAGGGTGGAGTAAGGAAGTCTCTTCCACCACTACGTCCACTAAAGAAGGGTTCGTGAGGAATGGCTTAAGTCGATGTCCGTTGACCTTGAAGCTTTTGTTTGTGGAGTCGCTTTTGATCTCAACTGTACCATAAGGAAAAACATTAGTAACAACAAAAGGACCAATCCACTTAGACCTCAACTTACCACTCATGAGTCCAAGCCTAGAATTATACAATAACACTTTTTGCCCAACCACGAAGTCTTTTTTAACTATCATGCTATCATGGAACTTCTTGGTCTTTTCTTTGTAGAACTTGGCATTCTCGTAGGCTTCTAGGCGGATTTCATCTAACTCACTCAGTTGCAACTTCCTTTCCTCGCCAGCTTGATCCATAGAGAAGTTGCAAGTCTTCACTGCCCAGTATGCTTTGTGCTCAATTTCCACTGGAAGATGACATGCCTTTCCAAAGACAACCCGATAAGGAGACATTCCTATGGGTGCTTTGTAGGAAGTCCGATGTGCCCAGAGAGCATCATCAAGCCTGGTACTCCAATCTTTCCTGCTTGGCTGCACAATCTTCTCTAGAATTCTCTTGATTTCCCTGTTAGAAATTTCTGCCTGTCCATTAGTCTGGGGGTGGTATGGTGTGGATACCCTGTGTACCACCCCGTACTTTTTAAGCAGGGCATGCATTGTCCTGTTGCAAAAATGGGTTCCTTGATCACTAACAATTGCTTTAGGTACTCCAAACCTGCAAAACAGATTAGACCTGACAAAGTCTGCGACAACTTTAGCATCATTAGTTCTAGTGGGCTTGGCTTCCACCCATTTTGAAACATAATCAACTGCAAGGAGAATGTAAACATAACCAAAAGAGACAGGAAAATGACCCATGAAATCTATACCCCAGACATCAAACACCTCACAGAATAGCATAGGTTGCTGAGGCATTTGTTGTCGCCATGTAAGTGTATTTCCTGCTCTCTGACACTGCTCACAAGTGCTGCAGATCTTCCATGCATCTTTAAAGATGGTGGGCCAATAAAAACCACAATCAAGCACTTTGCGAGCTGTCCTTTGAACACCCAGATGACCTCCCGGTGCGGAAGAATGACAGAACTGCAGGACTGAGTCAGTCTCATGATCTGGAATGCACCGTCTAATGACCTGATCACTGCACAATTTCCACAAGTAGGGGTCATCCCAAATAAAATGCTTAGCATCACTTTTAATCTTATCTTTTTGGGCCTTAGATGCTAAGGGAGGAAAAATAGAGGCAACTAAATAATTGACAATGTTAGCAAACCAGGGAGTAGAAAGAGAGTCAGAAATACTATACAATATATACAAATGATCATCCGGGAAATCATCCCGAATAGGTGAATCTGCATCAGAGACACGTTCGATCCGACTCAAATGATCAACAACTAGATTTTGTGCTCCGCTCCTATCACGGATCTCCAAGTCAAACTCTTGGAGCCAGAGCATCCATCGGATCAACCTAGGCTTAGAATCAGCCTTCTTCAACAAGTACTTTAGAGTTGCATGGTCAGTATAAACAATAATGCGAGTACCAAGCAAATAAGATCGAAATTTTTCAAGAGCAAAAACTATGGCTAGAAGCTCTTTCTCAGTAGTAGTATAATTTGCTTGGGCAGCATCTAAAGTCCTAGAAGCATAATATATCACCCTGGGCAATTTATCAATTTTCTGAGCAAGGACAGCCCCCAATGCATAATTTGATGCATCACACATAAGCTCAAAAGGGGCTGTCCAATCGGGTGCCTGGATGATGGGGGTGTTAGTCAACGCTCTTTTGAGGCAATCAAAAGCCTCTTTGCATCTGTCATTAAAGTCAAACTCCACCTCCTTTTGCAACAAGTTGGACAGTGGAAGGGCTACTTTGCTAAAATCCCTTATAAAACGCCTGTAGAATCCTGCATGACCAAGAAAAGATCGCACCTCTCGCACACAAGAGGGGTAAGGCAATTGTGAAATAACAGAAATTTTTGCAGGATCTACTTCAATACCCTTATTGGAAATAATGTGGCCTAAAACTATACCTTGCTCAACCATAAAATGACATTTTTCAAAATTTAGAACAAGGTTAGTTTCAATGCATCTATTCAAAACTTTTTCCAAACTATTCAAACAACCATCAAAAGAGGATCCATATACAGTGAAATCATCCATAAACACCTCTATGCAATTTTCTAAAAAATCACTGAAAATACTAATCATGCACCGCTGGAAGGTATCAGGGGCATTGCACAGGCCGAAAGGCATCATTCTATAAGCAAAAGTGTCGAAGGGGCAGGTGAATGTGGTCTTTTCCTGATCCTCAGGAGCAATAGTAATTTGCATATAACCAGAAAAACCATCAAGGAAACAATAGTGGGATTTACCTGCCAGGCATTCAAGCATCTGGTCAATGAATGGTAGGGGAAATGGTCTTTTTTGGTAACCTGGTTCAGCCTCCTATAGTCAATGCAGACTCTCCAACTGTTCTGCACCCGAGTAGGAATCAACTCCTCCTTCTCATTTCTGATCACTGTGAGGCCAGTCTTTTTCGGGACTACCTGGACGGGACTCACCCATTAGCTATCGGAGATAGGATAAATGATTCCAGCTTGCAAAAGCTTGGTTATCTCCTTCTTCACTACATCAAGAATCACCGGGTTGAGTCTTCTCTGTGGTTGTCTTACTGGTTTAGCTCCATCCTCTAAATTTATTCGATGCATACATGTGGATGGGCTAATACCAGGAATGTCTGCCAGGGTCCAGCCTATAGCCTTCTTATGCTTCTTGAGAACTGACAACAACTTCTCCTCTTGCTCATCAGCAAGGGAGGCAGATATAATCACTGGAAAACTCTTGCTATCATCCAAGTAAGCGTATTTTAAATTTGATGGCAGAGGCTTCAATTCTGGTGTGGTCGGCTGGACAGTGGTAGAAGGAGATGGTTTCTCAGCCTTTACCTCATAAAGAAAGTCAGAGGTATGTGTACTTCCTGAAACATGGTTAGTCCTATCTGACTCTATAAAATCAATCTCAAGAGGTAAAACACCACCACCAGGCATGCAATCAATATCACTCTCAGATTCACTCTCAGCATCAAATTCAGACATATGATCAAGTACAATTTCAGACTCAATGCATGAAGAGTGAGAGGCATGCAGATTAGAATAAAGATCAGTCATGTATTCATCAACAACATGGTCAATTATTTCAGCACGAAATACAGAAAGATCTTCAGATGGGTATTTCATAGCATCCAGAATATTAAAATGAACAGTTATATCACCAAACTCCATGGACAGTGTGCCTGCATAAACATCTATCTTAGTTCTAGCAGTTTTCATAAAGGGTCTGCCTAGAATGATGGGAACTGATCCTTGAGAAAATCCATCTTCCATATTCAAGATATAAAAATCAACAGGGAAAATCAGTTCACCAACTCTAACTAAGACATCTTCTATGAAACCAACAGGATAGGCAACACTTCTATTAGCTAAATGAATTACCACATCAGTTGACTGCAAGGGACCTAGAGATAGAGAATTAAAAATCGACAGAGGCATAACACTAACAGAGGCTCCTAAATCTAGCATGGCATTGTCAAACTTACTATTCCCTATAATACAAGGTATGCTGAATGTACCTGGATCTTTGCATTTTTCAGGAATTTGAGGAACAGATTTACCAATCAATGCGGAGACATTTCTGCCCATGCTAATTCGTTCACTTCCTTTAAGCTTTCGCTTATTAGTGCACAGCTCCTTCAAGAATTTGGCATATCTTGGAATTTGCTTTATTGCATCCAACAGAGGTATGTTTACCTCTACTTTTCTAAACGTTTCCAATATCTCTTTCTCTGCCTCTTCCATTTTTTTGTTGGAAACTGCTCTTGGAGGGAATGGAAGAGGGGGAATGTGCTGCTTCTACAAATCAGAATTACCTGTGGAAGAAGATTCACCTGCACAGAAATTGTTAGGTAGATTTTTGTCATCACCTTTTTCTGGAATAGAGTGAAGTTTGGCAGGTTCATTTGCAGATGAGGAAGGTGCTATGGGTTGAGGTCCTTGACACTGCTTTCCCGACCTCAATGAAATGGCACTGACATTTTTGGGATTTTGGACAGCTTGAGAAGACAGCTTGTCAGAATTCTGGGACTGTTGTTGATTCAATTGGGTAGCTAATTGTCCCATCTGATTGGTTAAGCTCTGAATGGAGGCTCTGGTCTCTTGCTGAAACTGCATGTTCTGCATAGTCATTTGCCTCACAAGTTCTTCGAGGGAATGTTGTGGAGGGGCCTCAACTGTTGGCTGTTTCTGGGGTTGTTGTTGTTGTTGGATTGGTGGAGGAACGTATGGTTTGCTTGGGCCAGCAACATTTTGGAAGGAAGGAGCAGGCTGCTGTTGTTGTTGCTGAGGGTTGGACCACCTGAGGTTAGGGTGATTCCTCCATCCAGGGTTGTATCTGTTGCTGGAAAGGTCATAATTGCTCTGCTGTGGTTGATTTTGCTACTGAGGTTGAGGAGGTCTATTGTAAATATTTGCAGCATAAGCTTCAGGCTGCTCAATTGCTCCAGGTTGCTGCATGGAAGGGCAAAGGTTTGTATGGTGGTCAGCAGAGGAGCACAAACCACAAACCCTTGCAACAGGTACAGATTTCTGATTCAAGGCCAGCTGGGTTACCAAGTTGACCAACGCATCCAGTTTTCCTTCAAGCTTCTTAGTTTCAGATGATGCAGATGGGTTTGTAGCTACCTCATGCACTCCTCTAATGACTATGGCATCATTTCTGGGGCTAAACTGCTGGGAGTTGGAGGCCATCTTCTCAATTAAATTTCTGGCTTCAACAGGAGTCATGTCTCCAAGGGCTCCACCACTGGCAGCATCTATCATACTTCTCTCCATATTACTGAGTCCTTCATAAAAATATTGGAGAAGAAGCTGTTCTGAAATCTGATGGTGGGGGCAACTGGCACATAGTTTCTTAAATCTCTCCCAGTACTCATACAGGCTCTCTCCACTGAGTTGTCTAATACCTGAGATATCCTTCCTGATGGCTGTGGTCCTGGAAGCAGGGAAATTTTTTTCTAAGAATACTCTCTTAAGGTCATCCCAGCTCGTGATGGACCTTGGAGCAAGGTAATACAGCCAGTCCTTTGCCATTCCCTCTAATGAATGAGGAAAAGCCTTCCGAAATATGTGATCCTCTTGGACATCTTGGGGTTTCATGGTGGAGCAGACAATGTGAAATTCTTTCAAATGTTTGTGCGGGTCTTCACCTGCAAGGCCATGAAACTTTGGAAGCAAATGAATCAGTCTAGTTTTAAGAACATATGGGACATCCTCATCAGGGTATTGGATGCACAAGCTTTCATAGGTGAAATCAGGTGCAGCCATTTCCCTTAGAGTCCTCTCACGAGGTGGAGGTTGTGCCATGTTCTCAGAATGTGCAAAATCAGAATGCTCAGAATCAGAATGCTCAAAATTATAATGCTCAAGATCAGGATGTTCAAAATCACCAATAACAGAATGCACAGATTCACCAGTTATGGAATGCTCAGAATGATCAAAAGGTATAAAATGATGCCTAACTAATCTATGAAATGTCCTATCTATCTCAGGATCAAAGGGTTGTAAGTCAGATGGATTGCCTCTAGTCATACACTACATTCAGCATGCACACAACTAGTTGCCTTGTCATGTAAATAAAGGTGTAGGTTTGAACTACAACTACCCTCAAATGATATCCAAATGACTTGAAATTTTGTGAGCAACCTTATAAAATGATGAGAAGATAGCACAAAAAATTTCAAACAAAAATTCAAAGTCTAACTATGAAAGCTAAAATTGGTAGGTTAAGAAAAATAAGTGAATAAAACTTGAAAAATAAAAAACTTTTGACAGAATCGCTTTTTTTTTTTTACGATGGAGACCTCAGCCGGCCTATGGCCAGCTGCCACAGCGTAGGAAATTTTTTTCTACCCCAAATGCATATATAATAATTGCGATTCTGATAACCGGAGCAAAAGTTATGGCCGTTTGAAGTTTTGACAAACACAAAATTTGCTAGTTTTTTGGAACTTTCAAATCTGACCAAAAATAAGGCTCTAGCTATTTTTCCGACAAAATATGGATTAAAAGAAGTTACCACAAAAAAATTCAGCCAAAAATAACAACCCTAGCTACCAAAACAAAAAATCTCAAATAATTCAGCATGGGTGGTCGCTAAAATCCGTCTCTAATTGATTTCTACTACTACTCTGTTTTTGCCGCAAGCACAATCTTCACAGCAAAACACACAAGACTGAAACAGGGGAAACACTTAATGGAAAAACTGAAACAGAACACACCTTAAACAAAATACCAGGACACTAAACAACACTAACACACATACTAACACAATACTAACAATTAAACATAAAACACGAAAGGATTAAACACACAACACTAGCTAGCTATTATCAACCTTTGGACACTGCTCCCCAGCAACGGCGCCAAATTTGGTCGAGGCCGTACCCGAATCAAATAAACATGAAAATGCAGTAACTAGGAAGTGATCCTAGGTCGTTTCCCAACGAGCAGTGACAAGCCAAATGTTCATAATATACTTGCAGTAACAGTAACGATGGGGGGTTTTGGTTGTTTGGTAATTAAAGAGCAAAACAAATAAAATGGAATACGAAACTACTAATATTAAAAACGGGTTGTTTCCTCTGATTCAGAAGCCGCTCTCTTATCCTGGGTTATGGAGAATTCGTCCCTAACAGTCAACCACTTAATCCAACCCTATTTCAATTTACTAAGCGAAAATCAACTTAGGGTTTTCAATACGTGATTAGGCACCACATACACCAGTTAGCCCTTCGTCCATTAAGCATGAACGCAAGTTAGGCTCAGAGGCAATTAATCGAACACGAAGCATGCACTGATTAATATTCACGAAATTGGGATAATTGGTGAAGGGAAAACTGCCAGGAAACCACATTACAAACGAAACCTCAAAGAGAGTTGGGCTTCGTCCTCAAAAGGAAACAACACTAGAAAATCTAGCCTTCCATGGATTCAAATAGAAAACGCAAATGAAACATGAAGCAGAAACATAAATGAACAGAAATGTAAATGAAAGTAGAAGAAGAAGCAAGAATGAACTCGTAATTAGAAGCAGAAAACGGAAATTTGCATTAAGAACGAAAACTGTAACAAGGGAACAGAAAAACGTGAAAACCTAAAACCAAAGCTCTGAATAATGAAAATAGCATAGCAGAATAGAATGCCCTGTACGAATCCCAAGGCATCTATTTAAAAAGAGTCACTCAAAGTCACTGGGCCCTATTACAATACTCTGGCCCAAAACGAAATAAACACTGAACAACATAAAATAAAATTGCAAAATTTCCTAATTAGAAATTAACTAAGGTAAGCGCTGCTTTATTTGCCCTCTTCAAGTCCACAACCAAAATCCGGATTAAGCCCAATGTTTCATTAATTCCTGAAATTAGATTAAAAATATCAAATTAGCTAAATGAGCCCAAATAATAAAACTGCCTAATTAATTGACAATTAAGACCAATCAATAATTAAAATGGTGCAAAAAGGGTTTAAAAAATAGAAGAAAATGATGGCACATCACCTACCCTTATATCATACACAAGAAAAGCTTAATTTGACCAAAAATTGATAAATAAGAAATTAATAAAGTTATTTTTTTCTTATAAAATGGTTGGTGGAGTTGTTAGCATCATTTTCTAGGGAGTCTTTTTGCCTTTCCATATATAGCAGGATTAGATTATGTTCACATCTCTCTCTTTTTTTTTTTACATTTTCAAAGGGAATATCCTATCTTATATATTGGAAATCATATATCCTCTGTTTAGTTGTATTTTCTTTTTCCTCCCTAGCAATATTTTATATTTAATCTTTTAAAAGGTGAAGACATTCAATTTCTGTCTTGGATTATCTAAATATCTAAGAGGCTTTGGCACATTGCTTGGACTTAATAATGGAGTTTGTGGGTTTATGCTTTATGGCATGAAGTGTAGCATAACCAAAATGTTTTCACCTTCCGAAGGGTTCATATGTAGGGGCATTGTCATTTGGCTAAATTGGTTGTTCATTAGATTTTACATGACCCTTTTGTGTATATTGAGCTACCTTTATAGGCAACAATTGTGTTAAAATGTCATAGGACCTGATAGTTTGAAGGAGACTTGTTTTCTTTAGGGCTTGTAGTCTTGTTCATGTTTGTTCAGTATGCCCATTGAATTTATTTTATATTAGTATTTCTATAACAGTGGCAGAGAAGAATGGTAAAATTATGACAAATTCTTATGATTAGGCATTTAGGTGCCTGATAATCGAAATGGTACTACTTCAGTTTTTTTCTTTTTTATTTCATTATTACCATGTTCCCATGGTGGTTATGCCTTAGATTGATGGTGATCATGTGTTAAACTATGACTTCTTCTTATTAATTTGGGATGTGTTTAATTTTGGGTTTTCTTAATATACTTTTTAGCATAGTGTGGGTGATTGGGCATATTGGCTTCAAAAGCCAACAACCATGAACCTTGCACCCATCATTTGGTGTTCTATATTTCTAAGTTCCATTTTTCCTTATTTTTTCAGTTTGGCAAGAGCTTGAGGAAGCAAACCAAGAGTTCTTTAAAGGTTATTATGCAAACATGGCATGGAAGCATAAAATGCTTCTACTCAACATATTTTTGGAAGAACAGAGGCAAATAATGGGCTTAACTTCAAGTGTACCACTCTCTACCTTTGATGGTTCACACAACCCTACACTTTCATCACAAGCCAACTCTAACATGGGCTTAACTACAATTCCATCATCATTCCCTACCTTTGATGGGTTACATAACCCTGCAATTTTATCACAACCTAACTCTATTTTTTACGGGGTCACATAACCTTGCAGTTTCATCACATCCCAACTCTAATAGGAGCTTAACTGCATTTGCATCACCCGTTACCTTTGATGAATTACATAACCCTCACTACAAGAAAAATAACCTATGCCTACGGACACTTTTTTGCTACAGACATAAATTAGTGTAGGTAGATCTCAAAAATACTTTTACCTACAACTAACTAATGTAGGTAAAACTCAATCACTTGTACCAACCATTATTTGGTGTAGGCAAATTCATTAAAATTAAAAAAAATACTTCTACCTACAACTATGTTGTGTAGGTAAAACTCCAAAAAAATTGTGGTAAAACTCAAAAGAATTACTACCTACAAAAGCACAGTGTAGGCAAAATTTTAAAAAACTTATACCTACACACTACAAGAATAATGACATATACCTACGAAAATTTTTGCCTACACATATAACTTATCATAAGTAAAAGTCAAAAAATACTTATACCAACACTTGTTTGTTTGTTATAGGTAAAGTTCAGAGATTTTTACCTACTATTATTGATTTGATGTAGGTAGAACCTAAAATAACTTCTACTTACAAATGTCCAGTGTTGTAAGAATTTCAAAAAACATATACCTACGATTACTTGATTACTTGTTGCTGATCAAATCCTATAAAACTTGTACCTTCGGTTTATTGATGTAGATAAAATTTAAAAAGTTTCTACCCACAAATACATGTGATCGAGGCCATACCCGAATCAAATAAACATGAAAATGCAGTAACTAGGAAGTGATCCTAGGTCGTTTCCCAACGAGCAGTGACAAACCAAATGTTCATAATATACTTGCAGTAACCGTAACGATTGGGGGGGTTTGTTTGTTTTGTGATTAAAGAGCAGAACAAGTAAACTGGAATACGAAACTACTAATATTAAAAACGGGTTGTTTCCTCTGATTCAGAAGCCATTCTCTTATCCTGGGTTGGAGAATTCGTCCCTAACAGTCAACCACTTAATCCAACCCTATTTCAATTTACTAAGCGAAAATCAACTTAGGATTTTCAATACGTGATTAGGCACCACATTCACCAGTTAGCCCTTCGTCCATTAAGCATGAACGCAAGTTAGGCTCAGAGGCAATTAATCGAACACGAAGCGTGCACTGATTAATATTCACGAATTTGGGATACTGGTGAAGGGAGAACTGCCAGGAAACCACATTACAAGCGAAACCTCAAAGAGAGTTGGGCTTCGTCCTCAAAAGGAAACAACACCAGAAAATCTAGCCTTCCATGGATTCAAACAGAAAACGCAATTGAAACATGAAGCAGAAACGTAAATGAACGGAAACGTAAATGAACAGAAACGTAAACGAACAGAAATGTAAAATGGAACAGAAACGTAAATGAGAGTAGAAGAAGAAGCAAGAACGAAATTGTAATTAGAAGCAGAAAATGTAAAATTGCATTACGAACTCAGAAGCATCAAAACAGAAAAATGAAAACCCTAAAACAAAGCTCTGAATAATGAATAGCATAACAGAATAGAATGCCCTGCACGAATCCCAAGGCAGCTATTTAAAAGAGTCACTCAAAGTCACTAGGCCCTATTACAATACTCTGGCCCAAAACGAAATAAACACTGAACAACATAAAATAAAATTGCGAAATTTCCTAATTAAAAATTAACTACGGTAAGCGCTGCTTTATTTGCCCTCTTCAAGTCCACAACCAAAATCCGGATTAAGCCCAATGTTTCATTAATTCCTGAAATTAGATTAAAAACATCAAATTAGCTAAATGAGCCCAAATAATAAAACTGCCTAATTAATTGACAATTAAGACCAATCAATAATTAAAATGGTGCAAAAAGGGTTTAGAAAATAGAAGAAAATGATGGCACATCAACATGCAAGTAAAATCCCATAAAAAATACAAAGAAAATAAAAAGATAATTAAGAAGTTATACCAGAAGAAAGTTGAATTTAGAGAGACTGATAATGATAATGTATATTCATTTCAAGATAAAAAGATAATTAAGAAGTTATAAAAGATAAAAAAATAAAAAAATAACATATAAAGAAAAATATAGATTACTTATAAGATTACCATCTTCCTTCTCATCCTCTCTCTTGATTGGCTTTCTTTGTTTGCTTTCCTTTCCCTAAACTTAATCGAATCTAAGTTATCACCACACACACAAGCCTAGCTCCTCATCATACCTATGTTTTTCTCTTCCCTCTATCGTTCGTCTGTTCCTTCATTCACTCTCGGCGCCACGCGTGCTAAGAATCGTCTATTCAAGAATGGGCAGCGAGGGCGTGCCGTCGATGGTGGTGGAGGTCATGTTGGTGGCCGCCGTCGAGCTCACTGACGCCTCCAGCTGGTGGCACGAAATCGATGACTCTCTAGCGTGGCAGGATTGTATTTCCTACACTCTCGTCGTACTCTACGGTATCGTGGCCGCCGTAGCTTTGGTATCGCTGCGTCGCGTACTCTTTCAATTCCAAATTAGGGTTTTATTTTTGTTTATTCGATTTTCTTTTATAATTTTTTTATTTTGATTGAACTTTAGGTTCAACTGGCTTGGATACAATTGAGAGTGGTCTTTCACCTTATCAATATTTTGGTGAGGGGTTTGTATCGTTCAAACCTTTTGTTATTTTACTTTTTAAAATTATTTGTGTAGTAACTGCTTAATAATGTGATGTTTTGTTCAGGGATTGTGCACTCTTTTTAATTTTGCAGTTCGGTATGTAGTTTTTATCTTCTATCAGAACGTGCAGAGGTTAAAGCTAGAGGTATCGGAGTATAGGGAATAGAATGTAACATTTAATATGAGTAATTTTTTCTTAACATAAGATTAGTTGTTTATTATTTTCTAATTACAGAATGTGGTTAGACTCACACTTATACTCACTCACTGCGTTTGCTTGTGTTTGTAGATTGTTCAACACATCTTGCTTGACATGTCGAGTCTTGCTTTCTTTACAACATATGCACTTTTGGTCCTGTTCTAGGCTGAGATTTATTACCAGGCTAGTTTGATTTGTGGTGCATTTGCTTCTACATGGTTGGTTTGCCTCCTATGATTTTTTTCTTCCATGGCAGTGTGTTTTGCTGATTGGTTTTGATGGGCTAATTACCACCTCGGTGTTAAATGCTTTTGCAGGCACATGTTGTATCAACTAATGGGTTGAAACCAAGTTTCTATACGATTAATATTGTGGTTTATGTTGTTCAGGTGAAAATTCTACTGTTTACAAAGTTTATGTATGTGATCAACTATTGAATGATGTTTGACTTTGGTTGTGATTCACTATATGGTGGCTAGAAGGAAAATTTTGTGTGATATCCAATAATAGGATATAGTAGTATAGTTGTACAACTAGGTTATGGTTGTAGAGATATGAAGGAATAGGGAATAGATAATAATATTGGTTTCTAAATTCTAAGTGAGCAATATGCAAGCATTTAATAATAACAAACTAGATTCAAATTTTTTCTATTTTACCTTGAAACATCAAACTGAATTATTTTGCTTCCTCTATGTTGGCATCCTAGATTTGTTAACATGCTTGTTTACATTGACAAGTGACTCCCACCCTCATAGCTTCCTTTGATTCCTCTGCCTTCTCTATGTAGAAGTGAATCAAGCTAGGCCTAGCTGAAGCATAGCTCAATTAGGCAGTTCGTTAGACTATATTCTCTCCTAAGTCTGATCAGGTGCATTGCAATAGGGTTCTCTTTGTGTGCAGCCATTGGCTTTCTTCTCTATGGTGGAAGGTAATTGTTGTATTCATATCCAACTCCCTTTGATGCATGAAACTATTGCATTAAGCTACAAGATGTCACCCATTAAGTCAAACTCAGCAGTATAGACTGATCTTTACCACGTTTGAAATCTTTTTTACAAATGAATTATTTTCAATTCCAAGATAGTTCCTTTGTATCTTGATTACCGCTTTCAATATTTGGGATCTAGTCTTCTCTCTGAAATTTCGGGTTTTGTGAGGTGGTAGGATATATGATTGTAACTAGAATATCCATGAAGAAGGATAAAGGGATAACAATTACGGCCTTTGAGAGTCATAATTTTGAGATGACATAATGTTTGTCATATGATGTATTATTATGATCTTTAATTGTCCTAGAGCTGATTTAATGGCAATGCCACACCTATGAAAATGCATGCATTCCAGACCAATGAACTGAAGAAGTACACTAAAGTATTGTATATGCTTTACTCTACCACTAAATATTGGCCTCTTTACTTTTGCCAAAACCTTTAAAATAAAATGGCAGGAATTAGTGTTCCAAAAGGATTGTTCCAAGGGATAGTAGCTACCTTGAGGCCAACAAATTTGTAGCAAATCATTTTTGTTGATGTCTTATTAAGCACCATAGCTGAAAGTAAATATTTGTAGAGCTTTAGATTTCCAAACGGGTTTGTTGATAAGGAAGAATTGACTTTTGGGAAAAAAAGGAATTTACAAGAAAACATGCTAGAAGAGTGAAGAATCCAGCTTTGTTTGTGAAACCGAGCGTACATAAAATAGATCTCGTAAATTGCAAATGTTTATTATTAGTACTATAATACATACTATCGTAGACGTAGATTCGTAATGTCCTTTTATGTATACTTGTGTATATTATATAAAAAAATCATAGTAAAAATCAACAGTAAAATACTGTGTAACTTGAGAGTTAAGATGTGTTTGTGTTTTTTTATTATTTATTTATTCTAATTTTAAAATTAAATTTTCTGGCTTCTATGCACGAAAGGTTGGAAGAGTTAAGTTGGCTCTGGTTTCTAAAGAACCAATGCACGTGTGTCTATATCTTTGTAATAGAAAAAGTGAGGTTTCAAGAGATGTTTATTTTGTCTAGATTACATTTATATATTACATAAAATAATTCTTATCAAATTCAAATTGAAATGGATTATAATGGAAAATAAAATTATTTAAAATTATTGATTAAATTAAAAGAATCTCGTATAATTAATTCACGCTTTCATTGTGATTTCAAGAGAAATGTGATGGTGGTGTTGTTATGGGACAAGTATGGTTGATACTTGATAGGAATGAATCGGTGGTCGCGCCAGCAAATGAGAATATAGTTGTTTTGCTTGCTAGGAGATTGTGCATGAGATTATTTTAATCGACACAAAAAATTTAACTTGGTAGGTAGTAGGATTAGAAAGGAATTGAGCTTTCAATTTCAATGAGTTGGACCAGCTTTGTTTGTGACATAAATGGGTTTCATTTTCTTTTGTGCCTACCTGCCTTATTTAGTCCACGATTTTAAAGGCTAGCCTGTGGACCAAGAATAAAAAATAAAATGTAAAAACTAATAATAAGTAAACTAAAAATTTGAAAATTTTATAACTTATATTTTTATTTTTAATTGATTAAATTTCAATACACATTAAATATATCAATGAAACACAAGTCTGTTTAGTGGGTGTGGTAAAAGAAAAATGGAAAAAGAATGTTATGTAGGACAACTCTGTTTAGTTGGAAGTGTCAATGAGAAAAATATTGGAACAAAAATTAAAAAAGAAAAAATAGAAAATAGAAAAAAATTAGAGGACTAAAGTCGGATGAGAAAACTTTTTTGTCATAGAGCCCATTTCAGTTGGTTTACTCCAAAACTTTTTTGTACGTGAGTTAGAGTACCCGTGTACCCCATTTTTAGAAATATTTATTTATTTGCTGATAGAAAAAACGTAGGAATGACAATTTAGAACCATATTCAATGAATACCTATAAAAATTCTCACAATATATAGGATATATATACCAATCAAATGAGTTAAGTTCTAATGAGTAATTACTTAAGCATATTCAATGTCTTACTATCTTTAGAGTTTCTTTAATGATGTCTTAGCATATTTTGAAAGTTCAAAATCAAATTAATTCTTAACAATAGGTTCAGGTCATTTGTTATTTTCTTTTGGTTCTTTTGTTGTTGTCTTAAATTTATACTTCCATAAAGCTTTTTGTGGACATTTCTGCCCTTCTATCATATTTGTATTTCTTTGTATTGTGGAATAACTTTCACGTGCATGTGCCTAAAGTAATTGGTTATGTCTCAGTGAATTGAAACATTCAGAGTAATACATATATTGTCCTTCTATATACTTATATGGCTATTTGCTTCCACTGGGATGTTTTGCAGTTTTCTTATTTTTTCTTGGATCTCCTTGATTTGGATGAGGAGGCTGGCATGATCCAGAAGTCAACTAACCAAACTGATCAAAATGAGAATGCTGAGGAACAAGCTAATGATGAGTCAACTAACCAAACTCTTATGCCAGGTAAATACAATGTAAATATTATTATTATTATAATATTTTGAATTGCAGATTCTAGTTCGGTTAACACTTAATTCTGATGAGAATAATTAATTAATTAATTAATTTGAATTGCAGATTTCATGAAGCCAGCTCACGATCAGTACGCTTACCGCCACGCCAATGGGTATATACTATTCATTCATTCTTTTGAGATTCTACTTGGAATTGAATTGTGTTGGTATTTTTTTTCTTCTTTTTTTTAATTCTCTATAACTGTTGTTGTTACCTTAAAGCTTGTGTGTAATTGGGTTGGCTCCTTCCCACATTGCTTTCAAGGATGAAGGTGGAATCACAGCCATTGATTTCAATGTTGGAAAGTCTGATCGCAACAGGATAAAAGTCACTGGAAAGCAGAAGAAGGTACGTATTTTTCTCAAGTTTGAATTTTCACGCTCTCCTTCTCTCTGTTTCTAGATATGTATGAAGAATTAGTAAAGCTGATTCCTATTGTTTTTTGGTGCAAAATTGAAAAATACTTTCATATTAGTGATATTACTTTTAAGACTAGAAGTCTAGAATGAATGGCTTTGTCGTTGTTAATGATATCCTTTCATTATTTCTCCAAGTGAATTGAGTTGCAAATTTTAGCAATTAATAATTAAACTTGTAAGCATTAGGCACTTATCCAGCTCACGGTTGTGATATTGGTGCATACATTGGCAGCCATTTCCTTGGTTTAGAGTCTCCTATTTTGTTCTCTGGAGCTGTGGTTACGTCATTTTTTTCTCTTGAGTTTTTACTAATCCTAATAGTTCACCATGCTTTGAAAAGAAACTAGAGATGCAGCTTTTAAACCCGCTCCTCTGGTTCAGAAGCCAATTTCTTTGGTCTTGGAGAAAATTCGGCAGAGGAAATTGGAGATTTTACAGAAGTAGGTTGATTTGCGTTAAGAAGGTTGATTAATCGTCTATGGTGTATATGAATCTACATTTAATACGCATATTATGTACTTCTATCTCAAATTGAAAAACAATTAATTTCCTTAATATTATTGCATGTGGACATCCATATATTGATTTTTATGCTTTCGTAAGAGATTGAAATGATAATTAATGCCAGTCTGTAATACATTGTTCTGACCATCATACTGGGGGATTTGTGGGCTCTCATTCGCAAACAAGGGACGTCTTCTTCACATTGTTGGACATAATGGGGTAGCATATGGGGTTAATACTGAAACAGAAGAGCTTTTAAAAATTATATGACATTTACCTACAGAAGACCGTAGGTACAAGTAAATTGACTTTTACCTACACTTAGAGATTATAGATATAAATTAATATCTTTTACCTACAGATTTGAAATAGTAGGTGTTACCTATAGTGATAGTTAAATTTGACTGTAGGTAAAAATATATCCATAGGTAAAGCCTATAGTGACAGACTATTAGTTGTCACTGTATACCCTCTCAAAGTTGACGCAAAAAACATCTGTAGGACAAAGTCCTTTATACATCTACCTACGGATTTTGAACTTCTAGTGATAGATTTTGACTGTAGATAAAAGTCATTTTTCTTGTAGCGCCTGTAGATTTATCACAACCTAACTTTGACTTTGATGGGTCACATAACTTTGCAGTTTTTCTACAACCTAACTCTAATGTGGACTTGACTGAAATTGCATCATTCCCTACCTTTGATGGGTTACTTAACTCTGCAGTTTTATCACAACCTAACTCCGCAATGGCACATCTTCCTCCACGTAAGTCTATTACCTCCACCAATATTGTTACCATCCTTTGTGTGTATGCATTGATAGTGTTACATTATTAATTATTCAAAAATTCATAGTAGATATGACTCTCAAATAATTATTATAGAAACTAACAAATTTATCATTCATATCAAATCAACTAATCATTGTATAATAATATAACTTGTCGGTGAATAGACTATTTTGTCATAAACTTTAATGCAATCTTTTTAATAGTATTATAGGATGAAATTTATTGAGACACAAAATGTCATATGTTTCACTTTGAATTTAATGACTCTCATACATAATTATTGTGAGGACCAATGAATTTCAACCCATACTAATTAAATATAGAAAACGTGTATTAGGTATGTTAAGTAGGATACTTGCATTTTTCTTCATTAATAATAAACAAATGAAAGGAGTATGTTAGTTGCTTTGTTTTCTATTCTTGCTATTCAATATTTGTTTCTAACCATTTTTTTAATTTGGCATTAAATGTCCCTTTATTTTACAATACCCTACTACATTGAGGAGCAAATCCAAGCAAGTTTGATGCCAACAAATATGGAACATCCCATTTTATTCAAGTTCATATGATGTGTTCAACAATTATGGTTCGTCTCTGCAAACAAGTATGCAAGGTGGTGCGCTTGATGGCTGCTAGAGGAAATGGCAACTAGATTAATGACCCTTCTAGCATGCTTTGTAATCAAAATGCAGACATGAGTTTGATACAAGGAATTAATGGGGAGATGATTGAATTATGGCTTGAATATTCAGGTTTTGACCCCTTAAATGGGGGAAATACCCTTCCCTTTGATTTTGACACCTTTATAGGAGGCAGAGGTTAATCTAGTAAACCAACTAGTTGATGAAAGATGCTATTTTGTTTTTTTATTTATAAAAGTATAGCTTAGGAAAGTCTTGTTTTGTTTTCGGTTCAAACAACTTAGGAAAGTCTGAATTTATTTAAATTATTTTTCTAAAAAAATAGAATTGACCATTTTATATTGTTTTGTAATATCAACAACTATATGTATTCGGGTTTTAGTGGGTGGATTTACCTTTTGGTGCTACGGATGCTAGTAACAATTGATCATTTTATACTTTGTTTTGTAATTTCTTGATTGCACAAATATTTTTGAACATGTCTTGTGTGCCAAAAATTATTTTTTTAATAAATCTATTTTTCATTTAAAAAAATAAATTGAATAGTATAAATAGAATGAAATAAAAATATTTTATTGTTTGTAAATTTATTTTATAATGAAGTGAACTTTTTATCCCATTGCTTTAAAAGTGATGTCAAAATTTAAAACAAATAATTTGATTTTCTATCATTTCATCCCATGCTCTTCAAGTTGAAATGAGAAAAGAAAAAGTAAAAACATCTGCAATAAAAAAATAAAAATATTTCATTAAATAGTATTTTATTATATTGATTTTAAAATAATTCAAGCAATATTAAATAACTCCATTCCATTTATGCTAACTATAAAATCCTGCTTAAATTTAATTATAAATTTAGATTCAATGACATAAATTATTACTCTTCACATGTACATTTGAGCTCTCCCAGGCTAAGTCTACCTAGCATTTTCTGATTATATTTAATGTGCGGGGACTAATTTCATAGCATCTAACCTCAAATCAATGGATGAGATGAGACACTAACTAATGTGATATTATATTTTTTCCTTCTTCAAACAGCCATGTCTATGTTCTGCATAAAATAGGAAGAAAGAACAATGAAACAAAGCAAAATCATGGAAATAAACATGAGTTGTATCCAACAAAGGTAGAAGCCTTATCCTTCAGGTAAGATCATCCATTGTTCTTCAAGAGGAGGGAGGAGATAACATCGTTTAATCTGTGGTCAAGAAAATGCTAATGCAATTATGCATTATTTCATCAATCAATGTTTTCATTCGCAATGCTATATTGCTAACTATGCTCATACATTAAACATGAGCAAATTTTCTTTTTATGACGCGGAAACAAAACTAGAATAACCACAATAATAGAAACAATGGAAAATAAACTATCAATAAAAAAAGACTCAACATTTGGAATGAGAAATAAAAATGTAGAATAATAGATGTACTAGACTTTGATTGCTACATGTCTCAGTGTCTAGGATTTAAACAATTCCTCAATGATCTCGTAGAGGGCTGAGTATGATCCAAAACAACTCGATACAACACCTACTGCAATAATTGTAACACAAAGTGATACCTGTAAAAATAAGGCGGCAAACGTTGAGTCACATTGGAGGTAATCATAAATCATAAATAAAAAGACCAAGCAAAGAAAACTTGGAAATATTTGGTCATGTAACAAAAACATCTCATGGTCTAGCATTGCTACATAATCCAAGTGCATCATGTCTCTAAAGTTGTATTGATATCAACACAACATGTTACAATTCAAATTGTTGTTTTTCGTTATTTATTTTTCCATTAAGTTGCATTGAATCAACATGGTATGTTTACAAAGCCTCAAGTAATTTAGTTAAATTTGATGAGATAATATTATGTTCACTTAAATATGTTTTTGATTCCTTATATATACTCGAATTTTGCGTTTGATCTCTGATAAATTTTTCCTTCGCATTTACTCCATGATATTTGTAAACTTTTGTTTTAGATCCCCGTCGTCAATTAAGTGATGATGTGTCCATTAAATTTTTGATAACGCGATTTGTGGTGCCTCAAAAACTGTTAGTATGTTTCAAAATCGAATTTAAAATTAATTCCTTTCTCTATCCTATTCCACCCTTCTTTTTTGTCTCTCTCTCTCTTCTGCCCTCTTCTATTTCTTCCTTATGGGTTAATTGATAATCAAATGTTTAAGGAAGAATTTCTATGATGGTTTGTAACCCCATGCGACGACTCCTTTTTTGTCTCTTCCTCTACTGGTTCTTCGATAGCGATGGATGAAAGAAATAGGAAATGGATGGAGTCGAACCGCGAGTTTGCATGGTGGTCGCGGATGAAGAAGCAGAAGCTAACCTCAAACCTTCCCAAACCAAAACAATGACGGAGCTAAACCTACCCAACAAATTGTTCACAATGGAAACAAAAACAACGCCCAAGACCCCCCCGAGTACATGATAACTACGAAATTTGATAGTCAATTTTGGCTAAGAATGATTGTAATTTCTTTACTTTATTATTATTTTTAATGAAATAATAAATAAATTAATATCTTTGCAGTTTTTGATTAGCAGAAGTTAAAAGAAAAAGATTTCAAGTGCTTAATTTGGAGGAAACTTGATACAAAAATTGGAAGAAAAAGCCTTGAAGAAAAATTGGAAGAATTGAACAACTCGCTTAGCATGCAATCCAGGCTTAGCACGCACCCTCTGTAAGCGGGCCAACTCACACTTAGGTTGAACAAGGCCCATAAAGAAGCCCAAAGGCGTGCTTAGCGTGAAAGTTCACGCTAAGCGCGAAGTCAGCGTGAAAAGTAAGTTATACCTTAGTCCAATAAAAGGAGTAGGAAGCATAAGGAAAAGACACAACCCACACACCGGGATAATACCGCCTCGGAGATTCATAGCTCTCTAATGAATACATCCTAAGTCTGAGCATCTCTAATAAGGGAAACCCTCTATCTATGTCTATTATCCCCTTCTCCTCCTCTATCCATCTCTCTTCTTCTATCCACATCAACTCCTAAATTGTAAAGTTTCTCATGACAATGAGAGGCTAAACCTCCTTAGTTAGGGTTTGACAAGCTTAAAAAGCCAAAAGATGTATTGTATGCTTCTATTAATGTAAACAAGTGTTTTCTTTTCTATTATCCTTTCTTATTTTAATTTCATGTATCATTCATCCTTGCTTCATCTCTAAGAGTTAGGCGCTCGAAAAAGGATAATCCTTATTAAAAATACAAGGAAGGTTTTATACGCATCAATTTTAGGGATTAGTCGCTCGAAAGAGAGTAATTTCTAATAGAACTCAAAGGAAGGGGTATCTTAATAAATCATTGCTAGACATAGAGTGATTGCATTATGCTCATGTATCAAAGCAAACATCTAGAATTAGAACTTCATGCATTTTATCTATTGAGTCTTTGCAAAGACATTTGGCAGAAAGATAGGTAAGATAAATTTGTCATCATGAGATATTAAGGACAAGTATTCTAATAGATGTGGGTAGGAAAAATTCACCTAATTAATAGAGAAAAATCTAAAATAATGCATCTTAGGCAAATAAGGCATACTAGGTCCCAACATTATCACATTCTGAATTCATCCTTTTATCATTATCTTTATCTTTTACTTTTCTTATCTTATTTATTTTATCTTCTACATTTCTTATCTTTTACTTTAATCTCTTATATCTCTTTAATTTTTATCTTACCTCTTAAAATTTTATTTTAAATTTCTTATCCTTTCTCTCTCGTACTTTATTTAAATTTTACATTTAAATTTCTTATCTCTTGCTTGTAAGTTGGGTTTGCATCAATCTAAATACAAATAAAGTCCTTGTGGATTCGATATTTGAAATTTCGAGTACTTTACTACTTGTGATAAATTGGTGCACTTGCCAACGAGTTAACAGTACACTACAAGGAAAATGAGGATCACCCATCTGTATGTGGCGGAGAGGGAAGCTCACCAGGATGAATAGTATCGCCACATTGCGGCGGCCCGCCTCAATCCCCTTCACAAAGAATTGCAAATCCTCCCTCTTCTTTATCGATTCTTCCTTCTTTTGGTTGTTGTTGTTGTCGTCGTCTAGGGTTCTGGCGTGAGTGAGGTGGAGGAAGGGGCGACGTCAGTGGCGGAGGTTGTTCGGAGAAAGAAGGTCATGGTCGTTGTTGTGGTTGTGGGAGTTTCTGGCTAGTTTTATTGTTGATGTTCCCTAGTGTTTTGGTGAATAAAGAACGGGAATGGTGTATGGTGTTAAATGTTAATGAGTGAATAAAGGTCTGTTTCTTTTATATATATATATATATATATATATATATATATATATATATATATAAATGAGATCTATTTTAGAAGATGAATGTTGAAGGGAGAATAAGGTAGGTGAAGGGTTGATGAATTTATATATTTTTTACTTTAATTGATTCTGACGGTTTCTAACCACCATAAATTTATATTTGATTTTGAAATAAATACTGACGGTTTTTGAGATGACACAAATCGTGTTGTCAAATATTTAACGGACATATCATCACTTAACTATCAGGAAGCAGATACGAAGAAAAAATTTGTCTGGGATCAAACGTAAAATTTGGTTATATATCAGGGATAAAAAAACATTTAAACCTATTATGTTTCCATATTCAATAATTATGTGTAAAAACCCCCACTTTCTATAGTGGTGGAGAAGTTTTGACATTCATCTGGACAAACTAAATGTCTATATTGTAACATTACAAGGATGTTTTGCCGTGTATTCTAGCCATTTGGCTGCTGAAAGCTAGTTTAATGAAAAAAATGTGCTCAAATTTCTCTAACTTGCATTTAGTATTATTGTGAAGAGGTAATAAGCATACAGCATACCTGAAAGCGCGTGATTCTGCCACCCCTTATGCTTAGGAAACAAGCAGCGGGAAGAATCAAGGACTGCATCCAAGATTGAACACATTTAAATGAAAACTGTGGTTACTAACTCTTGGAACAAAAAAAACAGATGAACTAAAGGGCACTTACCACAAACATTGTGAGTAAAGATCCAGTCAATGACATCACCAAACCTGCAAAAAAGTATATGCAATTCATAGTAAAACATAATCCAACAATGCAAATAGTAAAATGATTTGGAAAAGCTAATGGGTTAATGAAATTTGTAACTAGCTAGGGAGTAACAGACCATAAAGAAAGATGGGAGGATGAGGGACAGAAACCTTTGTTCAATAAATTTACTTATGAATCCTTACCATATTTCCCTCTTATCTGTTTGATTTATGCACTAGTTCTTGAGACAGTTGACAAAATGTTTTAGACCTTCTCTTAGCACTAAAACTGATAAAAAAAAACGAGGAAAGAAGAAGATTAACTTACCGAAAAAGGGAACTGAAAGACCAACAAGCAGTGTAGAAACTACTAGAGCTGTTCTGATGAGCTTGGAATATATGAAAAAGTTGGGACTGTTTGTTGGTATCAACTCCTCTAGACACATTGCTACTGGAGATAGACTCAATGCATATGTGGGTGCCAATTAAGAAAAACATCGATCTTTATTTTCACAGTGTAGGTACAAATAGATTGAAATAAATTAATTATCATGACTCATTTTCAAGATTAGAAGGGTATTGTTAGGATGCCCATAGGAGTTTAATCTTTTATTTACATGATTTAAAGTTTTAGCTTGTTAGAGAGGAAACATTACAGTAACAGAGGAAATGAACAGAATCCAGGTAAAATGTTTATTATAATTACAATGAAATTTCATGAAGTGTCGCAGTTCTAGCAAATTAATACTCCTTTGTTTTTTAAAACATGCAAAAGTGGTTACTTTGTGGTTCTCTCATTGACTCTAATCACCCTATTCATATAGAATCGCGCAACAAAGAAATGCCACAAACTTTTTTCATTGAAATAATTCCATCCCCTTAAATTATTTGTAAATGAAACGGAACACAATGCAAAATATCTTGAGGTTTTATATGTTCGAAATTTTTTGGCAAATCAAAGTCAGAAATAATGTTAATGGAAAACATTCTTAATTTTGTAGTAGGCTTGATATATATATATATTTGAATTTTGCATTTGATCCTTGATAAATTTTACGTTTGATCCTGCCGTCAGTTAAGTTATGACATATCCGTTAAATATTTAATAACGTGATTTGTGACGACTCAAAAAATTGTCAGTATTTTTTTCAAAATCAAATTCAAATTTTCTGACAGTTAAAAACCGTCAGAATCAATTAAAGTAAAAAATAAATAAATCAAACATTGATAATCTTCTCCTCCTCCACGCTCCTATCTTCCACTTCTGCCACCCACCACCCCCCCCCCCGGACTTGTTCCCTCCCAGCTCCTTGACCTCCTCCGCCGCCAGCTTGATTCGTCCTCCACCCTTTGCCTCTTCCAATGGGCCTCCGACCGGCCCAACTACTCAGCCCACCCCTCTGTCTTCCACGAGCTCCTTCGCCAACTCGACCACACCAGTTTCCACCTCCCACCACCCATCTTGCTCATCTTCCTCCAAACCTACGCCACCTCCCACCATCTCCACATCGAAATCAACCCCTTCCTCCTCCTCATGGAGCGTAACTTTGTCGTCAAAGTCGACATGTGCTAGCTTTAACAACATTGCCCTCAGCCTCCTCATCAAAGCCAATAAGCTCAAGCTCGTCGAAATGCTACTCTCGAAGATGGTCGCTGACATCGTTCCACCTGACATCTCCACTCTCAACATTGTGGTGGCAAAAGCCAACAATGATGATATAGACATAGAGGACACAAGAGTGGTTGAATGCGAAAGAGGAGGGAGAAATAGAGGACCTTCTCTTAAAAAAATTGAGATTTGTTTTGAAACAAATACTGTCAGTTTTTGAATAGTCACAAATGGTGTCATTAAATATTTAACGAATACATTATCACTTAACTGACGATAAATATCTCAAATAAAATATTTCAAATATTAGGGAGCAGATACGCAGAAAAATTTATCAAGAATCAAATACAAAATTTGGATATATATTAAGAATAAAAATATATTTAAACCTTTGTAGTATTCCTTACTCACCTGGTGAAAAATTGAAGGATTTGGCTACTGCCAATCAAACATGTTGGCTGGCTCTTATAAATATTTTCATTTATGACACAAATAATTATTCTTGTTTCTCTTATATTTCGTTGGCGCGTTGAGAATTTGTATTTGTTCTTGAGCGCATTATTTAGGTAAGCAAGCACAAATGCTTTAATTTATACGGCGCATATGAAGGATATTTGGTAAATGGATTAACCACCTGCAAAATCAAACCACAAGATAATAAAGATAGAAATTTATGACTGATAAAAATTATTCACAATATGGTGAATATAAATTAGGTTAACAACTCAAACTAGTTAGAATCACAAGGATAAGTCTAGTGATGGGTTTGGAATAGCATGCATGAGATTCCGGGTTTAAACTTTAGTGTGATCATTGTAAAAAAAAAGTCAATCTAATTAAAAAATAGTAATCAAGTTCGGAAATAAACAAGACTAGTCTGGGGTTTGTTTTGCTGTACAACACATTTCCTCTTCACCAGCTTTAAGGAAACATATGAAAATAAGTATGGGAGTACAAGTATGTGATAAAATATCATATTATGTGATTGTTTATGATTTATTGGTATAAATTTTTCTGATGTTTATCTTCCTTAATTTCTCAATATCAAGAGTAGCCATTAGATAAGGCACTTGGTAAACATTAAGGGCTGTTTGTTACAGTTTCTTTCTTTTTTAATAAAGAACGACCTTTTTTTTAAGAAAATACTTCTTGTAGTTTCTTACGTATTTGTTTTAGTTTTACCAAATAATCAAAAGTTAAAAAGAATTTAAATTTTGATTAAAATCAGAAGCTGTTTTCTGAGTAGCTTCTCATAAAATCATCTGTTTCTTTAAAAAAATTATTTATACGATTGTAAACAAATGTAAATATTTTATTTAAATCTAAAAAACAATTACTAGATTGTTTTATACCAGAACCACTTTTTTTTTTAATATTAAACAAACAGGCTTTGTTAAATATTTTGAACGAATAATTTACTTAAAATCCTAGCCCAATTGTACCAATGATGATCAATTATATATAATTCATAAATAAAGCACGTGGAAGATGATCACTATGTCTTAGTTCATTAAAAAAAAAATTGTACAGTCGAATCTAGAATCAGCTTACCGTAGTCCACACAGCTATCTTGGCGGCCACCAAGTGTTGGGGCATGTTAAGAGTATACTGAGAGAGTGTTGCTTCTCCAAATGCTGCGTAACCCATAATAGCTACTGCACAATACATAGTTGTACAAATGGCAAAACTACATGGAAAAGGAATTGCACATGGAATTAGATAAAAATATTAAATGCTGAAACACAAATTCTACAGAAAATAAATTATTCATATTATTTATTTATTTCAGGGGGAATGGAGTAGTTTTGTTAAAGTTTAGGGGGAGTTTAAGGAAGCTTCTTGCAGGAAAGATGTTTTAAAAAATAGTTTGATATGTATTATTTTAAAAAATAATAATATTTTTAAGAAAGGATTTTTTTTCATAATTTTTTTTAATTATTATTTTACGAAAACTTTTCCAATGAGAGAGGTGAGAATCTTAATGTTTCGAGTTTATTATTATTTTTTTTCTACAGATCATATTGTTCTTTATTAAATTATATAATATCATAAATAATTAAGATAATATATAAAAATATAAATAACTCTTAATTCCTAGAAAACTTATTCGATAAAAAAGTTTTGTGAAATTTAATCAAGATTTTTAAACAAGATAATTAAAAGAAGGTTGCTCCATTTCAAAGTCCTAACATACTTCCTTCTTCAACAAGAACTTACAAATTATACATTCAAATTGACCTATTATTAGTGTTAGGATGGACCTAAAGAGGCTCAAATATGATCTTAATAATATTAAATGGTTAAAATACTATATAGGATAGAGTTAGATATTTGTATTATAATTTTTATTTTAAATAATGAGATGTCGATACAAGAAAAGATAATATGCACTTGTTAGCATCAATTAGCAATGAATGAAAAAAGAAAAGATTTTAGTATTAGTTCCCCTTAAAAAGTGTAATCAATGTGAAAGAAGATTTTAAAAATGTTTACATTCTATCATAACCCTAATATGGCATACATACCCTAGTATAGCAAATTTGATGAAAAGCATATGTTATGTGAATCTTCTCCTAATTCTGAAAAGTAGTACAATATAGAATTTTTTTTTACATCAGTCCTTTTAGAATCGATCTAAAAAATCTCAACTTTTTTTTTCCATTTTCAACATTTATATTAGACCCAATCGATGTAAATGTCAATTTTAATTTATATAAAAGGTCTTTGTTGTACTAGTGTCAAGATTAAAAAAAATTCATATGATTTTTTAAAAATTCATATAACTTGTTTATTCTAATCTTAATTAACTATTTTTGATAAGATCTAATTGTTAATATTTATTTTTATCTACATTAAAAAATAAAAGACCCCATACTAAGAGTGTCAATGGCTAATTTAAAAGTTTTTTATGTTTACCATACTAAGAGCACTCCAGGGAATTGATTCCGATTTGCCATGGCAGTATAGAGGTTAGGGAACACAGCATGCCCTGCATAGCAGTAACCATAGAGACCTATTGCAACAGGAAAAGTTGCAAAGTTGAATGTTGTTGTTGTTCCTTGGGTATGAATGTCAGCATTGTCTACAAAGCAAACCCAGAACAAGCAGAGAACCACTAGAATCGTTGCAACAACTCCGCAAGCTACAACAATTAACAATGTTAAAAATGGTTATAATGGTCTTTCCAAACGAATGGTAACAAAGTAAATAATCTGATTGCTGAGTCCAGATAAAACACAAGCAAATATATGGACAATAGTACATTATAGAAAGAAGATAATAAACTATACAAATATAGGTATACAAATTAACATACCAATTTTAGATAGTGTGTCTTAATTCCAGTAAACCCATTTCCAACAATAGTTGTTACACCAAATAATAAAAAAATAAACTGTGAATTTTTTAGGATCAAAATCTTAACTAACTCGTTAGAATATTATTCAACTATATTTAGAATTAGATAATAGGACTGAAAAGGGCTGGAATCAATATTTGAATCTAGATAGTCACACTAAAATTTGAATCTAACACCATCCAAATTTCAAGTCCCTAACCACTAACTGAGTCTTAATAGATTTATGTATTTAAAATGGCTTGATAACATTTACTTGCGAAAAAAAAAAGAAAAAGAGAAAAAACTTGTACCTGAGATGTAACTGAGAATGCGTAGGTCACGTAGCCAAACAGTAGGAAGAAGAGCCAAGGCAGTCAATATTGCAAACAAAATATGAGCATTGAGTTGAGTTCCACCCAAACTAATGTGCGCATTTGGAAATAATGTAGATAAGTTGTCGCTCTCCACAATTATGTACTCAATGCAACAAGCCTACATAAAAATATTTAGTTGGTGAAGTGATTGCCAACAAGATAGAGAAATGATGTTTGGCTGTGAAATAGCAAGCGAAATAAAAATGCGTGTCACTAATATACAGAGAATGTACATAGCCAAGAAGATACATGTCGCATATTGTGAGCCAGTTCATTATCCGGTGGTTTAAAACTGCAAGAAATGATAGATTTATTGGCAATTTATTGTGTGTTTAGTGACAACTCTTTTTCTGTCAATTTCTAATTGCTAGAAATTGTCCATTTAGCGGCAATTTCTCCGTGTTTACCATGCTGTTTAAAACCACCCAAATGAGTGTTGCAAAAAATCAATTAAGAATGATTTATAATTTAATTTAATGAATTAAAAAACTGATAGTATCAAAATCCTCAAATTATCGAAAACATCGTACATACTCTTTTCTCTGAAACCAAAAATTCACCTTTTCAGTCTATTCTCACCTATTCCCAATCACTTTATTTCTCTCTTCCCCATTTGCATGCATGGTATTTCTCGCCTATGTTTTTCTTTCTTACTAGTAAACACATCATAATCGAGACTTCCAAGGAATACTCAAAGAGTGTAGGTAGACATGTACTTACATATAATTCCATGTATAGTATTATCTGCATCGATCCACACACAAAAAGAGGTTATCTTAAGAACAATGCCAAGATCAGATTAGAGACTAATGCTTTTAAAATTAACCGTTGAAGAAGAAGAAAAAAATTAAAACATCGTCAAACAAAATTAAGGATCTATCAGTGAGACTTACAGAGATGATGACACGTCCAGTAGTACCAAAAGCTGCTTGGCCGATGTCAGGGTATGTCTCAAGACCAGGTGCACTATCCAAGCAGTAACGCAAGAGCAAGCCGGTATAAAAGGAAAAAACTGCATACAATAACAATATAGAAAGACCAACCCATCCACCCTCTTTGGCTGCGTAAGGGGTTGAAAGGATTCCTATACCACAAAGGGCATTTATACCTGCAAAAGTCAAAACAATACATAATAATCATGGTAAAAATCATGGTTTTAAATTTCAATTACAAGGTAGTCTAACTCAATTAGTTGAATAAGGTATACAAGTTATTATAAATCCACGGTACCTCTATGGATAAACAAACATTAAAAATTGCAATTGCAATTGTTATTGTAGCCACAATTTCAAGATTTTTAATTGCAACTGTATTTGTTCACAATTTGTTACAATCAAGGCTTTTTTGAAATCTCAATTAATTATGTAACTCAAATTTAAACCAATAGTGATAATAAGCAATAGGAAATCTTCAATTACCCAAAAGGGTTGAACAAAATCTATACTAGACCTCAACATTCAGATGTATTATACACTGACTCCAAGGTTTTGAAAAAGGTATACTACTGCAATTTTGATCACAGCATTGAGATTTTTGGGGTCTTTGCATCCGCAACACAACCACAGTTGTGGCAGTATCAGCTGCATTTGTCCGCAATATCAAGAATTGCGACCAAACTGTTATCGTGACCGCAAAGTAAAACCTTGACTTATTAATAATTGAACTTGTGTCCATGTGGGGGACATGATTAGTTCACCTCTAAAAAACCATTTCGGTGTTACATATCTATTTGATTGGTTCTTGTGAAGGGACCATCTTAGCCAATGGTTTAAATTATGCAAGTTTATCAGCCCCAGAATACAATAGCATTGATAGAATTTGCAATTTTCGACCATGCCTGTTGAAAGTGTCTATGAATTCTTTTCCTCATGAATAGAACATGATTGCATATACAAACACTTAGGTAAGCTTTAGCCTCTGGTTGTTCTGTTTTAACTACACATTTATATTCGAGTATATTATTATTTAGTATCAAGATGTAACACGATGCATTTATCTGAAACTGAATCTGAGAGACAGAAATTATATTGTACTACTTTACATATCGTATATATGTTTAATTTTCTGCGATCACAAGCTGCAGGAAATAAATATGTTTCATGATTATAATCATATGACCATTGTTCAATGGAATATTAAACAGTGGTGTGTATTATTATTTCAAGTTATTGGGGACAACAATGCATTTTTTTTTCCACTGAATAAATTTATACATGCATAAAACTGAAGATAACAAGCATGGATCAGTTTTCTATAATGTTTTATTACCACATTTTGCTTAGAGATCGCAAAATTCCCTCAATCCTATAGTTTGGTTAAGTTTCTTACGGAAAGAGGGGACCACTGATAGTTAAGAATTATACCTTCCAAATACAAAATCTATTCTCATTTCAAATTAACTTATACACAAGCTAATTTTAGAGGTTACTCTCATCGTTTATAAAAACTATAAAGAGAACTTTTACAAATTAACTTAATTATAAATAAGTTAATTTTAGCTTGCAAAACTCATTTCATTTTTAATTTTTATTTTTTTCTCTTAAAAATAATTCTAAATAAGCATATTCAAACAAACTCACATGATACTTCTTAAAAGTACTTCTAGATAAGCATATCCAAACAAACTCACATGATACTACTTCCTGTCTTTTCATTATGATATGAAAAATAATAGTAACACATTCTTACACACACTTTCCATATACTTTCTATCAGGTGAAATTCCGATGAGTATCATTCCGCATATAGTGAGTCTTCGTCTCAAAGTAGAGGAAGCCACGTGAAATTCAACCAATAAAAAATAATGTATATGAAAGACTATTAAAGAATGTTATTAGCATTTCTAGTTTAATTTAGCTTCACTATTACTCTCTTTCATTTGTTTTTTGTTTTATATTTTCTATCCGAGAACCACAGATCAGTACTTACCATTAAGCACAGCTTGCCCAAAAGTGCATTGGCCAGGAATGTGAGGTTCATGAGAAACCTTGGAAATTCTAATGGAAGACTTCCTAGATATCTGGGGAGGAAGCAAGGTATGTCGCGGTTGCTCCTCTTCTGTGGGTTTCAAGAGTGGTTTTTTTTCTGGTTGTAACACTTCAAGAGTGTGCCTTCTTGTCAAAGATGAAGAAATAAAAGAACTGCCTAATCTTGACAGTGATGTGGTGCCCAGAAACCCAATATTTGGGGATGGTACACTGCCATATAGATCAATGGATTGCCTGAAACATTATGAATTACATAAAAATAAGTACTTACGTTGATGCATAGCAGATTCATTTCTGCCCCTTCCTTTTGTAATAAGAAAAATGCCAAAATGAGAGATGAAGTAACAGAAATTATATTCAACCAGCAAGGGTGATGAACAAAAAGGAAGATTCTGTTTTCACTTTTCATCATTTCTGAAAGTAAAATAATTATATAAAACTGATTTATTAAAAAAACTGTTTTAAGTTTTGTCTAACATTAGTACCCCTGAAGAGCTTTTGGAACATAGTTATATGTAAGGGTAGAAATTGAAGGCATCTATTTCTAGAAGGCATAAAGTTTAAGGTGTGTGCTTCACTTTACCCTGAATTCGACAAGGATAATGATATATGGACAGTCTCATATTGCATACCCAATAGACACCTTTTATTTTTTTCCATGGCTTACATTGTACAGGTCTCTTTTACATATAGTATATATAGACTTATACATTTGTCTTTCTTCTAACTCTCTCTTAGTGTAGCTTAGCACGTGAGTGTTTATGAATCATTTCTTATTAATCAATTGGCCAAAATAAGCATAAGTGTTTTTCTATGATTTATTTTAAAAAAAAAAAACCACACTTCATCTTAAATGAAACAAATGATGTAGAAATAGAAGAGAGAAAGAAAACATAATTAAGAAATAAAAAATGAGTGTCTTAGAGGGAAAATGATGGAAGAAAGAAATAAAAAGATATGGATTCCTCAACATTTTATTTCTGTGCAAATTTCAGGGAAAACGAACAATGTATGTGTTTCTCAATGTCAATAATTGATTATTTTAATTAATAACCGGTTATCACAAAAATTTTGTATTAATATTAGACGCGACTTTAAACCGCCGAAAACACATATAATCCATTGTCAAAAATTGATCTTGACCAGTGATAATAAATCGTGAACATGTTTAATAGATTAACCATTGAGTTTTTCTAAATCTTTTTCAATTCTTTATTCTCTATTTCTCTCTGCCATCAAACCCTTTTATTCTCACTATTTTTCAAATATTTTCATTCACTCTATCACTTTCTTCCCTATTTCCATCAATCCTATTTCTTTTCATCCTATCACAGAGAGTCAATTAGCCACTTTTCCTTGAAAGTAAAGGATGCTTTTTCACATTAAAAAAAAAAACCGATAAATTATAAAAAGTCAAATGAATGGCCACAAACACACTCATTCATGCCAGATCAAAAAACACAGGTGGAGCTGACCTGTAACTTTGAGGCCATGCGATGCTGTAATTGCTGGGTTTCCTCATTGACTGGTTTTCATTGGAATCATTCGAATAATCGGATTCGTTTCCATCGTTTTCGTCTTTCTGCAGATCCTTCTCAACATCTTCATCGCTCTCAATTATGTACAAACCGCTTTCCGAAGCAGAGTTCTTCATCTTCTTTCAAGTTTTAGCTCCCTGAACCAATTTCACACTCTCTGTGATTCACAGGGAATATCAATCCATTGTCAAGATTTGTTATCTCAGGAAAAACTGAACAACCCAGAATCACATATTACACATCAAATCAAATCACAAAACAAAAAATCAAAGAGCATAATAAAATCTCGCCCTTGCGAATGAGATCAGAGAAAATAACACAAGCAGAAGCAGATATTTTCTGGGTTCAGATTTGTTATCTCAGGAAAACTTACAATTGAATATCGGTTTAACCCCTTTGGATCAAAATGACAAATAAATGAAAACTTAACGTGAGTAGGACCCAAATTTATAAGTACAAATTTCAAACCTTCCTTATAAGGATGTGTGATCATTTGACATGGATCTAAGTCAGGTATCATAAGTGTTAATTAATATCGTGCATGCTTATCTTCACTTTGTTTACTTTGAATAAAAACAAGCAACAGCGAGCCAAATCACGCAAAAGGGTGTGTTCGGATCAATCAGAAACAACGAGCTAAACCTTTTTAATGTGCCCTTCGTTTTATCTCTTTCTCCAATGTTGGATTGGATCACTAACGTCTCTGCTTAATACGAAGGTTTTCCTCTTGAACGTGAACATTAATTCACAAAAGCTTGCGTAGTGTACATGTTTAATTTCTTGTTTTTTATATGTCCAAATCCGGTGGAACATGCGAACAAAACAATAACGAATCTTGAACCGTGCATTATCTAATATTAGATGGCCTTATACTGCATGTGACAATCACGTGCACGGATTCGTGGTCATCACATATGTGACAATTTTGACAAGACCAGCATGGTTCGGATGTGCGAAGGTTGGATTTTTTGTGAGACAGTGATGACGCTCGCACAGTTTTATATTTACGAAGTCATGTGTAGATGTCGTGGAGTGGACACAACTGATCTAGTGATTGGCGTAAAAATTTGAAACTTGTAAGGGATTTGAGCAGAGTGCTGTTTTCATGATCTTGGCACAATTTCTACAATAATTCCTTATAGTAAAAGAATAATAATTATTCGAGTCAAAAGGAATAATAATAAGTTAGATATTTGAAATTCTTCATTTTATGTGCGTGTATATATATATATATATATATATATATATATATATATATATGTATGTATATATAATATGTAACTCTATTCGAATCAGATATAAGATTATTATGGATAACAAAATCTTTCCTTTAAATATTTAATACTTAATACTTGAATTCGAGACATTTAATTAAATTAAAATAATCATACGTCAATTGATTCACGTGTTAATTGTGGGTTCACGGGCATATTATTTGATAAATGAGAGGAATTAATTTTGATTAATTATATAATTTATACAATTAATTATGATTATTTTACTTATATTTAATTTTTACCATTTATTTAGTATTTTAACATTTAAAGAAAAGTAATATAGGAAAGAAATCTGTTTTTTATAGATCATATTCTTTTTTTAGTCTAGAAAAGAAGTAATATGTTCAAGGATAGAATCATTTTGAGTAAGGGTGACAATGAACTAAACCAACTAAAATATAGTTCGAAACTCGATTCGATATTCAACTTATTGAATTTGGTTAATGAATAAAATGAGTTGAACTTAAGTTAAAATTGAGCTCGTTAGGGTTGCAATAGAAAAAGGGTGGTGTTCTTGAGTCACGTGTTTCCTAAAAACTACCTAAGAAAATCTAAAACATACTTCCTAAGTATATATCCTAAACTATTTTACTTAAACATAAAACAAATGAGCAATTAAAAATCAAAACAAAACAAACAAAGATAAAAGCAATAAAAGAGAAAAGGGATAGAAAAACTTCACTATGGCTCAATGGCCCTCATCTCCACGGCCATCATGCGCGGCATGTTCCTCCATAGCTTCTTCTTGTATAGCCTGGCCACCTCCTTGGTCAGCTTTGGCATTGTCCCCAAAGCCAAGCGATGCCACATAGGCTACATACTCCTCTTGGGATGGGCAATGATAGGGTCCGACAACTCCGATGGTGACATGTAAGGAGAAGTCGCGGAGAGAATCCATCACAATGTTAATGGTGCAATTTTTGGCAGATATGGCAATCGTCATGTTGTGCATCTCTGCTTCATAGCCCATTGAGGCTTGTTGTGCCTGGGGTTGTTGCTATTGTTTTTGTTGTTGTTGTCTTTTTTCTTCTCTTTGCCTTGCCACTTCCTCCACATCAGGGTTATGAATATCTACTCCATAGTTGGTAACAATGTAGTTCCAATTAATTGATAGGCGGATAGATGGACCTCATAGGGTGGTGCAAAGGGTGGATCTACCATGACTCCATTTTGGGCATTTAAGTGTCAAGAGGCTCAGAATTCTACCATCCATGCTATCTATCTATCTATCTATCTATCTATCTATCTATCTATCTATATATATATATATATATATATATATAGATAATGCAAATTTTTATTTTGTTTTTTTACTCCAAACTTAAAATTAAAACCTATACTAAGAATTAAAATGCAATAAATTTAAATTTAAAATGCAAAAAGAAAAAATTAAAGTTAGAATGCTAGGTTGCCTCCTACTAAGTGTTTCTTTAACGTCAATAGCTCGACGTATGACATGTGGATTGTCAAGGGGTTGTGTGATGGTGTTGTTGGTGAGCCGAGTTGTTGGAAAAATCTACAATGCCTTGAATGAGTAGAATATTTATTACTTGCACTCTCTATGTGTGTAGACTCCTTTACGAACATTGATGGTTACATGAATAATACTCATGAAGGATCTTCCTAGAATGATTGGAACTTGCTAGTCTTCATCTATATCCATGTCAAAAAAATTAGTTATAAATGTTAAGTGATTTACCTTGGTTGGACAAATGGCCTCAGTTATCTTAAGAAGGGGTGAATTAATTTCCCACTAACAAACTTATAACCCCCTTCTAAATGATAGACTCAGAATGCAGAAGTAGAAGCAACTATCAATTTAATAATGTTCTTTAAACATGCAAGATAAAATTGATTGCAATAATATAAATGAGATAAGGGAAGAGAGAAATGCAAACTCGATTTATACTGGTTCAGTCACTTCCCGTGCCTACGTCCAGTCCTCAAGCAACCCACTTGAGATTTTTCACTCTCTTTGTAAAAATCCTTTTACAAAGTCTGAACCACACAGGGACAACCCATCCCTTGTGTTCAGGAGTCCTTACAACTTAAGCCCTCAGTCCCTTAATCAATCTCTTTGAAGAAAAAGAAGAATTCTCTCTTTAAGAGAAGAATATTACAATTGAAGTTTCATGAACTCTTAATAGATTTGCAAGTGTTTGCCCAAGAGTTGTTGAGAGAGCATTTGGCAATGAAGTTCTCTTAGAATATCTCTCTCTAGCTTTTTGAAATCAGACACACATATATATAGGCCCTTCGTGCCTTTTCAAAATGATTTAAAGAGATGTGTCTTTTCAAAAAGTTTTTTCTGAATTTTTTTCACTGGTAATCGATTACAAGTTTCTAGTAATCGATTACACAGTTATATTTTAAAGGGTCATGACTTTTGAATTTGAATTTCAAGAGTTCCGTTACTGGTAATTGATTACAAACATCTGCTAATCGATTATAGGTTCAAAATTCAAATTCAAATCCCTTTTTAACAACTATTTTTCAAACTTGTCTTCTGGTAATCGATTACACTGCCCGGTAATTAATTACCAGAGCCTTGCATGTCTTGGAAACATGCATGATTCACATTCTCCCCCTTTTTGATGATATCAAGCAAATTCTTTTTGACATCATCAAAACCTGTATGATTTACATTCTCTCCCTTTTTGATGATGACAACCACCTGTAGGCTAGGAGCAACAAAAAATATCTATTTGTATATAGTTTACTCCCCTTTGGTTTTGCAATGATTGCTTATATGAGACAGTTGAAGATTTCATAGATAAAAAGTTGTCTCATAAAGAATAGATAATTTCCCTTACTCTCTTATCTTTTATCTATCCCTCCCCCTTTTGATGATGACAATAATATGAAATCAAGATAAATGATATGCAATTGATAATGCGTGCTCACAACCCTTACTCCCCCTAAATTTATGCCTAAGTTCATGATAAACTCTACCCTTAAGTTTTCTCCCCCTTTGGCAACATCAAAAAGCCAAAAACGGTCGGAGAAAAGAACTAAATTAGGAGCTTAACACATCTACAGAAAGATAACCATAGCATAATCCAACTGATTTAATCCATAACCTAATTCAAGCAAGTCTAATCAAACCAAGACAAAAGCAAAACAAAGGCTAAAAGATCCAAACACAAAGCAACCATATCCAAGACAAGCAAGAACATAATAAAAAGTAACCAAAGTACTAAGGATTAAAAGCCAAAATACAATGCTAAGAAATAACCATAAAACTAAGGAAATAAAGCATAATCAAGATAAGAGTCAGCCGAGCGATCGAAGCAATGCCTAATGAAGCTCATATCATCTTTGAGACTAGTGATCCTCGTGTATCCATCCCAACAAAGCGTGCATCCATTGCATAAAGGTGGGTATCCATCACATCAAATCGTTCACCTACAAAAGCTCAAAGACCACGAAGTTCTGTGAGGACTTCGATCAGAAGAGAAGAGGAATCAACCCTTTGTGATGGAGGAGATGGGGTACGTCCGTCAGGAATAGGCGAAGGCAAGTCTTGTTTACAAATCCACTGACCATCAACATCCTTTCGGTAACCAAAGGAGGTAACCACACCAGCACCAATAGAAAAAGATCATTTTACTTGAACAAAGAGTTCATCATCCAAAGGAATTTGGAAATGACGAAGAAAAAAAAGGGTGACAAGATGAGAATACGAAAGAGGTGCATTGGTTTGTAATGTCTTATGCATACGATACCTAACCAAGTGGGCCCAGTCAATATGACGACCCATAAGAAAACCTCACATGAGAATCAAGTCCTCCTCAGAGGCTTGAGCAAGATTAGATGAATGGGGTAACAAAATGCGAACAATGATGTAGTGCATGATGCGACAGTCAAAGGTTAATGACCCAGCAAGCAATCTGCCAATCATATCAGCCTGGTCATTACAGACTATACTGCAAGCATCATGACTCGAGTAATCGAACTTCCAGTCATTAACAATAGTGCCCTCAAAAGGAACACCTTGATTGAGTAATTTAGTCAATGAGAAGAATAAAGACTGATTAATAACAATGGGTATATTTTCCACCTCAGAGTAAAGAATACCATCCTGAATTTTCAAATTAGAACAGAAAAACTAGTTTAGAAAAGTAAGGCAGTTTTAGAGACATAAAATCAATCAACCCAGAAATTTGAAACACTTGATAACAATCAAATGTTTCTCCATCAAAGAATTCAAGATCAAGGTACTTAGGGTCTAGAATGATCCTAGAAGAAAATTGGGAAGAGTACCTTAGACGTTGATCATCTGAAGAAAATAAAGTAGATGATCATGGGGATGACATGGAGGGAGGAACCAGTGCTGTGGGTGCTTTAGATGGTCCGTGGCGACGATGGCCAGCAGGGGCGGTGGTGGAGGAAGAGCCTTTTCTCTTTTTCATTGATTCAGCCATTTGTCGAAGTTTTTGCAGATTTAATCGGTGGAATCAAAAGAGGAATGAAAAAGATGAGGTTTGGGCTTTGTGGGATGTGATTTGGTGAAGAAACGAAAGAGATATGAAGGTTTGAGAATGGTGGTGCGTCATCACTATGAAGAGGAGAAGATAGGGTCTGCACAAGAGCCCAAAAAATGCAATTTTTATAGTCTAGGACACCTTGTAATCGATTACAAGGATTGGTAATCGATTACAGGATGAGTCAGCCTAGTGGTAATCGATTACATGTGTTGGTAATCGATTACCAGAACACTAAAATAGCCTTTTCTTCTAAAAATAACCTATTTCTATTCCTATAAACATCATCTAATGCTATCAATCAATCATACTAAAAAACATTGAATATCAATCCAGTAAAGTCAATCATAATAACACATCAATCAAACACAATCAAATACAACCAATCATCAAACATTTCAAATCAAATCAATTAAATTAACAATCAACTAACTATGCACAATAATTTCTATTCCAAAAAAAAAATATTCAAATTTTAAATTTCAAATTTCAAATTTCAAATTTCAAATTTCAATTTTCAAATTTGAAATTTGAAATTTGAAATTCCAACTTCCAACTTCCAACTTCACCTTCCAGTAACTTCCACTTCCAACTTCTAACTTCCAACTTCCATTTTCAACTTTCAACTTCCAATAACTTCCACTTCCAACTTCCAACTTCCACTTCCAACTTCCAAATTTTAATTTCAAATTTCAATTTTCAAATTTCAAATTTCAATTTCAAAATTTCCTTTTCTAAATTTGAAATAGTTTTCTTAAAATATGAAACTAATTTGAAAAGTTTAATAGATTCTTTATGCAAGTCATTGAATGCATTTTGAAGTTCATCAAAAGAAATAGATAAGTCGTCTCATAGTTTGAAGACATTACCTCTTCAAAGACAATAAAAAACTCAAGCAGAAATAATCATCAAAAACAATCATCAAAGACAATCAAAACTCAATCAAGTAAACTCAATCAAAAGTTAACAATCATAGGCAAAAATAATCAAAAGGAATCAATCAAAGACAAGTGACCTGTTGGTATCATTTGGTATCACTTGTTAGGCTTGTTGATTAAGTGGCTTTTGTTTGTTGTCTCCATAGATCACATATTCACTATCTTTGGGAGAAATATGAATAAATTTTGATGCATCTCTCGCCATATGTTTGGAGCAACCGCTATCAATGTATCAACTTTGCTCTTCTCCGCTTTCATAGTCTTTCAACATGAGACCCAGATTTATGATTTTATTTTCTGAATCACTTGAAGAATTTATGTCATTACCTTCCCAAGTGATGTATGCTTTCTTTTCTTTCTTTTCTTTGAAATTCCTCTTGTCGGATTTTTCCATTGTTCTTTTAAAGACAGGACAATTGAATCTCATGTGCCTAGGTAGATCGCATTCATAACATTTTGGGGCTAAGGAGGAATCTTCTTCTTTCTTCTTTGGATTGATATTTTATTTCCCTTGATCTTTTATTTCTCAGAAACTTATTGAATCTCTTCATAAAATCTGAAATCATCATCTTCTTTTTCTCTAGGTTTTTTTGATAGTTGCTTTTCTCTCTACCATTGTAGGAATAAAGGTCTTAAGAAGGGGATAATTAATTTTCCACTAACAAACTTTTAACCTCCTTCTAAATGATAGACTCAGAATGCAGAAGTAGAAGCAGTGATCAATTTAATAATGTTCTTTAAACATGCAAGACAAAATTGATTGCAATAATATAAATGGGATAAGGGAAGAGAGAAATGCAAACTCGATTTATACTGGTTCGGTCACTTCCCGTGCCTACGTCCAGTCCTCAAGCAACCCACTTGAGATTTTCCACTCTCTTTGTAAAAATCCTTTTACAAAGTCTGAACCACACAAGGAAAACTCATCCCTTGTGTTCAGGAATCCTTACAACTTAAGAGACCCTCGGTCCCTTAATCAATCTCTTTGAAGAAAAAGAAGAAGAAGAAGAAGAATTCTCTCTTTATGAGAACAATATTACAATTGAAGTTCCATGAACTCTTAATAGATTTGCAAGTATTTGCCCAAGAGTTGTTGAGACAACATTTGGCAATGAAGTTCTCTTGGAATATCTCTCTCTAGCTTTTTGAAATCAGACACACATATATATAGGCCCTTCGTGTTTCAAAATGGTTTAAAGAGATGTGTCTTTTCAAAAATCCTTTTCTGAATTTTTTTCACTGGTAATTGATTATAGGTTTCTGGTAATTGATTACACTGTTATATTTTAAAGGATCATGAATTTTGAATTTGAATTTGAAGAGTTCTGTTGCTGGTAATTGATTACAAACATCTGGTAATCGATTACAGGTTCAAAATTCAAATTTAATTGTCACATTTACCACTTTTCGTAGTGCTTTCTTTTTAGAACCATCGTCAAATTGTAGAGTCATGTTGGTGGGCTTTAGGTTAAAGTGACCAATCTTCTCTAAGAAAGAATGAATCATGAAGTTGCAACTCCCACCTAAGTCAAGTAGTGCATGGTCGATAGAGAGATTTCCCAATGGGATGGGATGGTAAAACATCCCTTGTCCTCCAAATGTATTGTGGGACTTACTTGATGTAGTACGTTCCATGTGAGTGTTTCAATAGGTGGTTCCTCCTTCTTCCCTTATAGCATTTCCATGTATTTTTCAAATTAGGCCATCCTCTCATTGTAACGACCCGCCTCGTTGCTACGATATCACTTACTATAAAATGTGACATTTCAATTTTTAAGTGAAAGTTCCATTAATTTGATTGTAAAAATGATGGTAATTTTTTTGCGATGTACATTCATCAAACAACTCACAAATACATGAACAAATACGTCAGAACAAAAATTGTCAGAACAAATATATATACCACTACACATCTTTCAAATGTCAGAACATAATTCAATTTTTTTTTACATATATCTAAACTTCGGACTTACATGCCCAATCAAAAAGATTCAAGGAACCAACTAAGGAAGAGTTCATAACAAAACACAACTCTCCCCCAAAATAAATTCCAATGTTATCATGTCGGCTTGGCGGCTCCAACAAAAGACTTCCCTCCAAGTCACCTATTGTTGCTTATTTGCTCCCACGAATGAAAGTTTGAGATCATCATAGGCACCAATCACACGGTACAAAAATTGCAAAGGTGAGTTTATTATAAAAGATCAACAAACACCAAAAGACAATGATTAACAAGAAAACAATAACAATGACCACAATCATTCTTAATAACTCATTGGTTCAACGTACACTTAACAAACTAGTCATCAACTTTTGCACAATTCAAATCATATATGCTCAGAATGATGCATGTACCTGACTCAACTCTGATATGCAATGTGGTCCCTTTTATCCAGAAATTGCATAAGCGTGTCCACACGACACTCTCACTTAGAAAAACTAGGCAATAAGTGTCGAGGTCACCATGTCATGCACAAGCAACTCCCCCCCATGGTGATCAACCTGGGTCTCAATGAAGTTCCAAACCGAGTGACATGCCCCTAAGTACAAGTATTTTTCCTCATGAAAAACTAAGATTACTTACTGACAAAGTTTGTACTATTTCCATGCAATATGAAGTATGAAACATGAGCATCATCAATGCACTGACCATGGACAATTAAAGATTCTAAGTCATCCCCTTCTCTCTCCAAGAATGCTTAAAACTCTTTAAAACACTTTAATTCCCCCTCTAGGGATATCCAACATGGTCACCACACCCCTCATGTACATACACAACATACATCATCACAATAACATCATCAACATCAACATCAACATCATCTCATCTCAACATCATCATCAACATCACAAGCAATCATATTCCACATACATACATATAAATTCATGCCCAGGATTCACATTCCCCAGGTCTTCAGGCAACATAAACCTCATACAACAACAATCTATAATACCATGAGACTCATATTTTTAAGGAAAATTATAAATTAAAGAGGAAAGTTATGGTATCAAAACAAACTCTTATGCCCATTTAAAATTTAATAAAGAAGTAAATAGAAGAACAAATATAAAATTTTGGATAGAGTCTCCTCTATAATTAAGACTTTTCCCCAAAAATTCCAATCAATACAACAACAACATCATTGACAATTTCAATCATGAATAACAAACCTATCACATCCCATTAGTTAAAAACACAATTTTTCTTGAAAACCAGAATGCACATCAATAACAAATATATCACATTCCATTAGTTAAAAACACTGTTTTTCTTGAAAACCAACATGCACAAGGATAGACATACATCCCCATAATTGGGTTCCCTGACCCCAACTATGGTATCAAAAGATGTAATCAAACAATAAACTCCCCTCACCTATCTATATCTTGCTGGTAGTTCCTTGCAGCGTTGTTTTAAGACCTCTTAGGTTCACGTCCGTTCATCCAAACACAGAGCTCTATATACCAAATCAAAGATAATTCAATATATATTTCAAAGACAAGGTTAATATTAACTTTTGGGGTCAAATACCCATTCAATTTAAAAAGGGGCCAAAGGGGTGTTTTGAAATTCATATCAAAGAGAGGTCATTTTGAAATTCTGATCATGCCACTATGACCAGGGTTCAACAAATGCTACAAAAACAAAGTCTATTTTATAAAAAGACAACTTTTTCAACGTCTCTCTTTCAAGGGTTTTTCAAAGGAAGTGGAAAAACATCCAATAATGGTTCTTAAGTTATAAGAGATGCAAAGATAGGCTCAAACTAACAAGGAGAAGGCTCTTAAGTTGAGTTTTGAAGATTCTGCTCCGATTAAACTGTTCTTCTCCGTGCGGTGGTCCAACGACAAGCAAAGGCGACTCATGGCGGTCACTTGTCGTCAGTGGTGGTGGAGGAGGAGGTTGGGGGTGTTTGGGGGAGGGTTTAGGGGAAGACAAGGAGAAAGAAATGGCTCTTTTATGCTGTTGGACATATTTGTAACCTGCAACAGTCGCCCAGGAAAAATTTGGCTCTCTTGGGCAAGCTGATCCAACTCAAATTTTACTGTTTCAGTTAAAATATCATATCTCATATTCAGGATTTTATATTACAAATTCCAACGGTCAGGATGTGAAAAATTGGGTTTCAAGCCTACAGTAAAAATTTGAAAGCGATCCAACGGTTAACGAGTCTAGGATTGCGGTTTTAGTGGAACAGATTTAATTTAAACTTAAAATCTCATAATTTCAACCTAAGTCAATAAAAGTCCACATAACTCAACATCCACATCAAGAAAATCACACATGGCTAATTCACACAATATCTTAACTCATCCAAATTAATCAAGTAATAAAATAACACAAGTGTCGCAACCTACCCTTTAACGGGAGGGCGACGTGAGGCTCACGGGTGCATCTTCCAAGGAAGGAAAATACGCAGAGTCGCCACCAACATTTATTTGAGGAAAACGTTAGAAGAAACAAAAGTGGGTCTATGAACTTTAAGTATGAAAGGTTCAGGAGTTGTTTTTATGCACGGGGAAGGTATTAGCACGTGACGCGTCCGTCACATGGGACAACAACTTCTAATCGAGTGTGCAAATTATGACTTCAAAATTATGTATTTTCCCTTTTTATGCTTTTTTATGTATTTTCTTGCCTTTTATGTTTTTTTTTACTTTTTTGTGGTCGACAAGGGTGTTTCTCTCGCTCCTACGTATTCCTCAATTGCGATGAAGAAATTAGACCTACGTAGTTCTTTAGGAATTGAACGTTGGTTAAGTTGTTTTATCTTTTTTTGAAAGATTGATTTTAGTGGTGAACAAAAGTCGTTTAAGGCGTTGGACCTTTAAACGATATTTTGATTTTTGAAAAGAGAGAATCGTTAAGGCATCGGACCCTTTTTAACGATCTCTTGATTTTTGAATGGAGGGGAGAACCGTTAAGGCGTTGGACCTTGAACGGTTTCAAATGACCTTTTTGCCGGAAAAAGTTTGATTTGTGAGTTGATTTTAGCCTTAGTTTTACTTGGTTATTTCTCAACTCATTTAAAGAGAACTTCCAAAGTAAATGTCTAGTTGTAACTTGCCTTTTTGGTGATTAACTGAGGTTACAACATGAACGATTGATTGATTTTTTTTAAAGGTGATTAAACGACATTACAACACAAATGATCTGTTGAAATTCATTTAAACATTAATTAAGTGAGGTTATGGCTTAAACGATCGGTTGAAACTCGTTTAAAACGAAGAAAGAGAATACCAAAAGTAGACGAGATGAAGATGAAAACATACAAAGCAAGAATGAACCCCTAAGGGTGCATAGAATGAATTCAAAGCTTTGAAATCTAAAACTAACTAGTTGAAGATCGACGAGCAACAAAGAATGGCGAAGAACGTTCACGGAATTGATCATGGAAACATCACAGAAGCGTTACAGAAGCGTCTCGGTTTGGATTTTCTTCTTCTTTCTCCTTCTTTTCACTAATTTTAAGTAAAATATGCTTGCCTAGGGTGCTGAACCCTTCCCTTCAGCCTCCCACGCCCCTTTTATAGCCAAAATAGGGGAGGAGGTTGCCGCCCAGCTCGCCTAGACGAGCTGTTGCTTCCTACAGAAGGTTCTTGATGGGCCCAGGGCTGAATGACACCCCCTAAATTGATCACTCCACCCCTCATTTTTAGTTTTTTTGGTTATTTCTTTCTGAAACGTCGTGAAACTTTATGGATTATGCGGTGATGAGTGTTAAGCATCTTAATTTGGCCAGCAAAAGTCCACATGTTGACAAACAATTGTCCCCGGACAAAATTAGGGTATGACAACAACAAAAATATCAAACATCTATTTTCAATTATCGAAATTTCAGGGTGTTAGACTCATCGTCTCTTTGCCGATGGATGCATAGCTTGCTAAAATCAAACAATGGAGGATTAAGTGAGGGTTTCATACCTTGGGTTGAAGGGGTTGGCTTGTGCTTTCATCTCTTCCTCTACCAAGGTGCTTTCTTCTACCTCTTTTTCTTCTTCACCTCCCATGTCACACTCTATGGTGGAGATAATAGCCTTGCAATAGCCCTTTGGGTTCTCCTAAGTTCCTGCAAAAAAAGTTGATTGAAGAGGTTTGCAATTATTTGGACAATTTCCCTATTTGAGTTTTCATGCTTTTGATCGCAGCTTCAATGTTTTTGTGGTTGGTGATAACCACTTCGGTGAGTTTGGTCAAGGCTTCTTCCAACTCTGTGGTGTGGTCCTACAAATTTGGTCTTTGTTGTGGTTTGTTCTCTCCTACTTGGTTATAGTTTTCATGTATGTTTTCAAAACCTCTTTGTTGGAATTTATTATAAGGTTGTTGTTGTCTTCCCATGTAGTTAACCTCCTCGGTTGGTACCTCGGTGCATTTTGATGTTTGATGGTCTCCTCCGCATTTTTCACACATGAATGCTTGTTGGGGTTTATTTGAGATGACCCCTTGGAGTTGTTGTAGGAATTGTTGGATTGTCTTAGTCATTGCTTCTATTTGCACCTGCATCTTTTGTTGAAGAGCTAAAAGGTTATCTTGAGCATTAAGTTCATACATACCTTTTGGGGAATTTGACCAGTTTGTTTCTACGATTCTCTCACTAGCCTCCAAATCTTCAATTATGGTGTTCACTTGAGTGGTGGTTTTTATTGAGGTAGTTTCCTCCAGCCGATTCATTGATCAATCTTCTTTAATCATCCTCCTAACTAAGAACTAGGTTTTGTATTTTTGTTTTGTGATTGTCACAAAATAAATAACATAAAATAAATGTCCATAAACATTAAATGACAATAAAATAATTAAGTAAAGATAGAAATACTAGACTTGGATGATGACATCAATCTTAATGATAAAATGTCCATATTTGGACTTCAAAATCACTCGGTCCATTGTAACTTTAGAATTCTATACTAATCTTTCTTGTTTATCCCCAATTCACTAATGCATTCAACCCCACCTCCCACATGGTCATAGACTTTAAAATACTTGCCCGATACCTAATCCCTTGGACGTACCCACACAAGCAATCAACACTAATGGTCAAGAATTAGCGAGGCTGAACCAAGATTATTCTATCCCTAGAGATAATCCCAATTAAGTACTTGATTCATGTTTCGATTTCAACAAGGCTCGCCAAAGCGCAAGTCAATTCCTGAATTCATATAAGATAACCAATCAAATAAAAACATTAAGCATGAAAAGAAATAAATAACTCAAGATAAAGTATTGAATTGATAGAATTAAAGCGAAACAAGGTTCATCATTTTCCTATCCTAGGTGGAAGGAATTGCACTCATAAAAACAATACAATCAAACCTAAAGTGCCTAATGGAATAATGGAGGTGTCTAGTAGGTGGAAGTCTTAAATATAATTCTAAGAACTCCTCGAGACTTCTACTACGTTACAATGAATGCCTAGGCTCCTATTTATAGAATTGTAGCTAGGTTTAATTAAAAAGATAATCACAAGAAATTAAAAACAAATAATATCTCTAATTAACTCAAGTAATTATCTTCTTCTTCAGCTGATTTATTCTTGAAAAATATCTTGCTCTTGGTTTTCTTAGCTTTTATCTTTAATTTTTGCAATTTCTCCTTCGAGAACTTTTTGCTAATATTAGGCCTCTGGAGCTCTAGCACTTAAGCGGGAAATTGCTTGCTTAGGCGAGCCAATTTGAATTTTTAGTTTTTCTCTTTGTTTGTTAAAAAACTAAAAAAAAAATTCATTAAAAATAACTAAAACATAAAATTCTACCTAAGACAAAGTAAAAATTGAATTTAAAGATAATTTGATTCAAAGAAAGGCCTAAAGTTAACTAAAATGCCAAATAAATGCAACAAATTGCATATGAATATCCGATAAATTTAATGTTTATGACCATGTCTAGAGTTGCGACTAGGGCGAACAAAAAACCTATGGAGGTATGTTAAACTACTAGAGAGAATATCTCCTTGTAGTTTACTCCTTCCTTCTAATTGTAGCCTTTAGCTATAACATGTGCTTTATAATGGACAACTTCTTCAGTGGATGATCTAGATTTTATCTTGAAGATCCACTTGCACCCCAATACTCGTCTGCCTTTAGGTAGCTCAACTAAATACCAAGTCTGGTTCTTCAAAAGGGATTCCATCTCTTCATTGATAGCCATTGTGCATTTCTCAACTTCAGAACAGGAAATTACTTCCTGATAAGTGGTTGGTTTGAATGAATCAATTTCTTTTGCTACTTGTAGTGTATAAGACACTATATCAAAGCCATATCTTTCAGGAGCTTTTATTTGCCTTTGTGACTTTCTAGGTGTTGTGGTTTTGGGCTGCTTTAGATGATTTTGACTTGTCCAACCAGTCCCCTCAATTGGTGCTGAATTTAGATGTTGATGGTGCTTTTGAAGATCTTGATTAGTCTCATCAGGTGCTTTAAACTACTTTTAATGTTTATGATTTTGGAGCTCTCAAACTCCACTTGCTTAGTTACCTCCTCAGCCTTGCCCAAATCTTCATCAGATTTAGAATGCAACATAGAAAGTTCATCAAAGATGAAATCTCTACTTATAATGACCTTTCTTTTAGATTGAAATCAAACCCATGATCATTTGACTCCATCTCTGTAGCCCATAGAGAATACTATCTTGGCTCTGGGCCACAACTTACCTTCACTTATGTGATAGTATGATGGACATCCAAACACCTTCAACATTGAGTATTCAGTTGGTTTGTTAGACCATATCTCAATAGGGTTCTTAAGGTCTATGGTAGTGGACAATGAGAGATTTACGAGATAACATGTTGTGCTGATTGCCTTAGCCAAAAAATCTCATATTCAAGCTTGAATTGGATAACATGCATTTGGCTCTTTCTAACAAGGTCTTGTTCATTTTTCAGCTATTATGTTTTGCTATAGAGTATAGAGTATAGTACGTTGTCTTGCTATGCCTTCATCTCTACAAATTTCATTGAATTTAGTAGAACAAAATTCCAACCATTATCATTCCTAAGACACTTTATAGTCTTTCTTGTCCGATTCTTCATAAGAATCATCCAATACCTGAAAATTTTGAAAGCTTCAGATTTTTGCTTCATCATGAATACGTATGTCATCTGAGAGTAATCATCAATGTTTGAGAGGAAATACCTTGCCCCTCCTAATTATGGAACTCTTGAAGGCCCCAAAATTAGAATAGACGTAGTGCAACTTGGCCTTTGTTGTGTGCATAACCTTTGGAATCTTTGTCTATTGTTGTTTTCCATAAACGTCGTGCTCACAAAAATGAAGAGGTTCCACCTTGTGATTTCCAAGTAAGCCTCACCTACTCATAATATCCAGACCTTTTTCACTTATGTGGCCTAGATGTAGATGCAACATCAAACAAGCCATTGGACGCATGGCTTTCAAATTGTGAAACAATAGAGACAAAGGCTATCACAGTGAACCTCTGAAGGATGTAATAATTTCCTTGTTTGGTTCCCTGCATTACCACAAACTACTTTTTTCATTTGATCTGCATAACTCCACCTGATTTAGCTTCTTGTGGAGCTTGTAGGCCTTAGATCCTCTTCATCAATGGAGTTCTTTGCTTCTTGAAGATCAATGGCAGTAGAATGGAGAAGGAGGAAAGGTTATTGGAGATGCTATTCGACGGCCGACAAGTGCACCGACAACTAGCCCCGTCCTATCAAGTTCTAATGATTAAACCATTTCCCAATGTTGAATGACCCTAAATAAACATGCATCTACATGATCAAGGCAAAAGCATACTAAAAATGAAGTACTGATATCACAGAGAACACATGCAACATCATTAGATAGATATAAGAGTATTTACATCAAGTACCTCGTAGGAAGAACCAATTGAGGATTTAGCTCTCCATAACTGGGAAGCTTCTCTTATAAAGATGAAAAAGAGAAAATGAAAGATTAGGAAGTACATGTGGTGAGGATGTCTCCTTCACCTCTAGAAACCTCACAATCACTCAAACTCTCATCCAATACTCCGCATGATAACTTCCTCATTAATCTTTACTGTCCCTCAGGGTCTTCACACCAGAAGTTCTCTCCGCCACTCAGCCACTCAGAGGAATGCTTCCAAGAATAGAGAAAACGCCAAAAATTGAGAACTGGTTTCCATTTCTGATTTTAGGCTTTAAATAGTGTTGCTGATTTTTCATTGTTCGCTCAACCACATTCTGGTTCGCTTAGCCAAATTAAGGGACATTTGGCTTAACGCGCCTCTTCTTTGTTCATCCTGGAGGTGCAAGCGGTGCGCTTTGCGAGTTGATTCTTGCTGAGCGCATCATGACAACTCATCTGCTTCTAGGATCTTCTGCACACTTAGCCATGAACTACTGCACTTAGCGGATGGCTCGCTAAGCCAGAGAATTGGCTTAGCGAGCGGCTCAAAATCAGCACTTCCACAAACTTGCTTATTTTACCTGAAATTGAAATGGAAAGGTTATTAAATAGACAAAAGTGGGATACTAAGTACTTATTACCTATATTTAACAAAAAGTAGTCACAATACTACAAAAAGAACTGTAAATGGAAGGAGTCGAATACAATTTACACAACTTTTTTACACAAAAGTTAGTCGTATTAACTGACTAACAAACTCTCCCCAAATTTACAGTTTTGCTTGTCCTCAAGCAACTAAAGAATAGCTCATTGGTCCCCAAGTGACAAAACATGCAGTGATTATGTACAAAGGTGGGTAACTCCTAAAATATTAGTTGCATGATAAAAATGAAACAAAAAATGCCTTTATCAAATTTTTTTCACAAGGCATGCAGTTTTTCAAAGAAAAGAACATGTTAGCAAGCAACACAACTAAATAAAGCTAGGCAGGAGACAGATTTCATTGAAAGATGCTTAACCGAAATCCCACGGCTTCTATTTTACTCAAGCACAAGTGTTTAAGCTTTTTATCATTAATGACTAGCAAGAGGTCCAATCTTCGAAATTCGTCTCATGTCATAAAGTCAAAAATGCAAAAATTGAATCAGAAGGACTTTTATTGGCTTGTAATGAGGCTGGGCTACAAAAATATTGGTTTTTCTAGGATTCAAAGGCTTAAATTCTAAGAGAGCACAAATCCTAGAATTAACCAATTAATCTTTTTAATATACTTAGCTTGCTCATTAGCCTTTCACTTGACTTGTTCTAACAACACACACACTTATTTGAACTCTTTTCTTTTTTATTTTTATTTTTATTATTTATTTATTTGTTGTGTGTGTTGTTTGTTTCTTACCTTTAAACATTAACTATCTAACAAACTCCCCTAAATTTGGGGTAAAATTGTCCTAAACCAACGTGCCCTCTTAAAACCTAAGCAAGGTAAATAGGAATTACAACTCAAGACTCACAGTTCAATACAATTACAGTTTAGCTCAAAGATGGGTGCTAATGATATAATCATAGATGACAGGTAAGCTTTTGGTCAAGTGGCTTGTATATACAACAATGGTCTTCATCATTTCCAATTCATACATTTCATTCTAAATTTCAGAGATTGATGCAAAAATTATTACTCTATGCTAGTCGTTCTCTCAACAATTAAGTTCACACTCTCACCGGTTTATGATCAAGCTTTTCTTTCACAATCAACCTATCTACTGACTAGCATTTCTAACTGTGAGCCTACTTTCTTGTTCTTTCTCATCTAACATACGCACTTGCTCAACTCATGATAAAACAAAATCTTCATTTCAATCATGCATTCATTCCATAATCACCATTTCAAACTCATATCAACATTGCATTTTCAAAAAGTCAAGTTAAATTGTTCTTTATGCATCAGGACTTTCAAAATGTTTTTAAAACAAAAGTATGTTGTAAACCATATTCATATGTCACAAACCAAAATAGTTCATACGTACTAAAACCATACAACCACTATACTATGCAAACATAATAATTAAAATATACTCAGAACGATATAATTATAATAATAATAAGGATAGGTAATCAAATCCTGTCATTCATCTCGATCCTGCTCCTCATCATCCAAATGTAACACTGGCGTCCCCGTTCCTGTGAATGATGTGGGTGGAGGAGTAGGAATCCATTCAGGTGTTCGCACTGTAGGGTCATCAAATATAAGAATAGGTGTAGATGGGAGAGCTGCTTCTGGCGCGGGAGAAGATGGATCCACCATTGGAGAAGGTGGATTAGCTGGTACTGGTACTGGCTCAGGATAAGCAACCTCCTCATATCTCATTTATGATCTACCTTCTGCAACATCAAAAGCTCTAGGAACAGTGGCTTTAGAGGATTGGTGGTCTTTTGGCTCTGGCTTTTGCTGCTGAGGTGCCTGGGCTGTATAGCTTCCATAATCACTAACAAAAGAAGGTTGAGCTCTAGGCCAGGCCACCTGCTCAATGAACTGCTCGACACTCATGATTGGCCTTTGGTGGGCCAATTCTTGCAAGCTTTGCATAATGAGAATCTGTCCCTCAAACAAACTCTGCAACTTAGCATCTGAAGTCTGGGAGCTTTGAGCAGATGGGGTTGTTGATACTGGCGAAGAGGGAACACCAGCTGCTCTGGACCTGGTTTTCCTTGCCCTTGGAAAATTAACTATTTGGTCATTCACATTCCAACATTTCCTTTTAATATAGGCCAAGATAATGACCAGCCTCAGGCTCTTGTAAGCAGTAAGAGCATCAGATCCAACTCCCCTTGACCTACACAAGACTTTGATTAAAGCTGGGAAGCCTAGGCAAGAAGAGTTGAACTGGGCCATAATGGTTATCCCTGTGACTAAGCCATAAACTAACCTAGCTCTGTCAATATTCAAGTTCGAGGTGTGGGAGGTAGGAGCTAGGTTGGAGTAAGAGAAGACACTCCATGTTTGGGCCAAGGTAGTAAGATCCTTTATGAGGAGCTTCCATGGTTGGCCCTCAATGTTCAGAACAAAGCCCTTGCCAGGAATGCACAGGATAACCTCCATCTCTCTGGGATCATACCTCAATCTGCAAAATCTAGAGTAAGAGGGTACGATTCTCCCTCCTCTAACAACACTGGGGTCTGAAGAAATTCATTCAGGCTGTCTGCATCTATCTTGATCATACGACCTTTGACTCTGGCACACTTGGGAACTTGGTCTTCTGAGTTGTACAGGTTGGCATAGAATTCTTTAACCATCGCCACATCTATGCTTCCCTCCTGAAGGTTGGCGAGGCGTTTGTGAAGGTTACGCCTCTCCAACTCTGCCTTAAACTCATCAAATTCAGTATGATAAATCCTAACATTCCTTTCCAGAAAGATCCTCTGGTCCAAAATGTTATCTGTGTATCGGTTCCAGGCTTCCAAGGATTGGAATCTCCTAGTATCAAACTGGACTTGTGGCTTATAAGAAATGCTCTTCCTTTTCCTGGATGCCATCTACAATAAAAAAGAACCCATTAGTTTATTAGACCAGACGCTATCAAAATCAAAACAGAAAATAAAAATTGAAATTGGCAACGTGCGCTTAGTGAGACGCAGCTAGCTTACCGCACCTTAGTTAAAACAACACACCGGCTTAGCACAACAGGGTTGCACTTAGCTAGTGATGACAGAAAATTTTTCTCTGCATAATTGGCTTAGTGGGACAGGTACTCACTTAGCCATAGGTTTGTCATTAATGAAGATGAACATTCGACAATCTGGTTGAATGCGCTTAGCGAATGCATGCTGGCTAAGCACGTTCATCTAGAAATGTAAATATTCAAGGCTTAATTGATGAACTCGCTTAGCGCACCCGCTGCGCTTAGCGAGTTCGTCACATTTTCCAGAAAAAACACAGACGAGGAAGTCTTTCGACTTCCTCTTTTAGGCCTCTAATAGGCCTATATCAGACATGCAACACAATCAAAATTATCTACCCCTAACAACTCCTAACAAAGCCTTAACTTTTATCTATTTTACTTACAATCTAAACCTAAAAATCAAATTGCTAATTTAATGTCTTCTATCCTAAGGTATTAACAAAAGAAGGAGCATAAATGAAGTTGGAAGCTTACTTGGATCATAGATGGTTAGTGGAGACTCGGTAAAGGATGCAAAATGAGCCAAGAATGCAATACGAAAGTTTCAGAAGAAAGAGGTTGTAGGAAAAGCTCAAGATTTTTGGTGTAAGTGTGAGTGTACTACTGTTGCATTTCACTTAACCAAGTTTCGAATAACTCGCTTAGCGAGATGATCCACTAAGCGAGAGAGACGTTTAGCTTTTTGCCTCTTGTCTTGGCGGGCCAACATGGGCCCATTTAAAAATCTTTGGCTTAGCGAGCCATCCGCTTAGCGGTAGCGAGAGATGTTTGGTTTCTCAACACGCTCGCTTAGCAGGCTATTTCGCTTAATGGTCCTTAATTAATTTTTTTTTTCATAAAACTGTGCTTAACGAAAAACAACGCGCTAAGCGACATGTGCAGATAAGAAAACCTGCAACTCTCGCTAAGCTGCACTTTTGGTCGGCTTAGCGAATATACTGTACCCTGCATACAGGGAGGTATGCACTTAGCGAGTGGTTCCTAGCTTAGCGCTATCCAGGCCGCAAGGAATTACGCTTAGCGTGAATGGGTCGCACTTAGCTCAATGAAACCAGTGATTTGGCCGCAAAGAATAGGGCTTAGCATGGTGCACCGTGCTTAGCCACTAAACATAATGCACTGAGCGAATGTACTCTCGCTTAGCCCAATTCAGATTGAATTGAATTGGGCTAAGCTCGCTCATGGCCAGCTTAGCGAGCCAATCACCATGACATGCAGGGGTTTGCGCCCTTAGCGCAGGCTAACCTTGCTTAGCAAAAGAAGGATATGCACTCAGCGCATGATATGTGTCATACCCTAATTTTATCCGGTGACCATCTGTTGTTGGGATGCGACCCTCCTTTGACTACTTCGAGGTACTTGGCACCCATCGTTAGGCAATTTGTGAAGTTCCGAGACATGCCGGAAGTCAAAAGAAAGCATTGTAGCACAATCCGTAAAGTTCCGTAACATCTCGGAAGCCAAAAAAGGGGATGATTACGTGATCCGTAAGGTTTTGTAACATTACGAAAAGAAAACAAGTATCGGTACATAATTTGTAAGTTTCCGTAACGTTACGGAAAAAGAATCAGCAAAAAAAGGCAAGAGGGGTGTATTTAGTAAATAGGGGGTGCAAATAGCAACCAGGCCCAGTTGGGCCTTCCAGGAAGTTCTCCAGAAGGCGGTGCCTTTTGGAGGAAGCAACCTAGCTCGCCTGGGCGAGCTGGGTGGCAAGCTTCTCCTTCTTTTTCCTATATATAGGGGAAGGAGGGAAGAACAAAAATGTTCAACCCTCCTGGTATCTGAGATTCACTGAAAATTAGTGAGAAAAATTGTTTCTGTGAAGAAAATCTAAGCCGAGGCGCTTCCGTAACGCTTCCGTGACGTTTCCGTGGGTGATTTGGCAAAGATTTTCAACCGTTCTTCGTTCGTTCTTCGGTCTTCAACCGGTAAGTTCCCGAAATCGAACTTTTCAATTCATTCTATGTACCCTTAGTGGTCCTCATTGGTTTCGCGTGCTTTTATTTTCATTTCATTTACTTTTCGTACCCCTTTTTGACGTGCTTTAGTCATTTATTTAAGTCACTTTCTCGCCTAATCAAAAAATAAAATAAATTTTCACCGATCATTTGAATTATAACATCTTTTAATTTCTGTTAAAATGAAATCTGACCGTTCGGTCATGCCGTAACCACGTTTAAAACCAAAAAGAGGAAAAATAATAATATAATAATCAAAAATATCTTTTAGTAAAATAAATCAAAAAAATCAATCGGACGTTTTTCTTTGGGATTTTCCTTTCTTAATCGAATTGACTAATATCCAAAGTGAAATAAGGCTAAAATCAATTCATAAGTCAAGCTTTTGTCATCACCTAAAGAAGCCATTTTTAAGGTCCAATGCCTTAAAATGGTCTTTTCCGCTTTTATTGGTTAAACGTCGATTTCTAAAAAGCCTAAAATCAACAGTTGCTTTATTACCTCTTTTAAAAAATAACAAGAGATCATTAATGGTCCAATGCCTTAATGGAGGTGATCGGTCAGCTCCAGCGGCAAGCTTTTCGCAAAGCTGACGGTAAAATCTGGGACCTAGCCATGGTAGAAGTCTCCACAGAGGCCATTGCCTCCCTTGCCCAGTATTATGATAAGCCGTTGAGGTGCTTCACCTTTGGGGACTTCCAGCTATCACCCATGGTAGAAGAATTTGAAGAGATCCTAGGATGTCCTCTAGGGGGAAGGAGACCATACTTCTTCTCAGGGTTCTATCCCTCATTAGCTAGAATTTCTAAGATAGTCCAAATCTCGGCGCAGGAATTAGACCACAGAAAGCAAGTTGAAAATGGGGTGGTTGGAATACCGAGAAAATATTTGAAGGCAAAAGCAAGAATCTTGGCAGGTAAAGGCAAATGGGCCCCGTTCATAGACATTCTCACACTATTGATCTTCAGAGGAGTGCTCTTTCTGAACGTGGATAGGTTGGTGGACCTAGCAGCGATCGACGCTTTTCTCGCCTATCATGACCACAAGGAAAGCCCGGTTGTCGCTATGCTAGCCAACCTATATGACACCTTCGACCGAAGGTGTGAGAAGAGTAATACGAGGATTGTTTGTTGTACTCCAACTCTTTACGTATGGTTGGTTTCGCATCTTTTTCGTCAAGAGGTAAGGCATGCTTGCCCGCTAGAAAGTCACCATTCATGCACAAAGAAAGGAGGCGCAAATTGGGGCCAACTCTTAGCAAATAAAGAAGGAGCGTCTATCAATTGGTTCCCTCGATGGAAAGAAGGAAGAATCAGAGTTCTTATTTCGTGCGGAGGATTTCTGAATGTTCCCTTGATGGGGACGAGGGGTTGCATCAGTTACAATCCCGTTCTTGCTATAAGGCAACTTGGCTACCCTATGAGAGGGGCACCACTAGAGGAAGAGATCGCGCCTATCATTTCACGAGGTTTTAATAAGACCAACGTGGAGGCACTTCATAAGGTTCGCAAGGCATGGGAGGTGGTGCGAAAGAAGGACAAAGAACTCAGGGGCAGTAACAATGGGCCCATCGGTGGTTACCGAAGGTGGTTGAAAGCCCACATGCAAGGTTTAGATTGGCTCCCGAGTTTGAGAACCGCTAAAAGGGAGGAAGTTGAGGCACCGGAGGAAGACGAAGAGGTGTAGGCACTTGAGGCAGAACTCGAGCAAGCCCAAATAGTCAAAGAAAGGTTCAAATCAGCAGCTCTGAAAATCCAAAAAGAGAATGCCGAACTGAGAGATATAAATATAGCAACCACCAAAGCCTTGGAACAAGAGACCAAGAAGGCTCGTAGGGAAGAGCACGACTGGAACAAGTTCCGAGGGGCTCTGTGGGGCAGCAACAGCGAGCTTAAGCTCCGGAGAGAGGAAAGGGACCAATCATGAGTAGAAAGTTTGATCTTGAAAAATGAGTTGAAGGTTTGCTCAAGGTCCAAAAGAAACCTGTCTCAACGGTTATGCGAGACAGAGACCAACATGTTAGCCATCATTAGCAAGTACCGAGAAGAACTAAATCTAGCCACGGCTCACGAGCATAAAGTGGCGGACGAGTATGCCTGAGTGTACGCGGAAAAGGAGGCTAGAGGAAGGGTGATCGACTCGTTACATCAAGAGGCAACAATAAGGATGGACCGATTTGCTCTTACCTTGAACGGGAGTCAAGAACTTCCCCGATTGCTAGCCAAGGCCAAAGCGATGGCGGACACCTACTCTGCCCCCAAGGAGATCCACGGACTTCTCGACTATTGTCAACATATGATAGATCTAGTGGCCCATATAATTAGAAACCGCTAGGAAACTTGTATTGTCACTCAGATCTTGACTAGTTATAACTTTCTTAATAAAATGAGTTTATCCCATGTTTTTACTCCAAAAGTTAGTGCGAATCAAATCACTCCCGCATTTTATCTCTAGCATGCATTCATCTTTCTTTACCTACTACTCACGTTTGGTTTTTTTAGGAAAAACACCATAACTAATAATGCCCCAAGGCATCCCTATCGCACCAGATCCAAATCTAGAACGATGGGTGATCAAGAGAAGACACTGGAACAGATGAAAGCCGACATGTCGGCTTTGAAAGAACAAATAGCTTCCATGATGGAGGCCATGTTAGGAATGAGACAACTCATGAAGAAAAACGTGGCCACCTCTACCGCTATTAGTTCGGCTGCCGAAGCAGACCCAACTCTCCTAGCTACTGCGCACCATCCTCCCTCAAACACGGTAGGATGAGAAAGGAGCACACTGGGGCACACCAACAACCCTCATTTAGGATACAACCGGGTGGCTTACCCTTATGGATTGCTGCCTAATTACACGCCGTCAGTCATGCATGATGACGCGGGTCATGTCTCATCCCTCATCCTTGAAGGGGAGCCACCTGGATAGCCCGACGAGGTCCATGAAGATCATTGAGAGTATGCCCAAGGGGATGTCGATTTCCACCCCCCGATCCCCGTCGAGGGGCCGACACCCAACACATTGCCTTAGCACAACCTCACAGCACAACCAATATTCTTGTCCACAGAAGGACCACCCCCGGCGGCGGAAGAAAGAAGGAAACTCGATCTCCTCGAGGAGAGATTGAGAGCTGCTGAAGGCTTTGGTGATTATCCGTTTGCGGACATGACAAATCTTTGCTTGGTGCCTGATTTCGACAAGTATAAAGGGACAACTTGTCCTAAGAACCATCTCAAGATTTATTGTCGCAAGATGGGGGCACACTCTAGGGATGAAAAGTTGTTAATGCACTTTTTCCAAGATAGCTTGGCTGGAGCCGCGATTATTTGGTACACTAATCTGGAAGCTTCCTGCATCCGTACTTGGAAGGACCTGATTACTGCTTTCCTGAGGCAATATCAGTATAATTCCGATATGGCTCTCGATCACACTCAGCTATAGAATATGGTTCAGAAGGAAAGTAAGACCTTTAAAGAGTACGCACAGCGGTGGAGAGACTTGGCAGCACAAGTGGCCCCTCCCATGGTCGAAAGGGAGATGATTACCATGATGGTAGACACCTTGCCAGTGTTTTACTATGAGAAGTTGGTAGGATACATGCCTTCCAGCTTCGCAGACTTGGTATTCGTCGAGGAAATAATAGAAGTAGGGTTGAAAAGAAGGAAGTTCGATTACGTCTCCTCCACAAGTGCCAATGCTAGAAGAATCGGGGCAACTGGGGCAAAAGGGAAGGAAGGAGATACCCATGCCGTCACTTCGGCGCCCGCATGGGTCAAGCCCCCGCAGACCTCTCATGGTACACACTAGTACGCGCAACATCATCCGAGCTTCTCAGCTCGCGCCGGGAACTCCTCTAATTCAGCACCTGTACAGCCTAGAGCGCCCACCCCCATCCTGAGGGAGGCCCCCAAGCTCCGGCTCCAACCACGACTCGCTCGGCCGGCAATGCCCACTTTGGTGCTAGTTCCAACACGATGAGGAACTTTCCCCTGAGACCGATTATAGAATTCACCCCGATCCCAATGACATACGAAGACCTCTTGCCGTCCTTCATCGCCAACCAAATGGTCGTAATAACTCCTAGGAAGATCTACCAACCCCCTTTCCCAAAGTGGTATGATCCTGACGCAACTTGCACGTACCATGGGAAAACCCCGGGCCACTCCACCAAAAAATGCCTGGCCCTTAAATACAAGGTCCAACATTTGATAGACGCCGGTTGGCTGACATTTCAAGAGGATCGGCCTAACGTGAAAACAAACCCGCTCGCCAATCATGGAGGGGGAGCAGTTAATGCCATTGAGTCGGATAAACCGCGCAGGTCTAAGCCTTTAAAGGATGTGACAACCCCCAGGAGGTTTATCTATGAGGCCCTAGAAAAGGGAGGTGTAATTCCCCACGGTGGGCATGAAGAGGATTCTTGTTTGTTGCATCCCGGCGAGCTACATAACATGGAAACATGTTTAGCGATGGAGGAATTGTTGCAACAGATGATAGATCGAGGCCGACTGGAAGTTGGCAATGAGGGGAGGGAAGAGCAGCATATATGTATGCAGTCTGCAGATGAGAGAAGTTTTGGAAGGCCTAAACCTTTGGTGGTATATTTCACCAAGGACGCAGCTCCACAAAAGCCCCAATACCCCTCGGTAGTTAAACCTATTCCTTTCCCATACCAAAACAACCACACAGTCCCGTGGAGGTATGCACTTCCAAGTGGAAGGAAAGAAGAGGCCACCGACATCAGCTCATTGTCAGCCAAGGTGACCAATATCACAGGGCTGAGCGGTGTGACCCGCAGCGGTCGCGTGTTTGCACCCCCCCGACCTGTCGACTCAACCCGCAAACGTTAAGGGGAAGGCAAAGATGGTGGAAGAACAAGATGACAAAACGACCCTCACTCTGAATGAGGATATTCCAGTGAAAGGTCTTCCGGAGAAAAGGGATGGCTATGGCAAGAAGGAAGTGTCGCTAAAGGAAGCAAGCGAGTTTCTCTGCATTATTCAGCAGAGCGAGTTCAAGGTCATTGAGTAGCTCAACAAAACCCCGGCCAGGGTCTCTCTTTTGGAATTACTCATGAGCTCTGAGCCTCATCGGGCTTTGCTAGTAAGGATCTTGAACGAAGCTCATGTGGCCCAAGATATCTCTGTAAAAGGCTTTGGAGGACTCGTCAATAATATCACCACCAACAACTATGTCGCCTTTGCCGAAGAAGAAATCCCTGCCGAGGGGAGAGGGCATAACAGGGCTTTGCATGTATCAGTCAAGTGCATGGACCACGTCGTAGCCAAGGTGCTCATCGATAACAGTTCCTGTTTAAACGTAATGCCCAAAAGCACTTTGGAGAAATTACCGTTTAATGCTTCCCATCTAAAGCCAAGTTCCATGGTGGTCCGTGCCTTAAACGGAACCCGCCGAGAGGTTAGGGGAGAGATCAACCTCCCTGTACAGATAGGCCCCCATACCTGTCAGGTTACCTTTCAAATAATGGACATTAACCCCGCTTACAGCTGCCTTTTGGGACGTCCGTGGATCCACTCGGTGGGAGTCGTTCCTTCTACACTCCACCAGAAGTTGAAATTCATACTAGAGGGACATTTGGTTATCGTATCGGGCGAGGAAGACATCTTGGTGAGTTTCCCGTCCTCTATGCCATATGTGGAAGCCGCAGAGGAGTCATTAGAAACAGCCTACCAGTCTTTTGAGGTGGTAAGCATTGCCTTTGTAGATTCCTTCTCTGGGCAACCTTGCCTGTCCGATACGGCAGTAATGGTGGCCCGAGTGATGTTGGGGAATGGTTACGAGCCCGGAATGGGTTTTGGCAAGGACAACGGCGGCAGAACCAGCCTGATAAGCGCTAGAGGAAACCGTGGGAAGTTTGGGTTAGGCTATAAATCCACACAAGCGAACATAAGGAAAAGTGTTGCGGGAAGGAAGAGCGGAAGTCAAGGCTTGCGATTAAGACAAGAAGACGAAGGGGGCCCGCCCTGCCACATAAGTAGGAGCTTTATAAGCGCGGGTCTAGGACACGAAGGCCAAGTCGTTGCAATATGCGAAGATGATTCTCTGAGTGGGTCAGATTTGGTACGACCATGCCCTCCTGGTTTCCGCCTAGGAAATTGGCGAGTGGAGGAGCGCCCTGACATTTAAAACTCTATAGTTGGGCCTAGGCTTTAGAGTTTCCTTTTGTTAAGCCTTTATGTCTTTTGTTCCTGAATTTATAATACAAAGATCTTTCTTCATCTGTTCCTACGTCTCTACCCATTCTCATCCATTTGCATGTTTATTTCTTTACGTTTAAAACGCCAGATCCAACGACGAGTCCCTCGAAGGTACTAATACCTGGGACCCGACCATCGATTTCGAGCAAGAAACAAATCAGACGAGGATGTGGGACTTCCCCCGGAGTTGGAGAAGATAGTTGCCCATGAGGACCAAGAGATGGGGCCTCATCAAGAAGAGACATAACTAGCGGACTTAGGAACCGGCAATGGGAAAAAGGAAGTAAAGATAAGCACGTGTATGACTGCACCCATCCGTGAAGAATTGATAGCCCTGCTAAAAGACTACCAAGACATCTTTGCTTGGTCGTACCAAGATATGCCCGGTTTGAGTTTTGACATTGCACAAAACCGATTACCTCTAAATCCCGAGTGTTCCCCAGTAAAACAAAAGCTGAGGAGGATGAAGCCTGAGACATCCTTGAAAATAAAAGAAGAGGTAAAGAAGCAATTTGACGCTGGTTTTTTGGCTGTCGCTCAGTACCCAGAATGGGTTGCCAACATTGTACCAGTCCCTAAGAAGGATGGGAAGGTGCAAATGTGTGTGGATTATCGGGACTTGAATCGAGCCAGTCCCAAAGACAATTTTCCTTTGCCACACATCGATATCCTCGTGGATAATACTGCCAATTTCGCTTTGTTTTCCTTCATGGATGGGTTCTCCGGTTACAATCAGATAAAAATGGCACCGGAGGATATGGAAAAGACTACCTTCGTCACCCTGTGGGGAACGTTCTGTTACAAGGTGATGTCCTTTGGACTCAAGAATGTCGGGGCAACTTATCAACGGGCTATGGTGGCTTTGTTCCATGATATGATGCACCGAGAAATCGAAGTCTATGTGGACGACATAATTGCCAAGTCTAAAACTGAGGAGGAACACCTTGTCAACCTGCGGAAGTTGTTCGAAAGGCTTAGGAAGTATCAATTGAGGTTAAACCCCACTAAGTGCACCTTCGGGGTCAAATTAAGGAAATTTCTAGGTTTCATCGTAAGTCAGAAAGGGATAGAGGTGGACCCCGAAAAGGTGAAGGCCATCCTTGAGATGCCGGAACCCCGTACCGAGAGGCAGGTCCGAGGTTTCCTAGGACGTTTGAATTATATTGCCAGATTCATATCACAGCTTACTGCTATTTGTGAGCCGTTGTTCAAACTCTTACGCAAAAACCAATCCGTCCGCTGGAACGAGGATTGTCAAGAGGCGTTTGGAAGGATCAAACAGTGTCTCATGAACCCTCCTGTAGTTATTCTGCCGGTACCCGGAAGGCCTCTCATCTTGTATATGACGATTATGGACGAGTCGATGGGATGTATGCTGGGGCAACATGACGAGTCCGAGAAGAGCCTGCTTTCACAGGACGGATCGCCTGGTGGCAAGTCTTGCTATCCGAGTTTGATATAGTTTACGTCACCCAAAATGCGATAAAAGGAAGCGCCTTGGCAGATTATTTGGCTCAGCAACCTCTCAACGACTATCAGCTGGATGAGGACATCATGGCCTTGTTTGAGGAAAAACTAGACGAGGACCGGGACAAGTGGACCGTGTGGTTTGATGGAGCGTCAAACGTTCTAGGCCATGGCATTGGAGCAGTATTGGTCTCTCCAGACAATCAATGTATACCTTTCACAGCCAGGCTGGGGTTTGACTGCACCAACAATATGGCTGAGTATGAAGCATGTGCACTGGTGATTCACCAGCTGAGAGGGGAATGGGAAACTAGAGACCCCAAGCTGATACCCTACAAAGCCTATATCAAGGAGTTGGCTGATTCCTTTGATGAGATCTCCTTCCACCACGTTCCCCAGGAGGAAAATCAAATGGCGGAAGCGCTTGCTACTTTGGCGTCCATGTTCCAGCTAACACCGCACGGGGACCTACCATACATTGAGTTCTGGTGTCGTGGGAGACCCGCACATTGTTGTCAGGTGGAAGAGGAACGGGACGGTAAGCCTTGGTATTTCGATATCAAGCGATTCGTTGAAAGCAAAGAATACCCACCGGGGCTTCCGACAATGATAAAAGGACATTGAGGAGATTGGTGGCCGGTTTCTTCATGAGCGGGAGCATATTATATAAGAGAAACCATGACATGACCCTCCTGCGATGCGTGGATGCCAAAAAAGCGAACCACATGATCAAGGAAGTCCACGAGGGTTCGTTTGGAACACACGCCAATGGGCATGCTATGGCCAGGAAGATCCTGAGAGCAGGTTATTACTGGCTCACTATGGAAAGTGATTGCTGCACCCATGTAAGGAAATGCCATAAATGTCAAGCGTTTGTGGACAATGTCAATGCTCTGCCACATCCCCTGAATGTCATGTCTGCCCCTTGGCCTTTTTCCATGTGGGGGATAGACATCATCGGGGCCATTGAGCCCAAGGCTTCGAACGGTCATCGCTTCATTCTCGTGGCAATAGATTATTTCACCAAATGGGTCGAAGCGGCTTCCTACACCAATGTCACGAGAAGTGTAGTGGTAAAATTCATAAAGAGGGAGCTGGTTTGTCGATACGGACTCCCTAGGAAGATCATTACTAACAATGACACCAATCTAAATAATAAGACGATGCAGGAAATGTGTGCGGATTTCAAAATCCAGCATCACAATTCCACGCCATACCGACCAAAGATGAACGGAGCCGTGGAAGCAGCCAACAAGAATATTAAGAAAATTATTTAGAAGATGACAGTATCATACAAAGATTGGCATGAGATGTTGCCTTTTGCCTTGCATGGATACCAAACTTCGGTACGAACTTCTACTGGGGCAACACCGTATTCCTTGGTTTATGGAACGAAAGCGGTACTCCCATTTGAAGTAGAGATCCCTTCTTAGAGGATACTAGCAGAATCAGGTTTAGAAGAATCAAAGTGGGCTCAAACACACTATGACCAACTCAACCTTATCGAAGGTAAGCGCTTGACGGCCATGAGCCATGGGCGCTTGTATCAACAAAGAATGAAGAATGCATTCGACAAGAAGGTGCGCTTGCGCAAGTTCCATGAGGGGGACCTTATGCAGAAAAAGATGTCCCACGCTGTTAAAGATAATCGAGGGAAGTGGGCCCCGAAATACGAAGGACCTTTCGTTGTGAAAAAGGGCTTTTTCCGGAGGGGCCCTGGTGCTTACCAACATGGATGGCGAGGAGCTACCTTTACCCATGAATTCCGATGTTGTCAAGCAATACTATGCTTAGAATCTGGGGCAATTGAGGATATCGCTGCATGTTCTTTTATTTTTGTGTATTCTTCTTGGTTTCCCCTAGGGATTCCCATCTACTGTATATTTCTCATCACAGTCTTTTAAAAGAAGAGAACATGAGTTTGAGGCTCCAGTCCTCACTTTGTGCTTTAAACCATGTGCAGTTTGTGATAACCTGAGCCTTTTTGCTCAATCCATGGGATGCCCCAAGCGCTTAATTAAAACTGAACCTGACCAGCTTTCACTAAAAAGATTGTTGCATTTGAAAACACTCAAGCATATGCATACGCATGCATATTTTGTGATAACAGGGGCAGAATCGTCTTAGGCAATGGTCAGATGCCGGGACGAAGTTGAAGGCAGAAACCAATCAAGGTAAAAACGGTAACGCGGCCACAGTTTTGCTGCGCGATGTCGTTTCCTACTTTCAGGTACTTAGGGACGTACACATGTAGAGGCTAGGGTCACGGCCGATAGATCGTCGTCCCTTGCCCAGCTCTGGACAAACAGAAAGCGCCGCTGCGAGGCAACCTAGTATCCTTTAAATTCCTAGTAATTAATATTGTTGTGTCATTAAAGTAAATATTGGATGCCTAATCTACCCTGAGGGGGTTCGAGTAAGCGAATGCCGACCCATAGAAAGTCGTACTTATTTCTCCCCCCCCCCCAAAGAAAAATGCAGGTTAGGTCACCATTTTTTCGCGTTTTTGATTCCATTTTGCACGAGGGTGGTTAAAAAGGGGGGGGGGGGGAGTTTTCTGCACCCAAAAACTCTCCCCCCTCATTCAAAAACTGAAAGCTACGGGATTCACGAGTTTTGCATCCCTTAGGTAACCATTTTTCCGCGTTTTTGATTCCATTTTGCACTATTATTCATCTCCAACAAGAAATGGCTCCGAAAAAGCTTTCCACGAAGAGATATAGGAGGGACGCCGCGGCTGAAGGGACCAGTGCCGCCTTCGAGTTTGATAGCCACCGTTTCAGGAGCGCCGAGCACCAGTAGCGCTTCGAGGCCATCAAAGGATGGTCGTTCCACAGAGAGAGATGCGTCCAGCTCAGGGATGATGAGTACAAAGATTTTCAGGAGGAGATAGCTCGTCGACATTGGACGTCGCTGATGACACCCATGGCTAAGTTTGACCTTGATATAGTCCTGGAGTTTTATGCTAATGCTTGGCCCACAGAAGAGGGAGTGCGAGACATACGGTCATGGGTGAGGGGTCAGTGGATTCCCTTCGACGCAGATGCCCTCAGCCAATTCCTGGGTGACCCGCTAGTGTTAAAGGAAGGCCAGGAGTGCGAGTTTAGTCAGAGGAGGCCATTGCTCAGCTATTATGCACACCGGGTCAAGATTTCACCCGGACCGCTGCAGGGAGGCGAGTGCGGATCATGCACACCAGTATGACCACCTTGACCCAGATGTGGATGACATTGTTGCTCAGCAATGTCCTGCCTAGTGATCATAACTCCGACCTTCCTCTGTCGAAGTGCCAGCTGGTGTATGCCATCCTGACACGGATGAGCGTCCATGTGGCTCAGTTGATTGCTGACGCCATCTATTTATTTGTAGGTATGCCACCCACCAGGCACCCTCTAAACCCGGATAAGTCTAACAGGGCCCTGGGGTTTCCGACATTGATCACGGGCCTCTACCAGTCATTCGGGGTTCCCGTCACACCTAGTAAGGTGATCCGAATGCCGATCATCCGGGCCTTCATTGAGAAGTATTGCACGCCTAGGCAGGCGCAGGGTGATGCACCACAGGCCGCAGACGCACCGTCACCACCTTATCAGGTTGATCCTGCTGAGTCATTAGGCATGGAGCGGTATCTACAACACTTGGTTCGCCAAAAGGCGGCCAACCACCGGGGGTAGGTGCAGATACATGAGTGTCTCTACCAGCTCAGCCTCAGTCAGCAAGGCCAGGGTTCCGCTCCTTTTACGTGCCCTACTCCAGATCAGTTTAGGGCTGAGGTTGCATGGCCCAGAGATTGGCCCGAGGCCCAAGCAGGGGAGGTGCCTGCAGGAGCTCCCGACGATGTAGAGGAGGCCCGCATGGATGAGGAGATGACGGAGTTGCTCGGTTTCTTGGGAGGAAGCAGAGCCACGTGACCGAGGTAACCACACTTTTATGACATTACTGTTTTTTGATTAGTTTGCTATTGACGTTTTTTGTTATTGTCTATATTGTTGTTGACACCATTATTTTCTATTTTGTTCATATGGTTACTAACATTATTATTATTATTATCATTCGTTTCAGTTAGAAATTTTTGGCGTTATGGCTCTCAGTTATTTCGTTGCCGTTTTGCGACTTGCCATTTCGTACGTTTTTCGTTTACCTTGTGGTTAGACGTAAGTAGGTAGTGTGCGCCCTTGTCCGCACGACCATTTCAGAGAGAAAAAGAGAAAAAAAAAAGAGAAAAAAGAGGGAGGAAATGAACAAATGATAAATAACTTAAAAAAGAAAAAAAGAGAGAGGAAAAGGAAAAGGAAAAGAGAGCAAGTAAGAAAAGAAAAAGAAGGAAGAAAAAAATAAGATAATAAAAATAAAAGAGGGGTTGTCTAACTAGAAAACAATATGCTCGTGAAAAGAGATAACTTCCAACTTTTCTTTCACCGATCATAACCAGTTTTTGAAAAAAAATGTGTATACATTTGAAGGGTAAATGCTGTGAAAGTTTTTTCGAACACCCAAAATAGACTCGGATGAATGCACAAATTGATAAAAGAACATATTTTGGAAACACTGGGTTGACTAAAATAGAGAAAATGAATTATGAGCCCTAGCATCACATGACCAAAAAATTTTTGACACTTGAGTGTCCATATAGGTGCATGCATGACTAGTTTTGCATAAAATTTCCAAATCATCATTGTTGCATTTGTGTCATGGAAATAATGTGGGGCATCCCCTTTTATCCTTGAACACCAAACCCTGACATATATCATGTCCAGCCATGCTACAAGCCTTGAGCCAAAATCCCAACTTACCATAAAACCTTGACCCAGGGTGAGAATGTCAATCCTTGCCCTCGGAAGAAAGCAAAAAAAGAAAGAAGAATCCCCAATTGAAGAATGGGAGAATGCAAAAAAGAAAGAAAATTCCCGATCAAAGATCAGAAGAAAACAGAAGAAATATGCATAAAGGTCTTTGGACCAGACAATATTTGAACAATACAGAATTGTCACCAGGTAAACGAAAAAAGGAAACCACGACCTAAAGTGGTCCTCTCCATTTGATTGCCTACCAAAATCCTGTGCGTCGGTGGCTTGTTCACCTCACACTAAAAACCATTTCCAAGAAGAAGTCCTATTGATCCATGATCACGCATGTAATCTTTGATTTGATAGGAAATGATTTGCAAAATCAAGTCATGACATATCTATGGTTTGGAATTAGGATGAAACACTTACTTGTGTGAGATTGATACACTTTGAGTAATTTTCTTCTATTTTTGTTGAACCCAGTTTTTCCTCTAAATGTTCATTTAGAAATGAAATGCTAGCATCCAAAATCTCATTTATGGTTATGAGAAGATCTCATCAGCATACTCCTTTTCCCCGGTAGACACATTGTTTTTCATCTGAAAAGCATATGTTGCTCTGATTAGTTGGAAGTTTTGTCTCTTTACTAAAGTATGTTCGCATTTTAGTGAAGAAAACACCGAGACTATTTTTAGTCCCATAAGTTATCCAGAACTACGTAGGTCTGAGTTCCTCATTGAGGATACGTAGGAGCAAGAGCCTCGCTTTTGTCGGTCGCCCCAAAATCTCTGTCATACTGACCCTGGGGTCATGTGACATGCGGAGATACCTGATGGTTATTCGTATAAACTTTCTTTTGCTATCTCTAAGACTCAAAGCATGATAGCACGCAGAGACTAACGTCGTCTCCTGCACCCTTTGTCAATCGAGGCCAACAAGCCCATTGACACGCGAAGAGTAACGTCATCTTCCGTGCAGACAACCTCTGTCAGTACTAACCCGTGAAGTTAGGGGACAGGCATAAATACCCAAGTGGTTATCCGTATAAAATTTCTTTTGCTATCTCTAAGACTCAAGCATGATAGCATGTAGAGACTAACGTTGTCTTCTGTGCCTTTTGTCATCCAGAGGCGGTGGGCCCGATGACATGCGAAGACAAGTTATGGTCATTCCGCACACTTTTTCGCCATTCAGACACAGTCGTGTCCGATGGCATGCCGAGACTAACGTCGTCTTCTGCGCCTTTTGTCATCCAGAGGCGTCGGGCCCGATGACATGCGAAGACAAATTTTGGTCATTCCGCACACTTTTTCGCCATTCAGACACAGTCGTGTCCGATGACACGCAGAGACTAACGTCGTCTTCTGCGCCTTTTGTCATCTAGAGGCGGCGGGCCCGTTGACATGCAGAGACAAATTATGGTCATTCCGCACACTTTTTCGCCATTCAGACACAGTCGTGTCCGATGAAACGCAGAGACTAACGTCGTCTTCTATGCCTTTTGTCATCCAGAGGCGGCGGACTCGATGACATGCAGAGACAAATTATGGTCATTCCGCACACTTTTTTGCCATTCAGACACAGTCGTGTCCGATGGCACACAGGGACTAATGTCATCTTCTGCGCCTTTTATCATCTAGATGCGGCGGGCCCGATGACATGCGGAGACAAATTATGGTCATTCCACACACTTTTTCGCCATTCAGACACAGTCGTGTCCGATGGCACGCAGAGACGAACGTCGTCTTCTGCGCCTTTTGTCATCCGGAGGTGGCGGGCCCGATGACATGCGGAGACAAATTATGGTCATTCCGCACACTTTTTCGCCATTCAGACACAGTCGTGTCCGATGGCAGGCAGAGACTAATGTCGTCTTCTGCGCCTTTTGTCTTCTAGAGGCGGCGAGCCTGATGACATGCGGAGACAAATTATGGTCATTCTGCACACTTTTTTTCCATTCAGACACAGTCATGTCCAATGGCATGCAGAGACTAACGTCGTCTTCTGTGCCTTTTGTCATCCAGAGGCAGCAGGCCCGATGACATGCGGGAACCATTTGGTCCCGCACTTTTTACCTTTTATCATCCAGAGGCGGCGGGCCCGATGACATACAGGAACCATTTGGTCCCGCACTTTTTACTTTTGTCATCTAGAGGCAGTGGGCCCGATGACATGCGGGAACCATTTGGTCCTGCACTTTTTACTTTTGCCATCCAGAGGCGGCGGGCCCGATAACATGCAGAGACTAATTATGGTCATCCGCATGCTTTTGCTATCTATACGACTCGATGAGTGATAAACATGCATAGACAAGTTATGGTCATTCTGCGCCCTATGTCATTCAAGGACAGTAAGTTGAGAGGTGGGCGAAGACAAATTATTGTCATTCCCCAAACCTTTTTTGATGCAATCCTACCCCGTAAGGGCATTGGATAGAAAACTCCAAGTAGATTCGGCCAGAGATGCAAGAGAAGGCCCTAGGGTTCTTATGAGCCTTAGGGTAGATTTCAGGCCCATGGGCTAAGTACGAGCCCACTTATCTTTGTAAATATTAGATTAAGGTTTCATTATTTTTGGGCCTTGTATTTAGGGCTCCATAATGTAGGTACGGTGCCCTAGAAATATAGGATTTTTCAGCCCTTGTATTTTAGGGCACCTAGACTAGTTTTTGTATTAGGGGTAGTTTTATAATTTTACATGCACTAAGTGAATATTTGATGTGTGTTGGGAAATAAATTTAATTGAATTGTTAGAAGCCCAATCCAATTAAATTTTAGAGGGGGAGGTGAGCATTTGCTTACTACACCCCATTGCCACATCATATAGTCACACTTTGTGCATGTCCTTCATGCTTTACATGCCTCATGACACCTAAGCACACTTAGTGGAGAATCTTAGAATTGATCTTGGATTAGTGGGCTGAACCATAACTAAACTTCACTGATCATAATTAGTGAAATTTTGGCTCCAAAGTTTTGCTCCACAAATTCAAGTGAAATTTGAATTGAAATTCAAATTTCCCTCGAATTTTGTGTGACACTTAGGCTATAAATAGAGGTCATGTGTGTGCATTTTTTTTAACTTTGATCATTTGAATATTAAAATTCAGATTTCAAAGCTCATTTAGAGCACAAAATTTCGTGCTCTTCCCTCCCTCTCCCTTCATTCATCTCCTTCTTCCTCCAAGCTCTTATCCATGGCCTCCTATGGTGGTGAGCTTCTTCTAGACTCATCTTCTCCTTGAAGTGGCATCTCCTCTCTCTCTTCCTTTCTCCATTCCGCTGCCATTCATCTTCCAAGAAGCAAAGGAATCCATTGATGAAGAAGATCCTAGGCCTACAAGCTCCAATGGAGCTTACATCATGTGGTATCATGAACATCTTCATCTAGGTGATGCTCTTTTGCTTCCTCTATCTTTTTGTTCGGTGAATTCTCTTTAATTCCTTGTTCTTCATATTGTTATCCTTGTATATCCTCCATTGTATTGTGGTTTGGTGCTGTTTAGAGTAGATTCAAAAAAATAAACCGATTAAATCTTAGATCTACACTTGTTCTTGCATTTCTATGGTTCAAATTTTGTAGATCTACTCTTGAATCATGTTTTTTGTGTTGATTTTAGGTTCTATCATTTTTCATTCATAATATTCTTGTGCTGAACCTTTAGATCTAAATTTTCTTCCAAAATATTGATTATAAAAAAAACACAAAAATCTAAGTGTAAATCACTTAATCCATGTTGTCTTAGAGTCTTGTTTAGTCATAGTAATTGTCACATTATGTTCTGAGTTTGTGTTGAATTTTATTTTGTTGATTGAATTCTAGATACATTTGTTCATGTATTTTTGTCATTCTTAGCCTATCTTTTGAATTTTGAGTCTAATTCATGCATGTTATTTAGTTCATAACATGTTCTAAATCAATTCCTAGAAGTAGTCTTGTTCTTGAACTTTTTTTTTGTTTTCTAAGTTTCCTACATGATGCCTATGATGAAGTTAAGTTGTGGTGCTGAGTTGTGGCTGGATTTGTGAATCAAAATAAGTCTTAAGCTCTCTTGAATTGTGTTATTCAAGATAATTGAGCATAAGCAAACACAAATTGTAACTATCCAAGCCTTAAGCAACATAAACACTACTCTTGATTTCTAGGTTGAAATCGACGGTGCTGGCAGCTTGAACATACGAACTTTTATAAATTACTGGGAATTGGTCACTACGTTTATTGAGCTAAAAGTTTTACTGAATTTTCTAGACTTCTGTACCAAAATTATAAAAAAAGAACCAAGCGATTTGGATTAAAGGAAAAAATAATAAAAATCGCACAAGTTGGCAGAAAAATCAGTGTCCTGGAAAAAAAAAGTGAAAGGAAAGTGTGCTTGTTGTTTGGGCTCAAAATTTGCTCTATAATTGGTGCCTATTTTATACCAATCCTAGTTCTGAAATTTCAATTGAAAATTATTTTGAAAAAAAGTGCCAAAACTAGAGGTTTCTTGAGCCTTTTTTTTTAGTTTTTCTACTCTACTCTAGAGCCATTCTAGGTTTCTCTTTGAGTCCTAGCTTGCTTTTTTGTGCTTTTCATTGCTTTAATTGTTGAATAATCCTTGAAAATTTGTCTTGTTAAAACTCTATTGGTTTAGCTTTCATTTCATTTTTTTTTGTCTTTGGTTATTGCTTGTCTCTTTGTTTCCTTGCTTGTGAGTTGCCATATAGGGAATTGGAAAGGAGGATTGGTGCCATATCTTGAAGAATTTGAGTCAAGAAGCAAGTGGCCAACCACCTTAAGAGATATTGGACTAAGAAGCACTCCAAATTGAGTGAAACACTAAAGAGAGAATAGCCACCACAATGGAGGACTTTTTTCTTTGTAATTTTGTAATTGACAATTTGCTTTGCTTTCAAATTTTGTAACAAAAAGGCCTTTCATTGGAAGTAAGTTGGGAGCCTCCGCTAGGTCACCCTACTTCCATTTGTGTGTAATAATTTTAGGCAATTTCCCCTTAGGATAGTGAGTGTTTTGTTGGGAACCTTAAATGAGGTCATCCAAACACTCTTAGGATCCGCCTAGTTTGCATTTCTTGCACTTTAATTTCTTGCTTATTTTCATAGCTTATTTCCTTAACCCTCCATTGTCAAACCGCAAGATAGCTTGCCTTTTACCAATTAGTTTTTACCTTATCTTTCACACCTCTTTTAGTGTTTATTTTGGCTAGTTTCAACCATAGTTTCTTTTACCTTTTGTTTTCAAACCCCCAACAAGAAAGAACCATAACTTGGGAACCAACATGAGTCTTCATTCTTCATCTAGTGTTAATGGTGAGGGTTCTACTCCTAAGGACCCCTTGTATAAGATATTAGATGAGTTGAGATCCCTTAAGTTGTGGAAACAAAAACAAGAGAGAAAAGAAAAAGGAAAAAAAAGAGTGGAAGAAATAAGCCAAGATGAAAGAGAGAAAATAAGAGAGGAAGAAATAAGAAAAATAAGGAAAGAAATGAAAAGAGAAAAACATGCCTCCTATAGTAGTCATGACTCTTGCAAGAGCCTAAGTGAAGAACTTCGTAACTATTATGAAGGAAGGCATAGGTCACATCTTAGACCTCACTCCCATAGGAGAGAAAATGAAAGAAAGCCTCAAGAGGTTAACATTAAACTCCCATACTTCCATGGGAAGGACAATGTAGAGGCTTACTTAGATTGGGAAATAAGGATAGAGCAAAAACTTAAAAGAAAGCCTACTTTAAAATCTTATGGCTATCATTCTTATCCAAAGAAAGAGCAAGGTCTAGGCATCTTAGGGGCAGCACATTCTAAGCCCAATGATGATAAGGGGAAGACAATAGAAAAGCAACCCCCTAAGGCTAGTATGCAAGAAAAGACTAGCTCCATAAAGTGCTTTAAATGTCTTGGAAGAGGACACATTACTTCACAATGATCCACCATGAAAAACATGATTATGAGGAGCCGAGACATTTATAGTAGCCAAGATGAGGCTACTACTTCACCTTCCTCTAGTGAAAGTGAAGAAGCAAAAGGGGAAGAATCTAGTGAAGAAATCTACCCCCCAAGAAGAAGGAAAACCTTTAATGGTTAAGGAGGAGTGTAAGGAGGTAAGAGTCTCCTCCAAGAGGTTAGCTAAGAAGGAAATACATTTTGAAATAAAGACAAATATTAAAGAAATTTCCCATCTTAAACAACCTCCACATTTTTTCCTTTGTAAAAAGACACTTGTCAACATTGCCACACCTCTTAGGCTCGAGTTTATTCCTCAAGTAAAGGAGTTGTTGGATGAGGGTTTGGTTCGGAAGAGCTTAAATCCTTGTGCTTTGTTGGTGCCCAAAATAAGTATTATTAGGCACCAAATCCCTAAAATAGGTATTATGATGAATGCTTTGGGTGGTTCAACACTCTTTTGTAAAATCACTCGTGCACCCAACATCTTCATCATTTGTGTACATAGGGACTCATTAGGTAGGTTTGTTCTTATTTTTAGTTTCAATACAAACTTAGGTACTCATATGGAACACCTTAGGTTTGTCATACTTTTTGGTAGGCATAATCAACATGAAAATACAGAAAAAGGTATGTTCTATTGCTTTACTTTCCTTAATTTTATAAATTGTGATCAAGGGGTTTCCATGAACCCTAAGAGAATAAAGGTCATTCCTGAGTGGCCCGCTCCACCAAGTGTAAGAAAAATTTGGGGCTTCCATGACTTAACAAACTTTTACAAAAGGTTTGCCCCATATTTTTCTATACTTGTAGCACCACTCATTGAGTTAGTGAGGAACCATGTTCCTTCATGGGAAGATGCCTAGGAAATGAGTTTTCAGACCTTACCTTACTTCAACATACTAAACACCACTAATACATATGTTTTTGTTCTTTTTACAGGTGTTGAGGAAAAAAGCCCAGAGTTTCAAGAACCTCGGGATTTGAGGTCAAATCCTTTTCAAGGGGGAGGGAATGATGCAATCCTACCCCGCAAGGGCATTGGATAGAAAACTCCAAGTAGATTGGGCCAGAGAAGCAAGAGAAGGCCCCAGGGTTCTAATGAGCCTTAGGGTAGATTTCAGGCCCAAGGGCTAAGTACGAGCCCACTTATCTTTGTAAATATTAGATTAAGGTTTCATTATTTTTGGGCCTTGTATTTAGGGCTCCATAATGTAGGTAGGGTACCCCATAAATATGGGATTTTTCAGCCCTTATATTTTAGGGCACCTAGACTAGTTTTTGTATTAGGGGTAATTTTGTAATTTCACATGCACTAAGTGAATATTTGATGTGTGTTGGGAAATATATTTAATTGAATTGGTAGAAGCCCAATCCAATTAAATTTTAGAGGGGGAGGTGAGCATTTGCTTACTACACCCCATTGCCACATCATATAGTCACACTTTGTGCATTTCCTTCATGCTTTACATGCCTCATGACACCTAAGCACACTTAGTGGAGAATCTTGGAATTGATCTTGGCTTAGTGGGCTGAACCATAACTAAAATTCACTAATCATAATTAGTGAAATTTTGGCTCCAAAGTTTGGCTCCACAAATTCAATTTCAAATTCAAGTGAAATTTGAATTGAAATTCAAATTTTCCTCCAATTTTGTGCTCTAAATGAGCTTTGAAATCAGAAGCTTAATATTCAAATGATCAAAGTTAAAAAAAATGCACACACATGACCTCTATTTACAGCCTAAGTGTCACACAAATGATGCAATCCTACCCCGCAAGGGCATTGGATAGAAAACTCCAAGTAGATTGGGCCAGAGATGCAAGAGAAGGCCCTAGGGTTCTTATGAGCCTTAGGGTAGATTTCGGGCCCATGGGCTAAGTACGAGCCCACTTATCTTTGTAAATATTATATTAAGGTTTCATTATTTTTGGGCCTTGTATTTAGGGCTCCATAATGTAGGTAGGGTACCCCATAAATATGGGATTTTTCAGCCCTTATATTTTAGGGCACCTAGACTAGTTTTTGTATGAGGGGTAGTTTTGAAATTTCACATGCACTAAGTGAATATTTAATGTGTGTTGGGAAAGAAATTTAATTGAATTGGTAGAAGCTCAATCCATTTAAATTTTAGAGGGGGAGGTGAGCATTTGCTTACTACACCCCATTGCCACATCATATAGTCACACTTTGTGCATTTCCTTCATGCTTTACATGCCTCATGACGCCTAAGCACACTTAGTGGAGAATCTTGGAATTGATCTTGGATTAGTGGGCTGAACCATAACGAAAATTCACTAATCATAATTAGTGAAATTTTGGCTCCAAAGTTTGGCTCCACAAATTCAATTTCAAATTCAAGTGAAATTTGAATTGAAATTCAAATTTTCTTCCAATTTTGTGCTCTAAATGAGCTTTGAAATCAGAAGCTTAATATTCAAATGATCAAAGTTAAAAAAAATGCACCCACATGACCTCTATTTATAGCCTAAGTGTCACACAAATGATGCAATCCTACCCCGCAAGGGCATTGGATAGAAAACTCCAAGTAGATTGGGCCAGAGATGCAAGAGAAGGCCCTAGGGTTCTTATGAGCCTTAGGATAGATTTCGGGCCCATGGGCTAAGTACGAGCCCACTTATCTTTGTAAATGTTAGATTAAGGTTTCATTATTTTTGGGCCTTGTATTTAGGGCTCCATAATGTAGGTAGGGTACCCTAGAAATATAGGATTTTTCAGCACTTATTTGTTAGGGCACCTAGACTAGTTTTTGTATTAGGGGTTGTTTTGTAATTTCACATGCACTAAGTGAATATTTGATGTGTGTTGGGAAATAAATTTAATTGAATTGGTAGAAGCCCAATCCAATTAAATTTTAGAGGGGGAGGTGAGCATTTGCTTACTACACCTCATTGCCACATCATATAGTCACACTTTGCGCATGTCCTTCATGCTTTACATGTCTCATGACACCTAAGCACACTTAGTGGAGAATCTTGGAATTGATCTTGGATTAGTGGGCTGAACCATAACTAAAATTCACTAATCATAATTAGTGAAATTTTGGCTCCAAAGTTTTGCTCCACAAATTCAAGTGAAATTTGAATTGAAATTCAAATTTCCCTCCAATTTTGTGTGACACTTAGGCTGTAAATAGAGGTCATGTGTGTGAATTTTTTTTAACTTTGATCATTTGAATATTAAACTTCAGATTTCAAAGCTCATTTAGAGCACAAAATTTCGTGCTCTTCTCTCCCTCTCCCTTCATTCATCCCCTTCTTCCTCCAAGCTCTTATCCATGGCCTCCTATGGTGGTGAGCTTCTTCTAGACTCATCTTCTCCTTGAAGTAGCGTCACCTCTCTCTCTTCCTTTCTCCATTCCACTGCCATTCATCTTCCAAGAAGCAAAGGAATCCATTGATGAAGAAGATCCTAGGCCTACAAGCTCCAACGGAGCTTACATCAACACCCATCGTTAGGTAATTCGTGAAGTTCCGAGACATGCCGGAAGTCAAAAGAAAGCATTGTAGCACAATCCGTAAAGTTCCGTAACATTGCGGAAGCCAAAAAAGGGGATGATTACGTGATCCGTAAGTTTTCATAACATTACGGAAAGAAAACAAGTATCGTTACGTAATTCATAAGTTTCCGTAACGTTACAGAAAAAGAATCAGCAAAAAAAGGCAAGGGGGTGTATTTAGTAAATAGGGGGGTGCAAATAGCAACCATGCCCACTTGGCCTTCCAGGAAGTTCTCCAGAAGGCGGTGCCTTCAGGAGGAAGCAACCTAGCTCGCCTGGGCGAGCTGGGTGGCAAGCTTCTCCTTCCTTTTCCTATAAATAGGGGAAGAAGGGAAGAACAAAAATGTTCAACCCTCCTGGTATCTGAGATTCACTGAAAATTAGTGAGAAAAATTGTTTCCATGAAGAAAATCCAAGCCGAGGCGCTTCCGTAACGCTTCCATGACGTTTCCGTGGGTGATTTCGCTAAGATTTTCAACCGTTCTTCGTCGTTCTTCGTTTGGTCTTTGTCGTTCTTCGATCATCAACCAGTAAGTTCCCGAAATCGAACTTTTCAATTCATTCTATGTACCCTTAGTGGTCTTGCATGCTTTTATTTTCATTTCATTTACTTTCCGTACCCCCTTTTGACGTGCTTTAGTCATTTATTTAAGTCACTTTCTCGCCTAATCAAAAAATAAAATAAATTTCCACCGATCATTTGAATTGTAACATCTTTTAATTTCTGTTAAAATGAAATCCTACCGTTCGGTCATGCTGTAACCACGTTGAAAACCAAAAAGAGGTAAAATTATAATATAATAATAAAAAAATATCTTTTAGTAAAATAAACCAAAAAAATCAATCGGACGTTTCTCTTTGGGATTTCTCTTTCTTAATTGAATTGACTGACAACTAAAGTGAAACTAAGGCTAAAATCAACTCGCAAAGTCAAGTTCGTCCGCAAAAAATCACTAAAAAGGATTTTAAAGTTCGATACCGCAGTTTTTCTCACCAAGTAAAAATGGGTCATTTTAAGGGATATGGCAAATCAAGAGGAGTGGGTACCGTTTGCGGATATACTAGCTTTGCTAATCTTTGGGGTTGTCCTCTTTCCAAACGTGGACGGTTTGGTGGACCTAGCCGCAATTGATGCTTTCCTTGCATATCACCATAGCAAGGAGAGCCTGGTGGTAGCTATCTTGGCGGACTTATTTAATACATTTGACCGAAGGTGCGAGAAGAATAGCGCATAGATTGTCTGCTGCTTACCCGTTCTTTGTGTGTGGTTGGTTTCGCACCTATTCCAACAAGACATAAGGCACCCATGTCCGCTTCAAAGTTATCGCTCGTGCGTCGAAAAGAGAAGAGTAGATTGGGACCAATACTTGGCTGGTATAGGAGGTAGCACAATCAACTGGTTTCCTCGATGGAAGGAAGGAAAGGAGGGAGTTCTCTTCTCATGTGGGGACTACCCAAACGTTCCGTTGATAGGGACGAGGGGTTGTATTAACTATAATCCCGCACTTGCTATAAGACAGTTAGGGTACCCTATGAGGGGAGCACCGACGGAAGAGAGCCTCTCGCCTTTTCTTGTGAGAGATTTCGGCACGTGCAAAGTTTCAAGATCGTACAAAGAGTCCACAAGGCGTGGGAAAGGCCGTTAAGGAAAGATAAAGAACTTAGGGGCATCCATAATGGCATCATCGGTGGTTATCATGAATGGCTAAGAGTTCATACACGAGGGTTAGTGATCGAGGCCATACCCGAATCAAATAAACATGATAATGCAGTAACTAGGAAGTGATCCTAGGTCGTTTCTCAACGAGCAATGATAAACCAAATGTTCATAATATACTTGTAGTAACAGTAACGATTGGGGGGGGTTTGTTTGTTTTGTGATTCAAGGAGTAGAACAAGTAAACTGGAATACGAAACTAATAATATTAAGAATGGGTTGTTTCCTCTGATTCAGAAGCCATTCTCTTATCCTGGGTTATGGAGAATTCGTCCCTAACAGTTAACCACTTAATCCAACCCTATTTCAATTTACTAAGCGAAAATCAACTTAGGGTTGTCAATACGTGATTAGGCACCACATACACCAGTTAGCCCTTCGTCCATTAAGCATGAACGCAACTTAGGCTCAGAGGCAATTAATCAAACATGAAGCGTGCACTGATTAATGTTCACGAATTTGGGTTAATTGGTGAAGGGAAAACTGCCAGGGAACCACATTATAAACAAAACCTCAAAGAGAGTTGGGCTTCGTCCTCAGAAGGAAACAACACCAGAATATTTAGCCTTCCATAGATTCAAACAGAAAACGTAAATGAAACATGAAGCAGAAACGTAAAGAAACAAAAATGTAGATGAACAGAAACGCAAATGAGACAGAAACGAAAATGAAAACAGAAACGTAAATGAAAGTAGAAGAAGAAACAAGAACGAAATTGTAATTAGAAGCAGGGAATCGAAAATTGCATTAAGAACGAAACAGTAGCATTAGAACAGAAAAACTTTAAGACCATAAACCCTAAGCTCTGAATAGTAGTCTAATAGCCTGCCTTGCACGAATCCCAAGGCTGCTATTTAAAAAGAGTCACTCAAAGTCACTGGGCCCTATTACAATACTCTAGCCCAAAACGAAATAAACACTGAACCACAACCAGATAAGGTAAGCGCTGCTTTATTTGCCCTCTTCAAGTCCACAACCAAAATCCAGATTAAGCCCAATGTTTCATTAATTCCTGAAATTAGATTAAAAACATCAAATTAGCTAAATGAGCCCAAATAATAAAACTGCCTAATTAATTGACAATTAAGATCAATCAGTAATTAAAATGGTGCAAAAAGGGTTTAGAAAATAGAAGAAAATGATGGCACATCAAAACCCCCCATACTTAGCCTTTTGCACTCCTGGGCAAAATGAAACAAAGAACAAAATCCAAGGATATCAAAGAGAGGCAAACGAAAACATTCACATATTTCTCAATGAACATCAAGGAATGAAAGGAATGGGTAACATCTAACATAAGGAGATCCGAAAAGTCAAGACATTCATGAAAATCATTCAAGCAACCCAATCATGGCAAAATAGTTAATCAGCTCAAGAATGAAAAGTGATAAAGCCTCACAAGATATACACTCTATCTCTCAAGTGTCTAGGCTACTATTTACCCTCAAAGCACCCATGAAAACAAACACCACATAAACTTGGCAAGATTCTAAAATTGACAATCAACCCATAAACACAAGCACATGAGGATCAAAAGGTCTTTTAAGGTTGTAATGGGGCCAAGGACAAGGTATGGAAAAATATGGAATAAGTGGCTGAATCCCAAAGGAATAGAGGAGCAATGGGGAATAAGTGCATATTAAGTAAACATAAGAAAATAAAAAAGAAGTAAAGATAAGTGCATACCAAGAGTCTCGTCATTCTTTTGTCATTTAAGAAAATAAGTGGCTGAATCCCAAAGGAATAGAGGAGCAATGAGGAATAAGTGCATACCAAGAGTCTCATCATTCTTTTGTCATTTAAGATCTTATTCACTCAACTTTACTGCTTTTTCTTTTTCTTTTTCGATTTTTTTAATAATATATATATTTTTTAGTCTATAGCCTTTGAGAAACAACATCATATTCAGCATGTCCAACATTTAACCAATATGCAATGTACATCAAGTATGGCTCAAAATATATCATGAAGCATGGCCAACAAAACATGTTATCCAATGAAACAAAAACCCCCACACTTATTCCCAAAACAATTCCAAAGCTCCAAAATTCCTTAAGGATATGGTGATATCATGGTTTTTCACTTAAGGCTTACAGTGAGCTTCAAAACAAGGAAAGGGAAACATGACTCAAAAGGGCTATCAAAGGAATTAAGTCAAGGTAAGTCCATTTGGCTAGAAGCTTATAAGAACAAAATTGCCTCAATCATATCCAAATATGCATGTGAATTAGGAAGCATCAACAAGAATCAAGCCAAGGCTATTGTGCAAGCAATCAAACACACCAAATGATTATGATGATGGATGGCTCAAATTCTCACAAAGGTAATCTCATCACTTTCAAATTGAGCTTTCAAAACTATCATGACTTGTAGAGGAGAATCAAGGATTTCAAGTCACAAAATGTCAAAAACTTTTATTTTCAAAAAAATTACCCATTTCTTGAACATATCCTATGATTCAAAGAAAAACATGCAAAGTCGTACATGCGCACAGAATTGACCCAAAATATTAAACTAAAAATCCGGCGAAACTAATCAACATTAACAAATTAACACAACTAACAAATTAACAAAACCAACAAAACTAACAAAAACCAAAGAACACTCCCCCCCCATACTTAAACAACACATTGTCCTCAATGTAGCACAATTAAGAGATTAAAACAATTAAACCATCAAATAGAATTGGACAAGTGTAATAAAAGCAAAGAAGGAGATAGGAAAAGAAGAACTCCCTAAGTCATGGTGGAGGAAGAGTAGGGTGGAGTAAGGAAGTCTCTTCCACCACTACATCCACTAAAGAAGGGTTCGTGAGGAATGGCTTAAGTCGATGTCCGTTGACCTTGAAGCTCTTGTTTGTGGAGTTGCTTTTGATCTCAACTGTACCATAAGGAAAAACATTAGTAACAACAAAAGGACCAATCCACTTAGACCTCAACTTACCACTCATGAGTCCAAGCCTAGAATTATACAATAACACTTTTTGCCCAACCATGAAGTCCTTCTGAACTATCATGCTATCATGGAACTTCTTAGTCTTTTCTTTGTAGAACTTGGCATTCTTGTAGGCTTCTAGGCGAATTTCATCTAACTCACTCAGTTGCAACTTTCTTTCCTCACCAGCTTGATCCATAGAGAAGTTGCAAGTCTTCACTGCCCAGTATGCTTTGTACTCAATTTCCACTGGAAGATGACATGCCTTTCCAAAGACAACCCGATAAGGAGAGATTCCTATGGGTGCTTTGTAGGCAGTCCGATGTGCCTAGAGAGCATCATCAAGCCTGGTACTCCAATCTTTCCTGCTTGGCTGCACAATCTTCTCTAAAATTCTCTTGATCTCCCTGTTAGAAATTTCTGCCTGTCCATTGGTCTGGGGGTGGTATGGTGTGGATACCCTGTGTACCACCCCGTACTTCTTAAGAAGGGCATGCATTGTTCTGTTGCAAAAATGGGTTCCTTGATCACTAACAATTGCTTTAGGTACTCCAAATCTGCAAAATAGATTAGACCTGACAAAATCTGCAACAACTTTAGCATCATTAGCTCTAGTGGGCTTGGCTTCCACCCATTTTGAAACATAGTCAACTGTGAGGAGAATGTAAACATAATCAAAAAAGACAGGAAAAAGGGCCCATGAAATCTATACCCCAGACATCAAACACCTCATAGAATAGCATAGGTTGTTGAGGCATTTGTTGTCGCCATGTAAGTGTATTTCCTGCTCTCTGACACTGCTCACAAGTGCTGCAGATCTTCCATGCATCTTTAAAGATGGTGGGCCAATAAAAACCACAATCAAGCACTTTGCGAGCTGTCCTTTGAACACCCAGATGACCTCCCGGTGCGGAAGAATGACAGAACTGCAGTACTGAGTCAGTCTCATGATCTGGAATGCATCGTCTAATGACCTGATCACTGCACAATTTCCACAAGTAGGGGTCATCCCAAATAAAATGCTTAGCATCCCAAATAAAATGCTTAGCATCACTTTTAAGGGAGGAAAAACAGAAGCAACTAAATAATTGACAATGTTAGCAAACCAGGGAGTAGAAAGAGAGTTAGAAATACTATACAGTATATACAAATGATCATCCGGGAAATCATCCCGAATGGGTGAATTCGCATCCGATACACGTTCGATCCGACTCAAATGATCAGCAACTAAATTTTGTGCTCCGCTCCTATCACGGATCTCCAAGCCAAAATCTTGAAGCCAGAGCATCCATCGGATCAACCTAGGCTTAGAATCAGCCTTCTTCAACAAGTACTTTAGAGCTGCATGGTCAGTATAAACAATAATGGGGGTACCAAGCAAATAAGATCGAAATTTTTCAAGAGCAAAAACTATGGCTAGAAGCTCTTTCTCAGTAGTAGTATAATTCGCTTGGGCATCATCTAAAGTCCTAGAAGCATAATATATCACCCTGGGCAATTTATCAATTTTCTGAGCAAGGACAACCCCCAATGCATAATTTGATGCATCACACATAAGCTCAAAAGGGGCTGTCCAGTCGAGTTCCTGGATGATGGGGGTGGTAGTGAGCCCTCTTTTGAGGCAATCAAAAGCCTCTTTGCATCTGTCATTAAAGTCAAACTCCACCTCCTTTTGCAACAAGTTGGAAAGTGGAAGGGCTACTTTGCTAAAATCCCTTATAAAGCGCCTGTAGAATCCTGCATGACCAAGAAAAGATCGCACCTCTCGCACACAAGAGGGGTAAGGCAATTGTGAAATAACAAGTTTTTTTGCAGGATCTACTTCAATACCCTTATTGGAAATAATGTGGCCTAAAACTATACCTTGCTCAACCATAAAATGACATTTTTCAAAATTTAGAACAAGGTTGGTTTCAATGCATCTATTCAAAACTTTTTCCAAACTATCCAAACAACCATCAAAAGAGGATCCATATACAGTGAAATCATCCATAAACACCTTTATGCAATTTTCTAAGAAATCACTGAAAATATTAATCATGCACCGCTGGAAGGTACTAGGGGCATTGCACAGGCCGAAAGGCATCCTCCTATAGGCAAAAGTACCGAAGGGGCAGGTGAATGTGGTCTTTTCCTAATCCTCAAAAGCAATAGTAATTTGCATATAACCAGAAAAACCATCAAGGAAATAGTAGTGAGATTTACCTGCCAGGCGCTCAAGCATCTGGTCAATGAATGGCAGGGGAAAATGGTCCTTTTTGGTAACTTGGTTCAGCCTCCTATAGTCAATACAGACTCTCCAACTGTTCTACACTCGAGTAGGAATCAACTCCTCCTTCTCATTTTTTATCACAGTGAGGCCGGTCTTCTTCGGGACTACCTGGACGGGACTCACCCATTGGCTGTCGGAGATAGGATAAATGATTCCAGCTTGCAAAAGCTTGGTTATCTCCTTCTTCACTACATCAAGAATCACCAGGTTGAGTCTTCTCTGTGGCTGTCTTACTGGTTTAGCTCCATCCTCTAAATTTATTCGATGCATACATGTGGATGGGCTAATACCAGGAATGTCCGCCAGGGTCCAGCCTATAGCCTTCTTATTCTTCTTGAGAACAGACAACAACTTCTCCTCTTGCTCATCAGCAAGGGAGGCAGATATAATCACTGGAAAACTTTTGCTATCATCCAAGTAAGCGTATTTCAAATTTGATGGCAGAGGCTTCAATTCTGGTGTGGTCGGCTGGATAGTGGTAGAAGGAGATGGTTTCTCAGCCTGTACCTCATAAAGAAAGTCAGAGGTATGTGTACTTCCTAAAATATGGTTAGTCCTATCTGACTCTATAAAATCAATCTCAAGAGGTAAAACACCACCACCAGACATGCAATCAATATCACTTCTAGATTCACTCTCAGCATCAAATTCAGACCTATGATCAAGTACAATTTCTGACTCAATGCATGAAGAGTGAGAGGCATGTCGATTAGAGTAAAGATTAGTCATGTATTCATCAACAACATGGTCAATTATTTCAGCACAAAATACAGAAAGATCCTCAAATGGGTATTTCATAGCATCCAGAATATTAAAATGAACAATTATATCACCAAACTCCATGGATAGTGTGCCTGCATAAACATCTATCTTAGTTCTAGCAGTTTTCATAAAGGGTCTGCCTAGAATGATGGGAACTGATCCTTGAGAAAATCCATCTTCCATATTCAAAATATAAAAATCAACAGGGAAAATCAGTTCACCAACTCTAACTAAGACATCTTCTATGAAACCAACAGGATAGGCAACACTTCTATTAGCTAAATGAATTATCACATCAGTTGACTGCAAGGGACCTAGAGATAGAGAATTAAAAATAGACAGAGGCATAACACTAACAGAAGCTCCTAAATCTAGCATGGCATTCTCGAACTTACTATTCCCTATAATACAAGGTATGCTGAATGTACCTGGATCTTTACATTTTTCAGGAATTTGGGGAACAGATTTACCAATCAATGCGGAGACATTTCTGCCCATGCTAATTCGTTCACTTCCCTTAAGCTTCCGCTTATTAGTGCACAGCTCCTTCAAGAATTTAGCATATCTTGGAATTTGCTTTATTGCATCCAGCAGAGGTATGTTTACCTCTACTTTTCTGAATGTTTCCAAGATCTCTTTCTCTGCCTCTTCCATTTTTTTGTTGTAAACTGCTCTTGGAGGGAATGGAAGAGGAGGGATGTGCTGCTTCTGCAAATCAGAATTACCAGTGGAAGATTCACCTGCACAGAAATTGTTAGGTAAATTTTTGTCATCACCTTTTTCTGGAGTAGAGTGAAGTTTGGCAGGTTCATTTACAGATGAGGAAGGTGCTACGAGTTGAGGTCCTTGACACAACTTTCCTGACCTTAATGAAATGGCACTGACATTTTTGGGATTTTGGACAGCTTGGGAAGGCAGCTTGCCAGAATTCTGGGACTGTTGTTGATTCAATTGTGTAGCCAATTGTCCCATCTGATTGGTTAAGCTATGAATGGAGGCTCTGGTCTCTTGTTGAAACTGCATGTTCTGCATAGTCATTTACCTCACAAGTTCTTCGAGGGAAGGTTGTGGAGGAGCCTCAACTGTTGGCTGTTTCTGGGGCTGTTGCTGTTGTTGGATTGGTGGAGGAATGTATGGTCTGCTTGGGCCAGCAACATTTTGGAAGGAAGGAGCAGGCTGCTGTTGTTGTTGCTGAGGGCTAGACCATCTGAGATTAAGGTGATTCCTCCATCCAGGGTTGTATCTGTTGCAGGAGAGGTCATAATTGTTCTGCTGCGGTTGATTTTGCTGCTGAGGTTGAGGAGGTCTATTGTAAATATTTGCAGCATAAGCTTCGGGCTGCTCAATTGCTCCAGGTTGCTGCATGGAAGGGCAAAGGTCTGTATGGTGGTCAGTAGAGGAGCACAAACCACAAACCCTTGCAACAGGTACAAATTTCTGGTTCAAGGCCAGCTGGGTTACCAAGTTAACCAATGCATCCAGTTTGCCTTCAAGCTTCTTAGTTTCAGATGATGCAGCTGAGTTTGTAGCTACCTCATGCATCCTCTAATGACTATAGCATCATTTCTAGCGCTAAACTGCTGGGAGTTGGAAGCCATCTTCTCAATTAAATTTCTGGCTTCAGCAGGAGTCATGTCTCCAAGGGCTCCACCACTGGCAGCATCTATCATACTTCTCTCCATATTACTGAGTCCTTCATAAAATTATTGGAGAAGCAGCTGCTATGAAATCTGATGGTGAGGGCAACTGGCACATAGTTTTTTAAATCTCTCCCAGTATTCATACAGGCTCTCTCCACTGAGTTGTCTAATACCTGAGATATCCTTCCTGATGGCTGTGGTCCTGGAAGCAGGGAAAAGTTTTTCTAAGAATACTCTCTTCAGGTCATCCCAGCTCGTGATGGACCTTGGAGCAAGGTAATACAGCCAGTCCTTTGCCACTCCCTCTAAAGAATGAGGGAAAGCCTTCAGAAATATGTGGTCCTCTTGGACATCTGGGGGTTTCATGGTGGAGCAGACAATATGAAATTCCTTCAAATTTTTGTGCGGGTCTTCACCTGCAAGGCCATGAAACTTTGGAAGCAAATGAATCAGTCCAGTTTTAAGAACATATGGGACATCCTCATCAAGGTATTGGATGCACAAGCTTTCGTAGGTGAAATTAGGTGCAGCCATTTCCCTTAGAGTCCTCTCACGGGGTGGAGGTTGTGCCATGTTCTCAGAATGTGCAAAATCAGAATGCTCAGAATCAGAATGCTCAAAATTATAATGCTCCAAATCAGGATGTTCAAAATCACAAATAACAGAATGCACAGATTCACCAGTAATGGAATGCTCAGAATGATCAAAAGGTATAAAATGATGCCTAACTAACCTGTGAAATGTCCTATCTATCTCAGGATCAAAGGGTTGTAAGTCAGATGGATTGTCTCTAGTCATACACTACATTCAGCATGCACACAACTAGTTGCCTTGTCATGTAAATAAAGGTGTAGGTTTGAACTACAGCTACCCTCAAATGATATCCAAATGACTTGAAATTTTGTGAGCAACCTTATAAAATGATGAGAAGATAGCACAAAAAATTGAAGACAAAAATTCAAAGTCTAACTATGAAAGCTAAAATTGGTAGGTTAAGAAAAATAAGTGAATAAAACTTGAAAAATAAAAAACTTTTGATAGAATCACTATTTTTGGACGATGGAGACCTCAGCCGGCCTACGACGGCTGCCCCAACATAGGAAATTTTTTTCTACCCCAAATACATATATAATAATTGCGATTCTGATAACCGGAGCAAAAGTTATGGCCGTTTGAAGTTTCAACAAACACAAAATTTGCTACTTTTTTGGAACTTTCAAATCTGACCAAACTAAAGGCTCTAGCTATTTTTCCCACAAAATATAGATTAAAAGAAATTACCACAAAAAAATTCAGCCAAAAATAACAACTATAGCTACTACAACAAAAAATCTCAAATAATTCAGCATGGGTGGTCACTAAAATCCGTCTCTACTTGATTTCTACTACTACTCTGTTTTGCCGCAAGCAAAAGTGGTCGCTAAGTCAATCGCAAAACACTATTCACAGCAAAACACCCAAAACTGAAATAGGGGAAGCGCTTAATAGGAAAACTGAAACAGAACACACACTAAACAAAATACCAGGACACTAAACAACACTAACACACATACTAACACAATACTAACAATTAAACATAAAACACGAAGGAATTAAACACACAACACTAGCTAGCTATTATGAACCTTTGGACACTGCTCGCCGGCAACGGCGCCAAATTTGATCGAGGCCGTACCCGAATCAAATAAACATGATAATGCAGTAACTAGGAAGTGATCCTAGGTCATTTCCCAACGAACAATGATAAACCAAATGTTCATAATATACTTGCAGTAACAGTAACGATTGGGGGGGGGGGGGGTTGTTTGTTTTGTGATTTAAGAAGCAGAACAAGTAAAGTGGAATACGAAACTAATAATATTAAGAATGGGCTGTTTCCTCTGATTCAGAAGCCATTCTCTTATCCTGGGTTATGGAGAATTCGTCCCTAACAGTTAACCATTTAATCCAACCCTATTTCAATTTACTAAGCGAAAATCAACTTAGGGTTGTCAATACGTGATTAGGCACGACATACACCAGTTAGCCCTTCGTCCATTAAGCATGAACGCAAGTTAGGCTTAGAGGCAATCAATCTAACACGAAGCGTGCACTAATTAATGTTCACGAATTTGGGTTAATTGGTGAAAGGAAAACTGTCAGGGAACCACATTATAAACGAAACCTCAAAGAGAGTTGGGCTTCATCCTCAGAAGGAAACAACACCAGAATATTTATCCTTCCATAGATTCAAACAGAAAATGTAAATGAAACATGAAGCAAAAACGTAAAGAAACAAAAACGTAGATGAACAGAAACGCAAATGAGACAGAAACGTAAATGAGACAGAAACGAAAATGAAAACAGAAACGTAAATGAAAGTAGAAGAAGAAACAAGAATGAAATTGTAATTAGAAGCAGGGAGTTGAAAATTGCATTAAGAACGAAACAGTAGCATTAGAACAGAAAAACTTTAAAACCATAAACCCAAAGCTCTGAATAGTAGTCTAACAGCCTGCCTTGCACAAATCCCAAGGCTGCTATTTAAAAAGAGTCACTCAAAGTCACTGGGCCCTATTACAATACTCTGGCCGAAAACAAAATAAACACTGAACCACATAAAATAAAATTGCAAAATTTCCTAATTAGAATTTAACTAAGGTAAGCACTGCTTTATTTGTCCTCTTCAAGTCCACAACCAAAATCTAGATTAAGCCCAATGTTTCATTAATTCCTGAAATTAGATTAAAAACATCAAATTAGCTAAATGAGCCCAAATAATAAAACTGCCTGATTAATTGACAATTAAGACCAATCAGTAATTAAAATGGTGCAAAAAGGGTTTAGAAAATAGAAGAAAATGATGGCACATCAGTTAGATTGGCTCTCCAAGTTGAAAATTATCAACGAGGAGAACTTCGAAGCTCCGGAAGAGGATGAAGAAGTCCAAGCTCTAAAATCAGAGCTAGGAAAGGCAAGACTCGCCAAAGAAAAATTCAAGTTAGTCGCTACAGACATTCGGAAAGAGTGTGCCGGATTACGAGAGGAAAATGCGGCTACCGCAATAGCCCTCAAACGAGAAACCAAGAGGGCTCGCAAGGAAGAGAATGGCCGAGATAAATTCTGAGGAGCTTTGTGGGGCAGCAACAATGAGCTCAAGCTCCGAAGAGAGGAAAGAGACCAGTCACGAGTACATGGCATGGTCTTAAAGGAGGAGTTAGCTGCTTGCTCAAGATCCAAGAGGAGTTTGGCCCAACACTTAGAAGCCACGGAGCAAAGCATGCTAGCTATAATAGGGAAGTACAAAGAAAAGTTAAACCAGCCTTTGACCCATGAACAAAAACTAGTAGAGGACTTCGCACAAGCGTACGCCGAGAAGGAAGCAAGAGGGAGGGTGATTGATGCATTGCATCAAGAAGCGACCATGTGGATGGATAGGTTCGCCTTGACCTTAAATGGCAGTCAAGACCTCCCGCGACTACTAGCCAAAGCAAAGGCCATCGCTGAAGTGTGTTCAGCCCCAGAGGAAATTCACGGGCTAATCAATTACTGTCAACACATGATAGATTTAATGGCCCATATAATTAGAAACTGTTAGGTTTTGTTGTAACACTTTTGTATGATCTTGGCTAGATAAAAGCTTTTGTTCCTTTTTTATGAAAAGAGAAGTTTTGAAACTTATCACGTTGTCTAAAAAAGCCTTGAGGTGGATCCAAGTGCTCTGATCATTCATTAGCATATTCATGTTTTGGTGGCATACTCACCACTGTATGTTTCTCTAGGGAACTCACCATAACTAAAAAAGCGCAAAGGCACCCCTATAACACCCGATCCAGAAGTAAGATGGATAACGAAGAGGGAGTGCAATAACAGATGAAGGTCGACCTATCGACCTTAAAAGATCAGATGGCTTTTATCACGGAGGCCATGCTAAAGCTTCAAAAAACTATAGAAGATAATGCTACGGCGGCCGCTTCCAATAAAGCTAGGGAAGCGGAACCGGTGCTACAGCCCACAATAAACTTGGACCGAGACAGAAGCGCGACGGGTTTTAATCAGAGGTATAGTCCTCAAGCCTACCCTTATGGTTTGCCTCCAGACTTCACTCCCCGTACCGCTCCAGACGATTTGAGCCAAGCCCCTACCTTCGAGGGGCAGCTCCCTCCTCATGTCGACTATCCTCTGCAAGAAGATGATGAAGGAGATGCCCATTTAGGCCCTCTACTTCCCCTCAAGGAACCAGCCCCCCATGAGTTGCCCCAACCAAACATAGTCTGCCATGTCCCGTCTCCATCCGCACCCGTTAAGGAATTCGTTCCCTTTGCAAAAGACAAGGGAAAGATTGATCTACTTGAAGAGAGGCAGAGAGCGGTAGAAGGCCTCGGCAACTATCCATTCTCAGATTAAGCGGATCTGTGTCTGGTACCTGACATCATCATTCCCCCCAAGTTTAAAGTACCAGATTTTGATAAATATAAAGGGACGACGTGTCCAAAAAGTCATCTTCGGATGTACTGCCGAAGGATGGGGGCATATTCTATGGAAGAAAAACTGTTAATGCATTTCTTTCAAGACAGCTTAGCTGGAGCAGTAGTGGCGTGGTACACCAATCTGGAAGCTTCTCAAATCCGGTCATGGAAAGACTTGGCAACTGCCTTCATTAGGCAGTACCAATACAACACGGATATGGCTTCTGATTGGAACCACCTTTAGAGCATCACCAAGCGGGAACATGAGTCCATTAAAGAATATGCTCAAAGGTGGAGAGACCTAGCAGCCCAAGTCGTCTTGCCTATGACTGAAAGGGAAATGATCACGATTATGGTAGATACGTTGCCCACGTTCTACTACGAGAAGCTGATAGGATATATGCCGGTTAACTTTGCAGACCTCGTCTTCGCCGGAGAAAGAATCGAGTTCGGACTGAGAAAAGGCAAGTTTGAATATGCCTCTAATGTTGCCCCCAACAACAATAGAAGAGCCCCAGTGGTGGGCATATGGAAAAAGGAAGGAGATACCCATGCGGTCACCATCGCCCTAACATGGATGAAAACGCCCCAAAATGCCCAAAACTCATACCAACACAACCACCCAAACTTTTCGATACGAGCCGGAAGTTCCCTCCCAACTCAAGTGGAAGGGCCTCCCGCAACAGAAAAAACGCCTGCCTAACACACAGCTCCAGCCACTCCTCGGCTAGCCAATAATACAACTTCTGGTGCGAGCTATAACAATGCACGACACCCCCCGAAAGACGAGTTCTCTCCTATTCCCATGGCATATTCCGAGTTATGGCCCTCATTATTGGAAAATCATTTGGTGGTGGCCATACCCAGGAAGGTCTTCCAGCCACCATACCCCAAGTGGTACAACTCGAATGCCACATGCGCATACCATAGTGGAGCCCCCGGACACAACATTGACTCTTGCCTGCCATTCAAGTATAAGGTGCAACACCTAATAAATGCTAGCTGGCTATCATTCCAAGAGGAGGGCCCCAACATTAAAACAAATCCACTAGCCAGTCATGGTGGGGCTGGTGTAAACGCCATCGAAAAGGACAGGCCGTCAGGGCCAAAGAGATTAGAAGATGTGGCTACGTCTAGACGATTCATCTACCCGTCGCTGCAGGCAACATGCATGGTCTCTCATGGCGGAGGCAAAAGTGACGAATGTCTGTTTCATCTCGGGGAATCACACGACATGGAAACTTGCCCCGCGGTGGAAGAGTTACTTCAAACGCTCATGCACTGGGGGCAGCTCGAAGTGTCTGAGGGAGATAGGGAAGAACCATAGATTTGCATGCAGTCGGAAGAAAGGAAGGTTCCCCCAACCCCCAAAGCCCTAGTAATATGTTTCACTAGGAATGTGACCGACTGCAGGTCCAAGTACCCCGACAGTGCCCAAGCCAACGCCGTTTTCCTATTAAAGCAATAAGGCCGTTCCATGGAAGTATACCCCTCCCGCTTTTGGAGAAAGAGCTGCAACCGAGGTTGACTCCTTGTCAGCCAAGGTGACCAAAACCACCGGCCTTAGTGGCATAACCCGCAGTGGCCGTGTGTTCGCTCCCCCTCACTCGGCGGAATTTCCCTCCAAGGGGAAAGCACCCATGATCCAAGAGCCCGCAGACATGGCCACCCCCTCAAAAGAAGTGGATCCCCCGGTGGTAAAAGGAGCTGAAAAGAAAGAAGGTCTTCAAGGAAAGGCGGTGACCTTGGAAGAGGCTCATGAGTTCCTTCGTCTTATCCAACAAAGTGAGTTTAAAGTAGTTGAGCAAATGAATAAAACTCCGGCAAGGATCTCTTTGCTCGAACTGCTCATAAACTCCGAGCCTCATCGTGCACTATTGGTAAAGGTCCTCAACGAAGCCCACGTAGCACACGACATCTCAGTCGAGGGTTTTGAAGGCATTGTTAATCATATAACTACCAATAACTATATCGCTTTTGCGGAAGAAGAGATTCCCGTTGAAGGGAGAGGGCACAACAAAGCTCTACATGTGTCTATCAGATGCATGGACCATGTCGTCGCTAAGGTACTCATCGACAATGGTTCAAGTTTAAATGTGATGCCAAAGACCACCTTGGAGAAACTTCCTTTTAATGCGTCACGTCTAAAACCAAGTTCCATGGTAGTACGAGCCTTTGACGGTAATCGACGGGAGGTGATGGGGAAAATCGACATCCCCATTCAGATAGGCCCCCACACTTGCAATGTGGTTTTTCAAGTGATGGACATAAATCCCGCCTACAGCTGCCTTTTGGGGAGACCCTGGATTCACGCGCTAGGAGTGGTCCCTTCGACGCTTCACCAGAAATTGAAATTCGCAGTTGGTGGACTCTTGGTGATAGTGTCAGGCGAAGAAGATATGTTGGTGAGCTGCCCCTCCTCCGCACCATATGTAGAAGCAGCGGAAGAATCATTGGAAACAACTTTCCAATCCTTCGAGGTGGTGAGTTGTGCCTCTGTGGAAACGAGTCCGTTGCTACCTTGTCTCTCTAATGCGGCCCAAATGGTGGCACGGGTAATGCTCAGGCACAGTTATGAGCCCGGAATGGGTCTGGGCAAGGATAGCCTCAGGAATGCTGATGTGGTCGACATTAGGGGGAACCCGTACAAATATGGGTTGGGGTATGAACCCAGGAAACCGGGAAGAAGGAATGCGCTGTCAAGACTCCGGGCAGATAGGGCATGGCCCGACCATGTTAGCCAGTGTTTCACAAGTGTCGGGATAATGTTCAAGGAAGAGGTGGCGGCAATAGGAGAGGAGTCTCCACAAGATCCACCGAGTTTCGTACGACCGTGCCATCCCAATTCCCAAGTGGGGAACTGGAGCGTGATGAGCCAGTCGGAAGTCTATACCGCTGATTCAATGTAATTAGAGGCTGTAGATTCCTTTCTCTTTTGTTTTGTGAAATCTACCTTATTAAATAACAAAGAGATTTTGCTTCATCTATTCTTGTGATTCCACCTTTTCTCATATCATTTTGCAAGTTTTTGTTTTTTGTCTTGAATGGTATAGATGTGAGGGTCGATTCTTTGAGGATCCTAACAACGAGGGTTTGATAATCGATTTTGACCGAGAAGTAAGTCAAACAATAAATGAAGAAGAGGAAGAGGACGTTCTTTCACCAGAGTTGGAGAGGTTGATCGCTCAGGAAGAACACGAAATGAAGCCTCACCAAGAGGAAACCAAACTGATAAACTTAGAGACCAGAGACGGAAAGAAAGAAGTGAAAGTAGGAACCGGTATGACCGCACCTATTCGCCAAGGTTTGATAACCCTTTCTGAAGAATATCAAGACATCTTCGCATGGTCGTACCAAGACATGCCAGGTCTGGACCTCGACATTGTGCAGCATAAGTTGCCATTGAATTCTGGATCTTCCTAGGTTAAGGAAAAACTACGAATGATGAGACCCGAAATGTCTTTGAAAATTAAAGAAGAAGTAAGAAAGCAGTTCGATGTGGGTTTCTTGGTTGTAGCTTGATACCCGGAATGGGTAGCGAACATTATCCCGGTCCCAAAAAAGGATTGCAAAGTGCAAATGTCCGTAGACTATTGGGACTTAAACCGAGCCAGTCCTAAAGACAATTTTCCCTTGCCACACATTGATATACTGGTAGATAATACAACCAAGTTTGCCTTTTTCTCTTTTATGGATGGTTTCTCAGGGTATAATCAGATAAAGATGGCACCCGAAGATGTGGAGAAGACTACTTTCGTCACCCTATGGGGAACATTCTGCTACAAAGTGATGGCCTTCGGGCTAAAAAATGCTGGGGCAACCTATCAACGTGCCATGGTAGCTTTGTTCTATGACATGATGCATAAAGATATAGAAGTCTATGTAGATGACATGATTGCCAAATCTCGGATTGAGGACGAACACCTCGTCAATCTGCGTAAGCTGTTTGGAAGGTTGTGGAAATACCAAATAAACTAAACCCCGCCAAGTGCACCTTCGGGGTGAAATCATGGAAGTTATTGGGATTTATCGTGAGCCAGAAAGGGATAGAGATAGATCCCGAGAAAGTGAAGGTCATTCTTGAAATGCCAGAGCCACGCACGGAGAAGCAGGTTCGAGGTTTCCTGGGTAGGTTGAACTACATCACGAGATTTATCTCGCAACTCACCGCTACCTGCGAGCCCATCTTCAAACTATTGCGTAAGAACCAGGCGGTCCTGTGGAACAACGACTACCAAGAGGCCTTTGAAAAATCAAACAAAGCCTCGCGAGTCCCCCAGTGCTCATGCCACCTATAATAGGAAGACCTTTTTTCCTGTAAATGACTGTGTTATACGAGTGTATGGGGTGCGTGTTGGGTCAGCACGACGATTCTGGGTAAAAGGAACAAGCCATTTACTATTTAAGCAAGAAGTTTACCGCCTATGAGATGAATTACTCAATGTTGGAAAGGACGTGCTGTGCCTTGGTATGGGCGTCACATCGTCTTAGGCAGTACATGCTCAGTCATACCACGTGGCTTATTTCCAAAATGGATCCCGTGAAATACATCTTTGAGAAGTCGGCCCTCACGGGACGAATCGCTAGGTGGCAGGTACTACTATCTGAATTCGATATTGTGTACGTCACCCAAAAGGCGATAAAGGGAAGCGCTTTGGCAGATTATTTGGCCCAACAACCTCTCCAAGATTATCGGCCGATGCACCCTGAGTTCCCGGATGAAGACATCATGGCCCTATTCGAAGAGAAATAGACGCACGAGGATATAGACAAATGGATTGTTTGTTTCGATGAGGCATCTAATGCTTTGGGCCATGGAGTAGGGGCAGTCCTTGTATCCCCAGGTGATCAATGTATTCCTTTCACGGCCAGGCTAGGTTTCGATTGTACCAACAATATGGCCGAATATGAAGCATGCGCCCTTGGGATTCAAGCGGCCATTGATTTTGACGTGAAGCTACTCAAAGTGTATGGAGACTTGGCTTTGGTAATACGCCAGTTGAGAGGAGAATGGGAAACTAGGGATCAAAAGTTGATACTCTATCAAACTCACACCTTGAAGTTAGCCAAATTCTTTAATGACATTTCTTTCCACCACATACCTCGGGAAGAGAACCAAATGGTCGATGCATTGGCCACCTTGGCATCCATGTTTCAACTTGCCCCACATGGGTATCTGCCGTACATTGAATTCAAATCTCGGGGCAAGCCGACACATTGTTGTGCGATAGAGGAAGAGCGAGATGGGAAATCGTGGTATTTCGACATCAAACAGTTTGTCGAGAACAAAGAATATCCACCAGGGATTTCTGACAATGACAAAAGAACGTTAAGGAGATTGGCTACTGGTTTCTTTGTGAGTGGTACCATCATATACAAATGAAACCACGACATGACCCTCTTGCGATGCGTAGATGCCAAAGAGGCGAACTACATGATTGAGGAAATCCACGGGGGTTCATTTGGGACACATGCCAATGGGCATGCTATGGCCAGGAAGATCCTTAGAGTAGGTTATTACTGGCTCACTATGGAAAGCGATTGTTGCGCCCATGTAAGGAAATGCCATAAATGTCAAGCGTACACGGACAATGTCAATGTTCCGCCACATCCTCTGAATGTCATGTCCGCCCCTTGGCCTTTTTCCATGTGGGGGATAGATGTCATTGGGGCCATCGAACCCAAAGCTTCGAATGGTCATCGCTTTATTCTTGTGGCAATAGATTATTTCACCAAATGGGTCGAAGCGGCTTCTTATACCAATGTCACGAGAAGTGTGGTGGTCAGATTCATAAAGAAGGAACTGATTTGTCGATACGGACTCCCTAGGAAGATCAATACTAACAATGGCACCAATTTGAATGACAAAATGATGCAGGAAATGTGCGGGGATTTCAAGATCCAGCATCATAACTCCACCCCCTATCGGCCAAAGATGAACGAGGCTGTGGAGGCTGCAAATAAAAATATTAAGAAGATTATTCAGAAGATGGCAGTGTCATACAAAGATTGGCATGAGATGTTGCGTTTTGCCCTGCATGGATATCGAACCTCGGTACAAACTTCTACTGGGGCAACGCCGTATTCCTTGGTTTATGGGATGGAAGCAGTACTCCCATTTGAGGTAGAGGTCCTTTCCCAGAAGATACTAGCAGAATCGGGCCTAGAAGAACCAGAGTGGGCTCAAACACGCTACGACCAACTCAACCTTATTGAAGGTAAGCGTTTGACGACCATGAGCCATGGACGCCTCTATCAACAAAGGATAAAGAACGCGTTCGACAAGAAGGTACGCCCGCGCAAGTTCAATCAGGGGGACCTTGTCTTGAAAAAGATATCCCACACTGTTAAAGATAATCAAGGGAAGTGGGCCCTGAATTACGAAGGACCTTTTGTTGTGAAAAAGGCTTTTTCTGGGGGGGCTCTGGTGCTCACCAACATTGATGGCGAGGAGCTACCCTCGCCCGTGAACTCCAATGTTGTTAAGCAATATTACGCTTGAAATTTGGGGCAATTGAGGAAACCACTGCATGTTCTTTTTATTTTTGTGTTTGTGTGTTCTTTTTGGTTTCCTCCAGGGATTCCTATCCGCTGTAATTGTCTCGTCACAGTTCTTTAAAAGAAGAGAACATGGGTCTGAGGCTTCAGTCCTCACTTTGGTTTTAAACCATGTGCAGTTTGTAATAACCTGAGCCCTTTTGCTCAGTTCATGGGGTGCCCCAAGCGCTTAATTAAAACTGAACCTAACCTGCTTTCACTAATAAGATTATTGCATTTGAAAACATTCATGCATATGCATACACATGCATATTTTGTGATAGCAGGGGTAGAATCGTCTTAGGCAACGGTTAGAGGTCGAGACAAGGTTAAAGGCAGAAACCAATCAAGGTAAGACGACGACGCGGTCACGATTTGCCACGCATTGTTGTTTCCTACTTTCAGGTACTTATGGACGGACGCAAGGAGAGGCTAGGGTCAAGACCAATAGGTCGTCATCCTTTGCCTAGCCCGGGACAAACAGAAAGCGCCGCTGCAAAGCAGCCCAGTATCCTTTAAAATCTCCAGTAATTATTGTTGTCGTGTCTATAAAGTAAGTATTAGATGACTAATCTACCATGAAGGGTTTCGAGTAACAAACGCTGACCCTTAGGAGTCTTACTTGTTTCGCCAAAAAAAAATGCAGGTTAGCTCCTGGGCGAGCAACCCCTGCACGAAATAAGTTAAAAAGGGGGAAGGGGGAAGGTTTTTGCACCAAAAACTCTTCTCCCCCCCCCCCCTCATTCAAAAAGAAAGCTACGGGAATCACCAATTTTGCAACCCCTAGGTCACCATTTTTCGTGTTTTTGATTCCATTTTGCTCTATTATTCATCTCCAACAAGTAAGTACCTCACTCTTGGGCTCTTTGGCTTTCCATTGATATATTTTGGTGCTCTAAGTTGCATGTATTTGCTCAAAAAGTGAGGGATTTATCCTTGAATTGTTGCTTGTTTTTGTTGAATTGTGGGGTTGTAGGGTATGACCTTAGGCCTAGGGTGCATTTTGAGATAATGGGGCTTGCCACATTGCCCCATTCCCTTGATTTTCATGCTTAAACATGCGCCCACCAAGTGTTCGGTGAAATGCCTCAATGGCATTTGTGCATGATTTTGTGGAACTTAGCTTGCGAAATAAATTGTGTGCATTGTGAATGTGTGGGTAGTTTGTAGAAGCTAGACTAAAGTTCCAAAAGGATGACTCATCCCTAGGAATCTAAGTTTCCGGTTTTGAATGTAAAAGATGCATGAGTATTAGAATATGCTTGAGGATTTTTTTTTACTAGAATTCAAAGCTTGTTGCCCCATGAGGAATGCCTTGCGCTTAGATAGCATGAAAAAGCCCTTCGATAATATGTATGTATGTAAATGTGTAGCATGAAAACGCCTTGCATAATATGAATATATATAGCATGAAGTGCCCTACTAAGTGTTGGATGTAAAAGTGTTTTTCAAAATATGTGTGTTTGTGAGTAGGTAGCAAAAGAAGCCTTCCAAAAAATGTGTATATATATAGGATGTAGCATGAAAAGGTTTGTCAAAAAATATGTACATAGATATGTGTCGTAAAATGCATCTCACAAAATTTTTATGTGTGCAAATGCGTATGTGTCATAAAATAGCACGACCCCAATATGATTATTTTATGAAGTGCATGTTGACACTCGCACCATATGAAGTGTTGTTTGGCTCTTGTTTGTAATGATTGGTGTATTTCTCGTAAACTAACTTTCCAAATGTTTGTCCTCGCAGGAAATGGCCCCGAGGAAACTTGCCTCAAAGAGATCCAGGAAGGATAAGGCGGCCGAAGGAACTAGTTCCGCTCCTGAGTATGACAGCCACCGTTTCAAGAGTGCTGAGCACCAACAATGTTTCGAGGCCATCAAAGGATGGTCGTTCCACCGAGACAAATGGGTCCAGCTCAGGGACGATGAGTACACAGATTTTCAGGAAGAGATAGCTCGTTGACGTTGGAGGTCGCTGGTCACTCCCATGGCTAAGTTTGACCCGGATATAGTTCTAGAGTTTTACGCTAATGCTTAGCCCACAAAGGAGGGCGTGCGGGACATGCGGTCATGGGTAAGGGGTCAGTGGATTCATTTTGATGCAGACGCCCTCAGCCAATTCTTGGGTGACTCGCAAGTGTTAGAGGAGGGCCAGGAATGCGAGTTTAGTCAGAGAAGGAACCGGGCCGATGGATTTGACGAGGAGGCCATTGCCCAGCTATTATGCATAACGGGTCAGGATTTTGCTCGAACCACTGCTAGGAGGCGGGTGCGGATCATGCTCACCAACATGACCACCTTGACCCAGATGTGGATGACGTTGCTTCACAGCAATGTCCTGCCCAGCGATCATAACTCCGACCTCCCTCTGCCAAAGTGTCAGCTGGTGTATGCCATCCTGACACGGATGAGCGTTCATGTGGCTCGGTTGATCGCTAACGCCATTTATTTATTTGCAGGTATGCCACCTACCAGGTACCCTCTAGACCCATATAAGTCTAACAGGGCCCTGGGGTTTCCAGCGTTGATCACGGGTCTCTGCCAGTCATTCGGGGTTCTCGTCACACCTAGTAAGGTGATTCGACCGCCGATCACCCGGGCCTTCATTGAGAAGTATTGCACGCCTAGACAGGCATAGGGTGATGCACCGCAGGCCACAGACACACCGCTGCCACCTCATCAGGCTGATCCAGCTAGGTCATTTGGCATGTGTCGCAACCTACCCTTCGGCGGGAGGGCGACGCGTGACTCGCGGGATGCGTGTTCCACGAAAGGAATACGCGCGGAGTCGCCACCAACGTTTATTTGAGGAAAACGTCGGAAAAACCGGAAAAGACGCGATCTACGAACTTTTAAGTGAAAGGTTCGGGAGTTGTATTTACGCGCGGGGAAGGTATTAGCACCCCACACGTCCGTCACAAGGGACGGCAGCCTTTAATCGAATGTGCAAACATGACTTTGATTTTTACGTTCCCTTTTATGTCCTTATATCCTTTATACCCTTTTTATATTTTTTCTCTTTTTGTGGTCGACAAGGGTGTTTCCCTTTGCTCCTACGTATTCCTCAATTGGGATGAGAAAATCAGACCTACGTAGTTCTTTCGGAACAAAGTGTTTGGTTAAGTTGTTTTTGTCTTTTTTGCAAAATATGTTTTTATTGAACAAAAGGTCATTTAAGGTGTTGAACCATTAAACGGTCTTTTGATTTTGAAAGGGGAGAAACGTTAAGGCGTTGGACCATTAACGATCTCTTGTTTTTGAAAGGAGAGAAACGTTAAGGCATTGGACCATTAACGATCTCTTGGGGTGGTCGACAAAAGCGGGGCTTTTGCTCCTACGTATCCTCAATGAGGAACTCAGACCTACGTAGTTCTTTCTTATCAAGTGATTCTTTTTTACTTAAGTGGTGATCATTTTAAGGCGTTGGACCTTAAAAATGATCCATTTTACTTAATGAGAATTTGGAATGACAAACTTCAAAAACCTATTTTTGTGGACGAGCTTGACTAGGCGAGTTGATTTTAGCCTTTAGTTTCACTTTAGTTATTAGTCAATTCGATTAAGAATGAGAAATCCCAAAGAGAAAACGTCCGATTGATTCTTCGCTTTATTTTACTAAAAGATGTTTTTTTTTATTATTATATTATTTTTTACCTCTTTTTGATTTCCAACGTGGTTACGGCACGACCGAACGGTCAGAATTCATTTTAACCGAAGTTAACGGATAATACAATTCAAACGTTCGGTGGAAATTTATTTTATTTTTAGGTTAAGCGAGAAATGACTTAAGTAAAATGGCTTAAGCACGTCAAGAGGGGGTATAAAAAGTAAACAAAACGAGAATAAAAATGCACGAAACACAATGTGGACCACTACGGGTACATAGAATGAATCGAAAAGCTTGGTTCGAGGTACTTACCCGTTGAAGATCGAAGAACGATGAAGAACGAATGAAGAACGTCGAAGAACGGTTGAAACCTTTGCGAAATTCCTCACGGAAAACGTTACGGAAACGTTTCGGAAGCGCCTCAGCTTAGATTTTCTTCACGGAAACAATTTTTCCAAGCAAATTCGAAAGAGAGAGAAGTGCCAAAGGGGCTGAACCCCTTTATTCTTCACTTCCTCCCCTATTTATAGCAAAATAGGGGAGGTGGTTGCCGCCCAGCTCGCCCAGGCGAGCCAAGTTGCTTCCTCCAGAAGCAACAGCCTTCTGGAGGAATATTCTGGAGGGCCCAAGTGGGCCTGGGTGCTATTTGCACCCCCATTTTTACTAAGTACACCCCCCTCTGCTTTTTTTTTGGTGATTCTTTTTTCGTAAAGTTACGGAAACTTACGAATTTCGTAACGATACTTGTTTTCTTTCCGTAATGTTACGGAACCTTGCGGATTACATAATCATCCCCTTTTTGACTTACGGAATGTTACGGAACCTCACTTAATTATGCAACGATGCTTCCATTTGATTTCCGGTGTGTCACGGAAACTTACGGATTGTGCATCAATATATTTTTGGTTTTTCGGCATGTCCTGGAATCTCACAAATTGCCTAATGATGGATGCCAAGCACCTCACAAGGACCAAAGAAAGGTCGCATGTCATCAAGCAAAGGTCCCCGGACGAAATTAGGGTATGACAGTTGCCCCTCTTTACTTGTCTTTTATTGGAGATAAAAGGAAAGTAAAGATAAGACACTAATTTCGTTCCTCTCGATTTGACGAGAGTCACGAGTGACCATAAAATCTCCACATGCAAATGACTTGTTGTTCCCAGAATTTTCACAAACTGCCTAATGATGGGTGTCAAGCACCTCACAAGGACCAAAGAATGGTCGCATGTCATCAAGCAAAGGTCCCCGGACGAAAATTAGGGTATGACACTAATTTCGCTCCTCTCGGTTGACGAGAGTCGCGGGTGACCATGACTTGTCGTTCCTAGAATTTTCACAAACTGCCTAATGATGGGTGCCAAGCACCTCACAAGGACCAAAGAATGGTCGCATGTCATCAAGCAAAGGTCCCCGGACGAAAATTAGGGTATGACACTAATTTCGCTCCTCTCGGTTGACGAGAGTCGCGGGTGACCATGACTTGTCGTTCCTAGAATTTTCAAAAACTGCCTAATGATGGGTGCCAAGCACCTCACAAGGACCAAAGAATGGTCGCATGTCATCAAGCAAAGGTCCCCGGACGAAAATTAGGGTATGACACTAATTTCGCTACTCTCGGTTGACGAGAGTCGCGGGCGACCATGAAATTTCCACACGTAAATGACTTGTTGTTCCCGGAGGAACAAAAGGTGCAGAAGACTATGTCAGTCTCTGCATGCTATCAAGCGTTCTATCTTACAGATAGCAAAAGAATGTTTATACGGATAACCACTCGGGTATTTCCGCGTATCATCGGGCCCGCCGCCTCTGGATGACACAAGGGTGCGGATAACCGTAAGGTATCTCCGCGTATCATCGGGCCCGCCGCCTCTGGATGATACAAGGGTGCAGAATGACCAAATTTGGTCTCTGCTTGTCATCGGGCCCGCCGCCTCTGGATGACAAAAGGGTGCGGATAACCGTAAGGTATCTCCGCGTATCATCGGGCCCGTCGCCTCTGGATGACAAAAGGGTGCGGATAACCGTAAGGTATCTCCGCGTATCATCGGGCCCGCCGCCTCTGGATGATACAAGGGTGCAGAATGACCAAACTTGGTCTCTGCTTGTCATCGGGCCCGCCGCCTCTGGATGACAAAAGGGTGCAGATAACCGTAAGGTATCTCCACGTATCATCGGGCCCGCCGCCTCTGGATGACAAAAGGGTGCGGATAACCGTAAGGTATCGCCGCGTATCATCGGGCCCGCCGCCTCTGGATGACACAAGGGTGCACGTCACATGACCTCAGGGTCAGTATGACAAAGATTATGGGGCGGCCGACAAAAGCAAGGCTCTTGCTCCTACGTATCCTCCAATGAGGAACTCAGACCTACGTAGTTCTGGATAACTTGTGAGACTTGAAAAGTCTCCATCGGAAAATGCTGACATCTCCGGAAAGGGCGCAGATGACCACATTGGCCTCTGCTCGTCAATCACACTTGGGGTCACTGAATGACGAGGTGCGGATAACCGTAAGGTGTCTCCGTGGGCTACCAGCTCTTGGGTCATGGCAACAAAAGGCGGTGTGGTCGACAAAAGCGAGGCTCTTGCTCCTACATATCCTCCAATGAGGAACTCAGACCTACGTAGTTCTGGATAACTTGTGAGACTTGAAAAAGTCTCGGTGTTTTCTCCACTAAAAAAATGCAAACATGCTTTAGCAAAGAGACAAATATTCCAACTGTTTAGAGCAGCATATGCTTTTTTGAGTGACAAACAATGCGTCTACCAGGGAAGGAGAGTCTGCTGATGGGATCCCCCATAACCATAAATGAGATCTTGGATGTTAGCATTTCGTTTCTAAATGACCATTTAGAGGAAACACTGGGTTCGACAAAAATAGAAGAAAATCACTCAAAGTGTATCAATCTCGCACAAGTAAGTGTTTCATCCTAATTCTGGACCATAGATATGTCATGACTTGACTTTGCAAATTATTTCCTATCAAATCAAAAATTACATGCGTGATCATGGACCAATAGGGCTTCCCTTGGGAATGGGTTCTTTTGGTGGTTTTTTTTTCGGCTTTTGTGTGTTTTTGGCTTTTGATTTTTCTGGCTTTTTCTTTTTCTGTTTTTTTTTTGTTTAGTGCGGGGCGAAAAAAAAAGTCGCTAGCGCACGGGATTTTGGTTGGTAATCAAAGGGAGAAGACCATTTTAGGTCGTGGTTTCCTTTCCTTCTTTTTTGTTCATTTGGTGACAATTCTGTATTGTTCAGATATTGTCCGGTCCAAATACCTCTCTGCACATTTCTTCTGTTTTTTCCTTCGATCCCCGATCAGGAGCTTTCTTTCCTTCTTCTTCTTCCTTTTTTACTTTCTCCCATTCTTTGATTGGGAATTTCCTTTCTTTTCTTTTTGCTTTCTCCCACTCTTTGATTGGGGAATTTTCCTTCTTTTCTCTTCTTCTTTTTCTTCTTCTTCTTCTTTTCCTTTTTTTTTTTTTTTTTTTTTTGCTTTCATTGGAAATTTTCCTTCTCTTTTTCTTTGATTGGAAATTTCCCTTCTATTCTTTTTTGCTTCCGAGGGTAAGGATTGACATTCTCACCCTGGGTCAAGGTTTATGGTGAGTCGGGATTTTGGCTCAAAGCTCGTAGAATGGCTAGACATGATACATGTCAGGGCTTGGTTTGGTTCAAGGATAAAAGGGATGCCCCACATTATTTCCATGACACAAATGCAAAAATGATGATTTGGAAATTTTATGCAAAACTGGTCATGCATGCACCTATGCGGACACTCAAGTGTCAAATTTTTATGGTCATGTGATGCTAGGGCTCAGGATTCATTTCCTCTATTTTAGTCAACCCAACGTTTCCAAAATATGTTCTTTTATCAATTTGTGCATTCATCCGAGTCCATTTTGGGCGTCTGGGAAAATCTTCACAGCATTCACCCTTCAGGTGTATACACGTTTTTTCAAAAACTAGTTATGATCAGTGAATTTTTCCAAAGAAAAGTTGGAAGTCATCTCTTTTCAAAAGCATGTTGGTTTTTCAGCTTGACAACTTATTTTTTCTTTTTTTTCCTTCTTTTTTTTATCATTATCATTTGTTTATTTCTTTTTCTTGTTTGTTTTTTTTTTCTTTTTTTTTTCATGAGGTATTTTGCTATATACATGCATATCCAAGGTATCTTGCTACCTAAACATACATATATATGTTTTGTGAAGTATTTTTTGTTTACATACATGCATATCTAAGGTATCTTTCTACCTAAACATACATATATATATTTTGTGAAGTGTTTTTTGTTTACATACATGCATATCTAAGGTATTTTTCTACCTAAACATACATATATATATATTTTGTGAGGTATGACTACCTTCCGAGCTTGCGCTTATTTTATTTAAATCCCTAGGATCATGAGCAACTAGGTGCGCCCTACTATAAAAAGTGATCAAATAACAAGCATAGATTCAAAAGGTACTAGGTTGCCTCCTAGTAGCGCTTCTTTAACGTCTTTAGCTTGACGCCTTATGACTTGTCGGTCACTGACCTAGTACTTTCCTTACCTTTGGCTTTGGACTTGGTTGCCTATTGGTCGGCCATGTGTCGTAGGCAATACTCAAACCTTTTTGTGGATGAGCAGAGGTGAACTCTAAAGGTGGTGGCGGTGCGTCTATTGCCCGCTACTGACCATCCCCAGGCTGCTGTGGTGTTTCGCCCTGCGCCTGTCTGGGGCGCAGTACTTCTTGATGAAAGCTCGATTAGTAGGGGGCCTGATGCCCTTGCTGGAGGTGACAGGTACTCCGTAGAACTGACAGAGACCCGTAATTAGAGCTTGACAATTCCAAGACCCTGTTGGACTTCTTCGGGTCCACTAGGTGTCTTGCAGTCGCGATCCCTGCAAACAATAGATGAAATCAAAAATCAGTTGAGCGATGTGCATACTTACCTATGATGACGTGACCTTGCCGGGGGGGTACGGGCACCCTGTAGGACTGATAGAGGCCCGTAACCAGAGCTGGAAACCCCAGGGCCCTGTTGGACTTCTTCAGGTTCACTGGGTGTCTTTGTGGGTGCGATCCCTGCAAACAAATAAATGGTATCAGAAATCAGTTGAACCATATGCATACTTACCCATGTCGGGACGGCACAGACCAACTGATAATTCCGCAGGGGGAGATTGGCATTGCGGTCGCTGGGCAGAATGTTGCTAAGTAGCAATGTCATCTATATCTGTGTAAGAGTGGTCATGTTGGTGCGCATGGTCCGCACTCTTCTCTTTGCAGCGGCACGGGTGAAATCTTGCCCCAGTATGCATAGTAGCTGTGTGATAGCCTCCCTCTCTGGTTGTGCTTGCACAGTTGGCCCTCCTCCAATATCAGGGGGTGGCCCAGGAACCGTTAAAAGGAAACTACTGGTCCCTTAACCGGGAGTGCAAGTCTCGGTTAAGCATTTAAGGACAGAGGACCTTAAATTATCTTATGGTGTGGATATGGAGCCCACTGAAAGTGAGGACGCGTAGTCCTCTAAAGGCGAGAGCGTGTAGCCCTCTGAAGTTCAGGACGTGTCGCCTTTCGAAGGCGAGGGAGTGTAGTCCTATGATGGCAAGGACGTGCAATCCTCTAAAGGTGAGGGCATGCCCCCCTTTGAAAATGGGGAACATGTAGTCCTCTGATGGCGAGGACGTGTAGTCCTCTAAAGGTGAGGACGTGTAGCCCTACAAAGGTGAAGGCACATGACCCTTTGACGGCGAGGACGTGTAGTCCTCTGAAGTTGAAGGTACATGACCCTTTGAAGGCGAGGACGGGTAGTCCTCTGAAGGTGAAGGTAACTAGTACCGAAGGTGAGGGCGTGTAGCCCTCTCAAGGCGAGGACTTATAGTCCTCTGGAGGTGAGGGCGTGCAGACCTCTGGTGGTGAGGACGTGTAGTCCTCTCAAGGCGAGGATGTGTAGTCCTCTGGCGGTGAGGGTAACTAGTACCCAAGGTGAGGGCGTGTAGCCCTCTCAAGGCGAGGACATGTAGTCCTCTGGAGGTAAGGGCGTGCAGCCCTCTGATGGTGAGGACGTGTAGTCCTCTCAAGGCGAGGATGTGTAGTCCTCTGATGGTGAGGGTAACTAGTACCCAAGGTGAGGGCGTGTAGCCCTCTCAAGGCGAGGACATGTAGTCCTCTGGAGGTGAGGGCGTGCAGCCCTCTGATGGTGAGGACGTGTAGTCCTCTCAAGGCGAGGACGTGTAGTCCTCTCAACGGTGAGGGTAACTAGTACCCAAGGTGAGGGCGTGTAGCCCTCTCAAGGCGAGGACATGTAGTCCTTTGGAGGTGAGGGCGTGCAGCACTCTGATGGTGAGGACGTGTAGTCCTCTCAAGGCGAGGACGTGTAGTCCTCTCAACGGTGAGGGTAACAAGTACCCAAGGTGAGGGCGTGTAGCCCTCTCAAGGCGAGGACATGTAGTCCTCTAGAGGTGAGGGCGTGCAGCCCTCTGATGGTGAGGACGTGTAGTCCTCTCAAGGCGAGGACGTGTAGTCCTCTCAACGGTGAGGGTAACTAGTACCCAAGATGAGGGCGTGTAGCCCTCTTAAGGCGAGGACGTGTAGTCCTCTGATGGTGAGGGCGTGCAGCCCTCTGATGGTGAGGACGCGTAGTCCTCTCAAGGCGAGGACGTGTAGTCCTCTCAACGGTGAGGGTAACTAGTACCCAAGGTCCACCCTTATGAGAAAGCAAGAGATCGACTCATCGAGAGGGCCGGTCATCCCAAATCCACAAGATTTGGACATTAGATGTAGGAAATCTATGCAGTTAACATGATTTTTAGGGATGCAGATGCATGCAACCTTTGTCATGAAATTTGGTAAATGCGGACTTCATTTGAAACAATGCAATGTAATGGAAAGTTGTGCAATGTTCATGACATTCTTTCCCTATTTTGTGATTTTGATTTTGATTTAATTTTTTTTGGAAAACACAGATTGACTGTCCTTTTGAAAGAGGTGATAATTCATGGAACCTCATCCTATCTTTTTTGCAAATCTCTCCGGGAACTCCCTCAGAGTGTGTGTTCTGTTTGATTTAGTCACTTGACCATTTTGGAGTGACGGCAATGGAGTCGTTTGATGTTTGATCAATCCATTGAAATCCTAGGGTTTGTCCCCCCTTTTGTTTTGTTAAAAACATCGATGGGTGAGAACTTTTGATCGGCCCCTATGTTCACTTGAGGCTCATGCACGGTGCCCCTCATTGCCCCAATGTAAGGCTTTGAGGTATCAATCGTTGCCTTTCGTCATGACCTTGTAGGAGGGAACCTATTGGGTGAGAACTTCTAATCTGCCCCTAGGTTCGCTTGAAGTTTTTGCATGGTGCCTTTCGTTGCCCCAGTGTAGGGCTTAGAGGTACCAATTGTTGTCTTGTTTTCACGACCTCGTAGTGAGGAAGAATGAAAGAAGCAGTTGATTCTTGCAAAAAAGAATTTTCCAAGGACGAGAAATAATTGAAGGATCTTTCAGTTGATGGATTAAGTCAAATGACTCCTATGTAGAAGCAAGATGTTTTGATGTCTTGATGATGCTAAAGGATCAAGTGCTTCTAAGTTTTATCCAAGAAAATCAAGATATATGATCAAGTTTGATCTCTTTAGAATCTTTAGGAAGAAGTTTCCAAATTGAAACAAACAAAGGTTTGACCAAAGAATTCTATCATTTCAATTTGAGATTTTCTCTCTGGTAATCGATTACCAGTAGTTAAAAATGTTTTTATTCAAATTTTTAAAACCTGTAATCGATTACGTAAGTCTTGTAATTGATTACCAGAGGGGATTTTCAGAAAATAATTTCCAAGAGACATATCTATTCAAATGTTTTATGAACGGCCATTCAAATGTTTTAAAGAGAGTTTTCATTGCCCAAACAGTTTTATCCTCTCGAAAGATCAAGAGTTTTTCTGAACTGAAATGTCTTATCCTCTCAAAAAGATTCTTTGGTCAACCACTTGCATATTCAATAAGGAATTTTTGATTGATCTTCATTTTACAATCTACCTCTTTTACGAGAGACCTCTTCTTCTCTTCTTCTTATTTCTGAAAAGGGATTAAGAGACCGTGGGTCTCTTGTTGTAGAGGATTCCTGAACACAAGGGAAGGGTTATCCCTGTGTGCATTGTTAATCCGAAAAGAGAGAGTGAAAGTTTAATTGGGGAATAATCTTCGTATCATAATTCAACCCCCCATTTTCTTAAGGTAACTAAGGCCATTTATCCAACATCCTATTCTTGATAACTCACTTCTCTCTAAAAAGACAAACTTTCCGGAATGATATAATGAGGTCACATGAATGTCTTGAAAACACAGTCAATCAAATGCTCTTTTTTTTTTCTTTTTGAACTCCCTTTTTTATTTTTATTTTGAAACTTATTTGTTTTGAGCTTTATTTGTTGTTTTACGGCACCCCCACCAACGTGCAAGACGAGTAATCTCTGATTGAACAGTCTTGGAAGTCAACACTCAGGAGCGCAGGTCGCTTGAGAAAATAGACCAATGGCTTGCACCCACATTCCGGTGAAAGTTGAATAAGCAAACATGCGTTTGTGAGAGGATGAGGGACAAGGATGTCCATTTTATCCATATCATTTAGCATTGTAACTGTGGTTTATAATAATGGCATAAACTTGAAAATCCTGATGAGTCATAACAACAGCTTCCAGAATTGCCCCATGTATGGTGTTGCTTGTCAATGTTATGATTCAACAAGCGATTCTCCTCAAATTTCAGCCAGTCCGTATCAATTAGACTTCACACTTTATGCTTCGGGGTCATACAATGCTCAATGGAATGCCCCAGGGCTCCTCCACGATAAGCACACGTTGCGTTCGAGTCGTATCCTCAGAAAAATGGAGGTTGAGGAACCTTGGTTGGGGTTATGGCTACCATTGAATTATCAAGTAGATATGGGAGCAAGTCAGCATAGGACACTGGAATTGGGGTGAATTCTACAGGCTTTCTCGCTGCAAAATTCACTTCTTGGTTGGTGTTTTTGGTTTGTGCTAAAGGTGGTGTTCGTCATTGGAAGTGCGGTAGACAGACTTTGTGGTAGATTTAGGGATGGCCTTTGTGGATAACTGGGTGGTGGGTAAGGAGAAAGTTTGTTATTGGCTGAGTAAAGATATTGTTGGGTTGGTGGGAAATTTGGCCGTACAGGAATGGCAGTCACAGCATGGGTTTCTCCCTCATCCTCACCCTCTTTATTTGCCCCAGTTTTCTCAGTCGTCCTAGTAGGATGATCAAATTTGCCTTTTTTCAGACCCACATCGATCCTTTCACTGGCGAAGACCAAATCTGCAAAGCTTTGAGGGTGCGCAGCCCACCATCTTTTCATAGTGGAGTACCGATAATGTGTCTACCATCACGATTATCGTCTCCCTTTCCATTATTGGGGGTACCACCTGGGCCGCCAGATCCCTCCACCTTTTGGGCGTGTTCTTTGAAAGATCCGTCCCCCTTTTTGCACATGTTCTGTAGTTGCATCCTATTCAGAGCCATATCAAAATTGTACTGATACTGCCTAACAAAGGCAACCATTAGGTCCTTCTAAGAATGGACTTGGGAAGGTTCCAAGTTAGTGTACCAGGTAACAACTACCCCAGTAAGACTTTCTTGGAGGGAATGTATCAGCAATTCCTCATCTTTTGCGTATTCCCCCATCTTCTGACAATACATCTTTAGATGGTTCTTGAGACAAGTAGTCCCCTTGTACTTGTCAAAGTCCAGCACCTTGAACTTGGGAATGACCATGTTTGGGTATTAGGAACAACTTTTCTAGGTTAGCAAAGGCATAATCTTCACCTCCTTCAATGGCCCTGAGCCTTTCCTCTAAATGATCCAACTTTCCCTTTTCGGCCATAGCAGGAGGGGCTCTTCCCACCGCAAAATGCAATGGTTGTAGTTGCGGGCGAAACTGAGGGCCCTCCAAAGTGTTTTCAAAGGGTATACCACCAACTGCTTGCCCTTCAGTGGCATATCCGAGCCAAGGCTCGAAGTCAGCTAGATTGTGGTGGGGAATTTCATGTGTCTCCCCCATGGTTTGAGAGATATGTGCCTGATCAGATTGAGGTTATTGGTTCTCAATGAGTATCGGAGTGGAGTTATTGAGATTTTCATTGAGAGTGTATGCCACGTTGGGTGGTGTATAGTTGGGAGGCAAGCCATATGATGGGAAGGCGTGCTCGTTTTGAATTTGCACATCATGGGGTCGTCCGTACTTCCTAAATCTTTGCCTACCATATTTGAGGTTGGATGATTCATTTGCTTGAGGCCGGATGGGGACGTCGGGTTCACCTTAGCAACAACGCTGGTAGCGGCAATTGCAACCGTATTGGCTTCCATTATCTTCTTCACGCTCATCATGGCCTCCATCATTGTGGCCATTTTCTCTTTAATGGCCTCCATGTCGGCCTTCATCTTCTCTTGTATCTCCTCTACTTCACCCATTACTCTAGCTCTAGCACGAGTTCGGTAAGGGCACCGTAAAGCGTGTCCTTTTCTTTTTGATAAGTTCATTTTATTTTATTTTATTTTATTTTTCAAGGAAAGAATGCAATGAGCAATGCAACCAATGAAAAGCATGGATGCATGCGAATGATGTACAGTCGAAGTATTGCGAATTTTTACACAGGATATGGGGTTGAATCAATTTAGATCTTCAACATGGTCCATGACATCTTTGTCAAGGTGAAACTGGAAGTAACAAGGTCCATACCATGTTCAATTATTTTGTTTTGTTGTTGTGTGTTTTTTTTTTTTTTTAGAAATGGGTTTATGATCCCAACATGGTTGGCTCATGGTGCCTAACACATGCAACTAAGAATGTAGTGTGAAGTTTCACGCTTCCCCTTTTTTGTTTTGTTTTGTAGAGGAAAACGCAAGGATGAGCAAACATGAAAACAAATGGTATCCAATTTTGCAGATCAAAAAGTTTGTTGAACGTATATGCATGATGATGCCATGACTCATGCAAAATGTGAGGCTGTAATATGATAACAGACAAATGCAGGAACGATATGTTCATTATGATGCCATGAAGAGATGTTTATGCGATGCATGATATGAATGCATTTTACGGACACGAGAGCCCGGAAAATTATCTCTTCTTACTTGCGTATTTGGGGGCGCAGTGCCCCATGTGTACAATTAAGAAGGTGATATGGACCTTCCGGCTTCCCGTGACAAAGGACGAGACCAACATACAATGCATGCTAGAGATAAAATGTGGGAGTGACTTGATTCGCACTGATTTTTGGAGTAAAAACGTGGGATAAACTCATTTTATTCAAAAAGTTATAACTAGTCAAGATCTGAGCGACAATACAAACTTCCTAGCGGTTTCTAATCATATGGTCCCTTAAGTCTATCATATGCTGACAATAGCTGAGAAGTCCGTGGATCTCCTCGAGGGCGGAGTAGGTGTCCGCCACTGCTTTGGCCTTGGCTAGCAATCGGGGAAGTTCTTGACTCCTGTTCAAAGTAAGAGCAAATCGGTCCATCCACATTGTTGCCTCTTGGTGCAACGAATCAATTACCCTTTCCCTTGCTTCCCTTTCTGCTGATATCTTGGCGTACTCATCCTCTAGCCTTTGCTCGTGAGTCGCCGCTAGATTTAGCTTCTCTTTGCACTCATCGACGATGGCCCACATATTCCCTTCAGTCTCGCTTTAACTGTTGGGACAAATTTCTTTTCGACCTAAGGCAAGCCTTTAGCTCGTCCTTCAAGATCATGCCTTTGACCCATGATGATTCCTTTCACCTCTTCGGAGCTTGAGCTCACTATTTCTGCCATATAAAGCCCCTCAAAACTTTGCTGGCACGTGTTCTTCCTTTCGGGCCTTCTTGGTTTCTCGTTCCAAGGCTTCAGCGGTGGCCATATTGACGTCCCTTAGTTCATCATACTCTTTTCAGACTTTGATGGCTATGGACTTGAACTTCTCTT